>NC_059073.1:85139525-85445968 GCF_020497125.1 Mauremys mutica | reverse complement strand
GCTGTACCTGGATCCCCACCCCACTGAGCCCCACACCCCCAGTATCTGGACCCTGCACTGAACCCCTCACATCCAGACCCTCCACCAAGTTCTATCTCCCCACACACACACAGACACACACCCCTGCTGAGCCCAACCACCTTCACCTGGACCCCCCTGCAGAGTCCCATTACCATTGCACCCAGAACCCCCAAACAAGCCCCTGTGCATCTAGATCACCTCCTGCACCCAGATTGTCCCCCACAGAACCCTCTCAATCCACACCTGGATCCCTCCACACTAAGCCCCTCCACACTTGGATCCTGCCAGCTGAGCCTGCCTGCCCACACCTGGTGCACCTGGCACGGAGCGGCAAGGTCCTGGGGTGTTTCTGGGTCAGGCTCGGTCCTTGCACTGTGTCAGGGTTGGGTACAGACTCACTGCTGAGCTATGTCCCGGGGGGAGCTGCAGAGTGATCTCCTACCTCTGTGCAGCCAGTGGCCTGTGCTCCTCAGTGACATGCAGGAGCCTCCACGTTTATTTGACAAATAAAATTTGCAGAATTTCGCAGAATTTTTATATTTTTGGCGCAGAATGTTCTTAGGAGTAATGATTACACCATGGGGGGGAGGAGATCCATACCTATTGTGTATGGACGGATGCTGTGGAGCTGCTTTACAGGGAGGAAAACTCTATCCCCTGTAACAGCTCTACACAGATCTAGCCCCAACTGGCATGAGGAGTCCCTGCTGCTGGGAAGTGTTCGGCAACTGCTGAGCCTCTCTCCTTAACTCCCACCCACCCACTCTGACTGCTGGAGGGGAGCGTGGGTCCTGTCCAAGTTCTTTAGCTGACAGCTCTGTGTCACATAGTGGCAGCTGGGCAGGGTGGAATCACAGTCTGTGAGCAGACACATAGGTACTGCAGAGTCTCTTTCTAGATCTAGGGACGCACTCACAATAGGACCCTGTTGCGCCATAGAGCTGCTTAGGGCTCTGCTCCATGATCATTGCCAGAGCTCAGATCTGGCCCATAATATTTTTGTTCTGATGATGACCTTGTTTAAAGAAACTGTTTTACAGTGTGCCAGAAACATTAATTGTTTAAAAGCTTTTTTCAGAAATATTTTTGTGTGTGTCATGAATGCCTGGCTGCTATGATTGCCAATACATAGGTAGAATTTCATAGGATGTGGTAGAAACTCCCAGCTGGATTCAAACGTTCAGATACTGGCTCTTAGGCAGCGTCCACAAAAAACATATGTACACCCTTCAGGTGCATAATCCACATCTGTTTGTGCAGATTGAGGAATTGCTTGTGCATAGAATTCCCTTTTCTTCCTAGATAAATATGTATTATGTTAGCAGAACTTTAGGGTTTGAAAATATTAGTTGTTGGAGGTCTACAATATCTGCATATGGGTCATATTTTAAAAAGTTATGTTTCTTGAACACCTAGACTCATATGATAGAATTTTCCAAGATTCTTTGAATTCAATAAACCTCCTTGCTGATAATTTGTTTTACAAGCCTTTCACCTGTGTTCCTTCTTTCTTTCTCTCACTGTAGCCTAGACACCTGGATTGTAATAGGCTGTGAATTTACAGACACAAATACAAATTACTAAAAAATCCTATGGGACTTCATCATCTCCTAACAAAATTGAAAAGGAAGCACTGAAAACTGGTTTAATGCAAAAAAAAGAATTCAGCCGCAACTCATCTTTGCCATCTTGTGATTATTCAAGGATTCTGGACCCACGGCACAATGCATTTATTGGAAATGCAATTGGACTGAATCAGTTACATTTTTTTGTCAACCAGTGACCATACAAGTGTACAAGTTTTGTCTTCAAAAACATGAAATATAGCAGTCTGAGTAAGACTCTTGGTCATTGAGCTATAGGAAATACTTATAAAGCTACAGTGTAAACAGTACATTTCATTTGCTAAAATCCCAAATATAGGAAAATTATACAGATACACACATATAGTATATAGATTTTATATAAATATATATATAGTCAAGTTGTTATCAATAATATGGAATATACTTTTAAGAGCTTTTAAAACTTTGTATTTTTGTACAAAATATTTGCTTTTTACATTCTTTTTTTATTGTCTTTTTTTTTTTTAACAAATATAGTGCACAGGGGCCAAAGAAAACAGTAAAGGTACTAATAATAATTCAGGCTGTTGTCAGACTTAGCTCTGCTCAGCTATAGAAAAATATTTTCCAGTTTAAAAAAAAGTTTTTTTCCCAGATGAACCACTCTGATTAAATAACTTTTAAGCTGATTTTTATGCAAGTCTACTCTGTGTGAGCAACAGCTAAGTAGATCAGGGACTAGATATTCATGATAGCCATAATCACAGTCAGTGAACCATCAATGTACTGCTGTACTATATGGGTCGTGTTAACACAAGACACTGTGATGTCTGCCTTACTTCCCTCCCTCCTTCTCTGTCTACAGAAAAATATCACAGAATTAAGTTGCTAGCTTTTTTAAATGTTTTAATGATTCCTCTGTTACAAAGCAGTTTTTAGGAGCTCTGCCATAACAGGTGCTGCTTACTACTGAAAGTCAAACTAAGAAGACATTAAAAGACATTTATAAAACAGAAACAAAGAATTTGAGCATACTGAAATGTGGTGGGGTTTTTAAAGCTGGATTTTAAAACGTGGTAATAAAACATGATGTATTCTAAAAGGTCAAGTCAACCTGCATTTCTCTAAAATGTTTTAATATAAATTAATCTTGTGACTTCCTTGGCCCAATCTTCCCCTGCCAAAAAACTAGCAAAATTAAGTATGCCACCACCAGAATTTAGTATGGTTAATGGATGATATCACTGTCCAACCCACTTCCTCCATATCCCTAAAGAGCTGTTGCCTAGACAGCAGCAGCACAGCCTATCTTAAACAATAAAAAAAAATAAGCAAACAGTTAAAGTTTATTAGCAGAATCCATGTGATTTGGTTTCTATTTTGTGTATTCTCTGAGGCCACATGCTACACCATCTACATGTCCTTTTGTACCCTTTTGGAAGAGAGTTGTGTTTTTACTGCCTCGTGACCTCCAGTTTACCTTGGCTGAGTATGGATAGGCCTGTTGAAATACTCCAGCTCTGCTGGAAGGAGACAAGATTTTGTACTTCATATTTTCAGGCATTGCTTATAAGTGTAACCAATTAAAGTTCCTTGCCTTACTGGCTCCCAGGGCCTAAATTCCATATTCTCTCCAAAGTTCATCCTCCTCTTTCTTAATGTCAATTATAATTTATTCCCAGAAACTACCTGGAAAGTGAAATGCAGAAATCCATAGAGAACATAATGGGTATGAAAAATGAACATAACAGCACAATCCACAAACACAGTTAATAATGAAAAGCCATTTCAGAGGCAATGCTTTTCCTAGAACAAGTTAGATTACCTGAGGAATTTTCTTTTTGTCATGTATTGAATAACAATCAGATGATCTATGAATATTATATGGTACCTATATATACAAAAATGTATAAATATATAGTAGTGCTATGTTTATATATTTATACAATAGCTCTGGTGATAACATTAGCACAGTATCTTTTTCATATCTCCATCATACTGTCTGGAACAGGTAGGCTTCATTCTGACCTCACATCAGTATAACTCTACTGATTTAAGTGGAGTTGCTCCTGATTTCCACTGGTGTGACTGAGACACAAATTGGGCTCATAGCTATACAAGTCCAAGGCAGAGCTGTGACTAGAACCCAAATCTCTTAGCACAGGACTGGGAGACTTTACCGCAAGACCATCTTTCATCTCCTGTGGCAGTGGACATATGGCATTCTTTTTGAAAAGATGGATTTTTCCCCATGACACGTGTGTTACAGTGCTCATCAAATGAAAATACATTTCAGTAAATGATCCTCCCATGACCAATTTTCTTCCATTCAGGGACATTTCCCATTCACAGACTACCAGCAGCTTAGAATAGTGAGTTGAGCCAGTTTAAGGCTGTAAAATGTTGTTGAATAATAACTATTATATGAAGAATTTAGATGGAGATTGCATTCAGTGGTGTTTCTCATTACCCACTCCTGAGTCAGAGATACAATAGGCCTGATTCTCAATTATCCTGGCCCACATCCTCAAACATATTTAGCACCTAACTTGCATTGAGTTCAAAGGGAATTAGATACCTAAATGCCTTTGAGGATCTGGGTCTCTGTGCCTATGCTTGGAGCAGAAATGGATTCAGTGGGTGACGTTAAGTAGATGCCCTCTGCATGCACAACTTAGACAACCATCTTTGAAAACTTGGCCTGCAGAGTGCAGGCGAGCTAAGACAGATTCATAAAGCAAATACCCTTTTGTCCATCTTAGCCAGCATTCATATAAGAGAGAAAGGGAAATGTGAAGTGGAAAAAGAAGACTGAAGTCTCAAAAGGAGTGCGGCAGTCACCAGTACAGGTCAGAAAACTGTCATGATAGGGAGGGCAATTGGCAAGAGTGCAGACTGGATGCCATGAGAGGCCAAGAGATTGCCATGGAAGTCAGAGTTGCCATGTGAGGTCTGGTAAATTTCATGTAAATCCATCTTCTCTATGGCTTGAATGACAGCACAAGTTGTGCAGAAAGTTACTTTTGCATGAGAAAATTATTTTGTCCTCTTCTAGCAATGTATGGGTAAGCTACATCCAGCTAAAACGGAACTGGCTGTATTCTCTTGACATACTGAATGTACATTTCCATTTTTTTTTAAATTTAACATAAAAACTAAATGTTATTTCATTGATAGTATAACTACCCTTAATAATTAAGTGGCTGGCATTGTAGATGTTATGGGGAAAAAAGTTGTGCCTTACAGCATCATCAAATGCTAGATTTTTTAAAAACTCTCTTTTGCTCATATCACTGATTTGTTATGAATTGTTTTCAGCTGATTAGAACTTTTCACATCCCTTCAATTTTCCATAAATATCATCTGAAATTGTTCCAATGAAAGAAGCACTAAGTGGGAGACACTAAAGTAAGTATTGCACATTCTGTGCATACACATATAGCAAAGTTGGCAGTTGTGCATATGGGTACGTACAAATTGTCAGAAATATTGCATATGTATTAAAAGCCAACTTAAATGAAAGAATAGTTCTTCCAAATAAAAATTCTCCTCTTACACCACAGTACAATTACTCCTTATTTACACTGCTGTAAGGTAGATCATAATCAAGCAGATGGTATCTCTAAACACTATTATCTATTTTATCTAGTGACTTGAATTTTTAATTCTCTGTTCCTGCAGTATATAGCTGCTAGAAATGTGTCATTTAAAAGGTTAAGAGAAAAAACATACAACTCATCTTCATAAAGCCTTACAAGGGAACTCGGAACTGGGAAAAGGGATCCAGGATAAAATATCTGCTGGCTTTAATGAGGCAGGCCCCGAACCCAAGTAAGCTATAGTTCAGTCTAGTTTCACTGTACTGTTTAAACAGATATGCCTGTTCCAACCTTGCTATTTTCCTAGATATCAAATGGCTCAGCTGTTCTAATTTTTCTTTTCACTAGATACCTCTTTTGGTTTTAACAAGTGGTAAGAATTAGTCTTTGATTTTATTAATGGAATTATGATAAGCTGCCTGGAGCATGGTGCCAAGCAAAGGAATCTGGTTAGCTAGAATGGAGGCAAAGCCATCTGGGAGATCTAGTTTGTTAAGAATATATGATTAAACAAAAATGTTCAGCCCTATTAAAGCACCTTAGTTGAAAATCACAAAGGTCTCAGCCAAAGTCAGCATGTAAAATACAAAAGAAATGGAATTTCTCCATCCTTAGTCCATAGATTTCCTTCTCCTTTTCTTTCTCCTCTTTGTTTATATTCCCACTTGGAGGAGAAGTTGTTACTATTCCCCCATTGACATCAGAATATGGATTTGGAAACTGATCTCCCCCCACCACACACACACACCTTTCTGACTTCCTGGCTGAGCCTTTTGGTGATGGTAATACTGATATCACTTACTCTGTCTAGTACTTGACACTTTCAAAGTAATGTACATACATAAATTAAAAGAAAGTCACAGCCAGCTGACAGTAAAGGCCCAGCTGGAACATTATTACCAGAAGAATATGTAAAGAGAATTAGAATTGACTATGTCTTGGGCTAACTTTCTAGAGAACAGCTCCTCATTTACTGTGTCTCACTGTGTAAGGCTGCTCTGCAGCAGATGGGACTTCTTAGGAACTACCAGTCCACCTGGCAATTCATTGCCTCACTTAAGTTCCCCCTCACTTGTTTGACGGCATCTAAAATAAAGAAACCCTGTTTTGGAAAAAAAATATTCTAATTTGTTTTTTTTCTAGGAACCAATATTTTTCTGTCTCAGTGATGAAGATAAAATTTTTGTTTGTTTTTCAAAATAAACTATGGTTAATGCTCCAAAATTTGTGTGAGAATTTTCTTTATTCTAATACCAATAAAAGCCACAGTACTAGTCAAATAATATGAATATAGGGCTGGAAGGGACTGCCTGGGTCACTGAGTCCAGTCTTCACAGGCAAATCCGTCATATAATCCTGCTCATAAATTTAATCAAGTTCCATATTAAAACTAGTTAGGTTGTTTGCACCCAGTACTGCTATTTGAAAGCTGTTCCTGAAACATAATACACAGTTGACTCTTATTAGATGATAATGCTTTGCATATGTTTAGGGTTTTCTTATCCAAAGATCTCAGTGTCTATGAGTGCTTTCCTAAAGAGGGTAAATATTCTAATCCCCATTTTTCAGATGGAGTAACTGAGGCAGAGAGAGATTAAATTCTATTAATTTTGAGTGTCTCCATTTTGAGATAGCTAGGGCCTGATTTTTAGAGGCCCATAGTTCTGTTGAAATCAATTCTCTGTTATATCAGAAAAACAGATTTAAATAATTTTTAGGTGTGACCCACACCAAGCGGTTTGCTCCCCTATTTTCCTCCTAGTGCTAACTTAAGTAACACCACTGCTACTGCTGCTTTCCCAGTGTAAGCAGGTGATTTTAGTATGCTATTTCATGTATCACTCTGTGGAGCAGAACTCAACAGCTGGTGCTGCAGAGCAGGATGAGCCCAGCAGAAAGGCACAAGCAGTGAACTATGTGCAGTGTCTATGAAAGGGTTAATGAGTGACACTGCATCTCCAAAACAGCTATTAATCCTGTGTTATGTCATGTAATTGCAGTGGTCAGTTAGGTTTCATTCATCTTGAGACACAACCAAGTAATGATGTGAGCAAACAAATTCTCCTAAGAACAATGCCCCAGACCTGAATCAACAAGTGTGGAAAATTTGACAAGACCAGCAGGAAAGAAGACAGAAGCAGAGAAAAAGGGAGGAGTCAGGAGTACACGCTGGAGGAATTCAGGGGTGTCTCCCCACCCTCCCCATGGGGTCTCTGACTCCCATTAGTCAGCCACGGGGAGAGGGGAGCTGATTAGCTCCTCACTCCCCTGCCCATGCCCAACTAATTTATCCTCTGGCTCCAAAGTAGCTGTCTAGATTTTTTTTTAAAGCAGGTGACATAGGGTTTATTAAATGTTTAATGAATGACACTGTGGACCTGAGTCTGATCTCACTTATACTGATTCTCATCGGTGTGAATTCAGAATTAGTGTCTGGATCTTCAAAAGAACTTTGAGATCATCACATGGCCTGTAGTGGTTAATTTTCTGATTCCATCAGCCTGAAGTATCCTAGTTGATTAAACAAAGGCCTTTGGCTGGAGACTCAGGCAGCTGGGAAAGTTCCAGGTACTTAGGACTGCTTCCAAACTGTCAGGACTTTTGAGTCAAACTACAGACCCAGGTGCTATGTTGAGTGTTAAAAGTTTGAGTGTACAACTGAAAAGAAGGATGTTTCTGCATCCCTGGCATTTGGACTCCCAGGCAGACTGCAAAGAAAATATTTCTTTAGTTCTGCAGCCTCACTTTGACTACATTCCCTTAAAAGAGGAGATATATTTTGTTTACTGATAGTAAAAGAAGTGTAATTTATGACTGTTTTCTGCAAGTAAAAACCTGGCAGTGGAAGTAGCAACTGAGAGAAAAACATCTCAAGCTTTCCAGCTTCTTACTGTAACAGTTAAACCAGGCAAAATGTTCCTGACCTGACTCCTGACAGCATCACAACCTGCTAACATCATTGACATAAGTCAGCAGTTTTCAAACTGTGGGTCAGGACCCCAAAGTGGGTCACAACCCCGTTTTAATGGGGTCACCAGGGCTGTCTTTGACTTGCTGGGGTCTGGGGCCAAAACAAAACCCAAACCCCACCACCTGGGGCCAAAGCCTGAGGGCTTCAGTTCTGGGCGGCAGGGCTCCGGTCAGGGCCGCCCAGAGGATTCCGGGGCCCCGGGGTCTTGGGCGGCGGGGGGCCCCGCTTCGGCAGTAAGTCGGCGGCGGGGGGGTCCTTCCGTTCCGGGACCCGCCGCCAAAGTGCCCCAAAGACCCACGGCGGGGACCCCCCGCCGCCGAATTACCGCCGAAGCGGGACCCGCTGCCGAAGTGCAGCCCCCACCGCGGGTCTTCGGGGCACTTCGGCGGCGGGTCCCGAAACGGAAGGACACCCCCCCCCCCGCTGCCGAATTACCGCCGAAGATCCGGCTGCACTCCGGCGGCGGGTCCCACTTCGGCGGTAATTCGGCGGCGGGGGGGGTCCTTCTGTCCCGGAGAGGAAGGACCCCCCACCAGCTAAGAAGCTCCGGGGGCCCGGGCCGGCCCCCGCGAGAGTTTTCCGGGGCCCCCGGAGCAAGTGAAGGACCCTGCTCCAGGGGCCCTGAAAAACTCTCGTGGGGGCCCCTGCTGGGCCCGGGGCCTGGGGCAAATTGCCCCACTTGCCCCCCCCTTCTGGGCAGCCCTGGCTCCGGTTACAGTCCCCCTGCCTGGGGCTGAAACTCTTGAGCTTCGGCTTTGGCCCCCCCACCCAGGGCAGTGGGGCTCGGGATTTGCCCCACCCACCCAGGGCAGGACTCAGGCTGGCTCAGGTTTCGGTGCCCCCTCCTGGAGTCGTGTAGTCAGGGCCGGCTCCAGGCACCAGCTGAGCAAGCTGGTGCTTGGGGCGGCATATTCTATGGGGCGGCTTCCGCCCAAACCTAGGGCAGCACGGCCGGGTTTTGGTGGTTTTTTTGGTTTGCCGCTCCGGCCACCCTGTAGAGGATGGCAGTGCGGAGGAGGGGAGCGTCCTGCAGCAAACTGGGCAGGGCAGCACCTGTTCTTCTCTCTCCGCCGACTGGAGCAGCGCGGAGCCCTCTCGGCAGGCGGCACAGTGGTCGGGACCGCGGGACAAGCGCCCCGCTGAAGCCCTGGCCGCCCCCCTGCTCTCTCGCTCTCCCCCGCTCCCTCCCCTTCCTCCCCACTAGACTGGATGCGCACTCCGCTGCATGTCTGCAGCACAGGGAGTCCCCCTGCACCCTGGCTCCGGCTGCCCGGCAGGGTTTTTTTTGTTGTTTTTTCCCCACAGCTTTGCCGCTCCGGCCGCGCTGTTGTTTTGTTTTTTCCTGCTTTGCTGCTCCGGCCATGACCCAGATTTTTTGTTTTGTTTTGTTATGTTTTGTTTCCCTGCTTTGCCGCTCCGGCCGCACTGCAGGTCCCTCCCCCCCACTGCTCCTGTCGCACTGCAGGTTTTTTTGTTTGGTTGGTTTTTGCCACTCCGGTGGCGCCACAAGTTTTTTTGTTTTGTTTTCTTTGCCGCTCCGGGCTGGCACTGCAGGTGTCCCCCCCGACTTTGCTGCTCCGGCCGCGCCACAGGTTTTTTTATTTTGTTTTGTTTTTTTCCCCTCCTGCTTTGATGCACCGTGCCCCCCGCCCCCTTTTTTTTTTTTTTTTTTGCTTGGGGCGGCAAAAAAGCCAGAGCCGGCCCTACGTGTAGTGATTTTTGTTGTCAGAAGGCAGTCACGGTGCAAAGAAGTTTGAGAACCCCTGATGTAAGTTTTAGTAATAAATAGCTAAAGCTTTATTGATATTAGCATAGAACTTTATTGTGGCCTAAGCTCTCAACAGCAGATTTACCACTGTCAACCATGGGAGGTCATTGGCAATCTTACTAGGCATGTAGTGTCCCTCAAATGTTTTTAAAGTTGTTTTTGTTTTGTTTTTCTTCGAAGATGAGAAGGAGAAAGGAAAAAGGGCAAAGAGCTACAGAGATTAGGGGAGGAAAGGACATAGGAAAGAGTAAGGAGAGGACTGGAAAAAGAATTGGGAGAAATCGAAAAAGGGATAGAGAATTATTTCAGAGGGAGACCTGCACTGAAATTCTCATGATGGTCCCTTCCAAACTGGGTAAAATTTGTTGTTCAAAACTTTTTTTGGCCAAAAAATGCAAATTCAGGTCAACCAAAATATTTCACCAATTCATGTGAAATGCTCCAAATGGTTTCAGTTGAGGTGGGGACCCTGAAAAGCTTCATTTTGACATTTTTGAAACACAACTTTGATTTTATTTTTTAGTCAAAATGACTTTGTGTTTCAAAATGTATTTCAATTTTATTTTCAAAAAGTTAGAAATGTAAAGAAGCTTGAAAACGAAACAATGTTTTGTTTCCGGTAGAACAAACACTTCATTCAACCTAAAGAGAATTTTTTTCCCAACTTTTTGGTTCACCAAAACATATGAAAAAGTTTGTTTCGGGTTGACTTGAATTTTTTTTTTTTAAATGGGCAGCAAATGGAAAAAATCAGTTATTCTTACAGCTCTAGTAAGATCACCCACTGAGGAGCTCCCTTCTCAGAGACAGCACAGTGAGTCATTTTCATGGGTGTTGATGATGATGATGATGCTCATTCTCATCAAAAGTGAAAGGAATAGAACCTCAGCACTTGAAAGCAGTCGTTAGTTGGTGCCCTGAAGCCAAAACACCTTTCTCAGCAAAAGCAGAAATTCCTGGTGTTTCTAACTTAGGGCTTGGCTACACTTACAAATTTGCAGCGCTGCAGCAGGGTGTGAAAACACACCCTCTGCAGCGCTGCAAATTGCGGCGCTACAAAGCGCCAATGTAGTCAAAGCCCCAGCGCTGGGAGCCGCGCTCCCAGTGCTGTCCGTTATTCCCCACAGGGAAGTGGAGTACGGACAGCGCTGGGAGAGTTTTCTCCCAGCGCTGGCGCTTTGATTACACTTAAGCGCTTCAAAGCGCTGCCGCGGCAGCGCTTTGAAATGCAAGTGTAGCCAAAGCCTTAGGGTATGGCTACACTTGCGAGTTGCAGCGCTGGTGGAGGCTTTCCAGCGCTGCAATTAGTAAGTGGCCACACCTGCAGGGCACATCCAGCGCTGCAACTCCCTGGCTGCAGCGCTGGCCGTACACCTGGCTCTGACTGGGGTATAACGATTGCAGCGCTGGTTCTGCAGCGCTGGTCATCAAGTGTGGACACTCACCAGCGCTGTTATTGGCCTCCAGGTATAAGGAGATATCCCAGAATGCTTATAACTAAATTATTACCTTTGTTTTGTTATGCAGCCTCTCTTTGTTTTGTTGTGAACTCTGAGCTCCGTCCTGAGCTCCGTTGATACCGGAGCTGCTTATAAAAACAAACTGACAGCTCCTGTTTGCTGTGATCAATCTGTATCTGGCTGTTAACAATCAAATGAGATAACCCCCTGTGGATGAGGCAGGCAGGAAGTGAGTGTTTGCTTGACAGAGAAAGGCAGTCCGTTGGGATGCAGGCTATTTGCAATTTAAGAGTTAAGACTAAGGGGTCGGGAAGATTTTATGATTTTTCAATGCAGGAAGCTAAACACACAGTGTTGGCTCCAAAAATCCACTCTCTCTCTCTCCCCCCGCTCCCTGTCACACTACACACTACACCCCACCCCCCTCTTTTGAAAAGCACATTGCTGCCACTTGAATGCTGGGATAGCTGCCTATAATGCATCACTCCCAACAGTGCTGCTAATGCTGCAAATGTGGCCACACACCAGCGCTGGTAGCTGTGAGTGTGGCCACACTCCAGCGCTGGCCCTGCACAGCTGGACGACCAGCGCTGCAAACCGTAAGTGTAGCCATACCCTTAGTTGTTTTTTTTTAATTATTGTATGCACATCCTTTCCTTCCTGTATAAGTTCTGAAATATGTGATTTTCCCAGTTTTTCAGTTGTGTTAAATGTGCCACTCACTGAACTAGAGTTTTGAAGACAGGTTGCAGAAAAAGGAAATAGCAGGCCCCCCCCATACGGCATTAAAAAAAATTGTGTACAGGTGGTCACTTGTACCATGAGAAAAAAGTGTCACATTCTTGGATATACTGGTAGTGAGAAAAAAAGTGTCACCTTCTTAGGAATCTTGAAGTCCACTAAGAACATCCAGGAAGCCGCAAAAGAGGAATTCTTTAACCAAAACCAGAGCTACTTTTGGTTATGAAAAAGTTCAGCTCCAGATCCTAGTTTTTCCAATCCACTAGAGGGTCTTTTTGGATAAGAGTTATGGTGGAGAGGTGACCTTAGTTGTTGCGTTCTCATGCGGGATGGATAAAGCACAACAACCAATATGATTGCAAGCAGAATCGTTTATTATTTACAATGCATCATATTATATAGGCTTCTCCATATTAGCAAACGTCAGACACACCAACATCACATTGCTGCTGATTGGTTCTTTGTCTGATACACACACTTTTCTCATGCATGGCCCTTTGCTTACTGATTTCCCATTTCCCATGCAATCCATCTGATTATGGTCCTGTTTATCACCTTGAAACCGATCCCAGCCAGGCCATCTGGCGTTTGCCTCCCTCGGGCTAGCTCCCAACTTTCTCATAACAACTTTATCTAACCCCTCTATTCTTGATGTGCTGCTGCTGTAAGTTTCCACCAAGGCAGCATAGGGATGATGTAACCCCACACTTAGTTTCATTCAAAATCAAGATGTAAGGCTAACTTAGCTGCCAGGAGCAGGAGCAGGACCAAGACAAGACAAGCCTGAATAAGTAACTGCTGAAACAAGGGAGGCAGAAACTATCTCAGGTATTGTGGGTATGTTTATAGTAAACAAAATAGGCAAGAACACCCTGAACTGATGAATTTGCCTGCAAAGTGATTGGCCCTTACATGCAAGAAGTATAGATGTTAGTAGTGTTGGTGCCACTAGGCCTGAGTAAACCAAAGTTGTGACTTTGGGCCTGAAGTGAACCAAAGTTCTTACATGCTGTGAACTTTAACCAGCCTAAGATGCTAACAGACTGCAAGCAAAATGTGTAGCTGTCAGCAATCTCCGCTTGCAAATGTAGGAGTTTGAAACAGCAGAAGCGGCGGGGAGGAGGGGGAGAGGGGGAAGGAAAATCTGTATGCGTTTGTTCTGTGAAGGCCATAGATAAGCTTGTGCATGAGAACCTTTTCTAACACGCTGAAATGTAATACCTAATGTAGCTGCTGCTGGGAAGGGAGGGGTGAGGGGGAAAACCGAACAAAAGGCTTACACAAACAAGTGGGGTATAAATGCTGGGACCCCGCCTGCGCGCGGGTGTGCAGGATTTGAGAATGCTATTCTCCCTGACACCTTATTTGGGGCTCAAATAAACCTGGTTTTGCTTCTCCACCCTGGTGTGATAATTAGTGCGACGCACACCGGGCAACGAATCCCGCTGTTGCTCCGCCTTGGGCTCTTTGAGTCGGCAACAGTTTTGGCGTCCCTGGGTGGGCTCGAGGCAAAATTGTGCCTTGCCCGGACTCCTCCAATGGCCGGTGGACGATGGTCACAGCCGATGCCTAGCGCGCACTGGTGCCTTTACCGGGGGCCTCGGCAGAGACGCGTCAGGCCGACCTTGGAGGACACAACGGTGCAACGCACTCAGATAGTGGAGAAGCAGCTGCGGGCGACGGTGAGGAACCGGTCCTGTGGAGAAGGTAGGAACAGTCCAGTGGTGTGGACTTTTGCCTGAGGCTGGGGACGCCCAGCCGTTGTAATTCCCACTAGACAAGAGAGCGTCCTATAGTGGGTCAAGGGCAAGCCCGTGGTATGGGGCAGGAACAGAGTACAGGCAGGGTATGGTGTACACCCTTAGAATGCATTCTGATGAATTGGAGAGTGTTTGAATCAGATCCAATGACTAAAAGTGAACTGAAAAGATTTTGTACAGTAGACTGGCCTCAGTATCAGCTAGAGAGCCAGGAAAGGTGGCCACCAGAAGGATCACTTAATTACAACATGATCCTTCAATTATTTCTGTTTTGTCAGCGAATGGGTAGCTTCTGAAGCTGTTTGTATGTAGAGCTCTTGTAAAAATCCCTCATCATATGCCCCAGAGCTGCACTGGGAGGAGAACTGTCCGTGGGAATGTCTGTCTCTGCTGGGCTCATGCCATTTGAATTTATTGACTGTGCAGCAAGATAAGATGCATCGTGGTAATAGGAAACAATGGCCTTGGTGTGTGTGTGTGTGTGTATACCTGTGTGAGTGTTCGTTGCTGGAAGACGCCCAGATTGCCCTGTGAAGCGATTGCTAATGATCAGGAGTAGTCTAACGCAAGCCCAGTAACTAGTGGATCTTTAGGAGATCCAACCCACGGTGGGCTGACTCAGCCTGGCATTGTCCGGCGAGGAAGCTGCCTGGGTCTAGGAATGTGTGAACCCATCTTCCCTCCCCCCCCTTCCTTTCCGTGTGGGCTACTGACAGTCTGATCATCTCATTGGATGCAATTAGAGTATACGGCGCTGTGTCTCCCAGAGACTAGCCGACGCTCTTTGCTGAAAGGGGATGTAGGAAAGTCAGTCATCCTTGTTAGTCTCCCCTGTGTGACTGTTCTGTAGGGAGAAATTCTTAGTTTATGAGCCGCTAGTGCGGACAGGGTACCCTCTCTGTGTGTGCAAGTGGAAAGTGGGTAAAGGGACAGTCTAAAAATTCTACCTCACCCCCTAAGGGTACCCCAGCATGTTCCATGTACGTACATTATGGTCCTAAAACCTGCAGGTATTTAGAGAATTGGAATCTTCACATGTGTGAAAATCCATCTAAACAGTGCCCATTAGAAGGTATCTTCAATCTAGATAAGATCATATATCTCAGAGGAGCTTTTAATCACAAAGAAAAGCCTCTGACACAGTGTGAGCAATTTGTCTAGGAACGGGTTAATTTGAAACTCGGCTAACCCCAGAGATAAAGAGAGAGCTGCTCTGCTACAAGGTCAAGAGCCAGCACACAGACTATGCTAAGTAAAATTGCTTTCAGCCCCAGCTGGTTGTGGAAAACAGAGACAAAAGCAAACCAAAAAAAACAGTATAAATTACAGAACTGAGATTGCATTTGCAAAGCTTAATGGTTCAGTGAGATCCAACAGTTTTTGCAACCCTGAAGCCGGACAGGCAGCTGACCTGAACTGGAATCTTTGAAAGAGACGCTGCAGGAGATTCCAGGGTGTAAAAGAACAGCCATCCCAAGAGTGGAAGCATGTTGGAAATGCTGGACAAGCTGTATACAGGATAATCTCCCGTCCACCTATTTCCCTTCTCTGAACATTATACACAGACATGCCAGTCTGGATATGTGTAAGTATTAAAGTGGCTTAAGGCTTGGAGCATTCATATATTTCCTGAGTGATGTGGGAGTGTTCCCAATACTTTCCATTGTTGTTTTATTATTTTTAATGAAGCTTTAAAATTTGGATATATGGTGTGATTTCTCTACCCCCCCCCCCAGTCCTGCAATGTCAGTTTGATCACCTGACATAAGGGATAATTGGTAACAGAAATTTGTCAGTTTGGTGAGCAATAGAGAATTGGGAAGCCTTGCAGAATTTACACCATCTGTTTTACCCTTGTTATTTTATGTTTGCTTTGTTTGGTATTGTTTGGTATTATATAATAAGGATTGTATGGTTAAAGGTGAGCCCTAATAGAATAAGGAAACACTATCTGGTTTTGGTGCACTATCTAGTTTTAGCTCTGTTCTGTTTAACCGGTTACTGTTGGTTTTTCTGCTCTGTTCATTTGGGCGTTGGGTGTGTGGGCGGAACTGAACTTCTCGTTCGTAATTCCTCAGGGTGGAAGCCATGTGTGCGATGAAGCTCTGAGGTTGTATTGAGATAATTCTGTCCCGCCCCCTGTGATGGACAATGTAATAGAAGTGGAAAAATCTGGCTTAGACTGTAATTTTCTCTGCTCTTTGTGTAATTTTCTTTTCTGTTTAAGTATCAGCAGACAAATGAGTGGGTCTCTGGGTAGACCCCCAAAGGAGTTTGGATTGTGTGTTAAGTAAATGGCCTTTACCCAATGGCCGTGTATTTCTGCCAGGTGGCAAGCCTTACTAGGGAGGACTTGAGTAGTTTTGGGAGTAAAATGTTTTAGGGAAAAGACCAGAAGGGTGGGGGCTAGTTGTGAAGCCCACCCTCCTAGCTAAACTGGTAATGGAATAAGTTTGTGTCCAGGATAGGGACAATTCAGCGAGAAAAGCAGGATCGGGCCCAGGCGAGGCAGGCAACAGAGAGATGGGAAAACAGGTTGGAAACTTTTAAGGGTGTAGTGGAAGAAGGAGTAAGTGAGTATAAGCATGGAAATTTCAAATACTCAGGAGGATATTTGAAATGGTGATTTGAATTGGTAAGTGGCTGCTGAAGGAAAAAGCAAGTGATTTAAGGGAGGAGCATGTGATTTTTAAGGGAAAGTGAAAAGTTAACTCTTTAGTTGCTGGAGGGAACAGCAGTTGAACTTTGTAAAAATGCTAAAGAGAAGTTTTTGGTGTCTTTGAAATGTTTGTAAATAAATTCAGGCAAAGAAAATATGGGGTAATTCTCCTGAATTAACAAGAGTATTCGTATATTTTAAGTAATGATTGACTGCCCAGAAGGGGGTAGACTTTTGCTTTGTCTTTCAGATAATCAAAGAAAACTAATGCCAGCTGAACAGCATTCAACATATCATGCATTTACTGACAGAGTAACAATTATGTTTTGTGTTCTATGTTCTGTCTTGTGGTGTCTGTCTCAAGTGGCCAGAATTGTTGTGTTTAATATTTTTATGGGATGATCTAATTTAAAATCAAGTGGCAGTGTTAAATTGAAATGCAGATACTTGTTTTGTTCAATTTAGAATACAAAGTGTTTGGATATATCAGAAAAATGTGATATACTAAAGTCTAATACATTTTCCTAAGTAAGAGAAAGAAACTTTATTAGCCAAATCTTTTAATTGAGAATTGTTATTAAAATTTGCATACTAACAGTCTTTGAAAGCAAGGACATGGAAAGTTAACCCACTCCCCATATTGTACATGGGATCCTTCTGGCTACCTCAGACTTCTAGCCAGAGGGCTGGGATGGTGGAAAGCTATTGGACTAGAGGTTATATTAAGTGAACTCATCAAAGTGGGTGTGCTTGTCCTGGCCTGTTGTTCTAAAGCTCTGTAATAAGGTTATTTTATTAAAAGGGTATATGTGGCATACATTAAATAAGACTAATGTACTGTGTATGTGTTTATTGTTAACAAAAGGTGTATAAGTAAAAGTTTCCTTTATAGGTTAAAGAAAAAAATGGGAAAAGGAAAAAGAATGAGTTAACTGAAGAAAAAAATAATAGCTAACATGCTAAAATAAACTGGCCAAGATTTGTGCTGAGACAAACTTAAAGTGGCCAGATGCCCTTCCTTTGGCACTAATAAGTATAAGAACCATTACTTGGCTAAAAACCAGAAAAAGGGGGGACTTAAATTTGCCCATGCAACTATAAAATTTGTAAAATCTGCAAAGACACTAATGCAATGTGTTAGGTTTTTTTTCTCACAGGTAAAGAAGAAACAACCCAAAGATCCTAGCAGCCCTACCATTCCTAGGAACCAGAAGACTGGGTCTACATAAAGATCCATCAACGAAAGACTGCCTTGGCTCCACGCTGGAAAGGCCCTTTCCAAGTCCTCCTGTCTACCAACACTGCTGTGAAGTGCCAAAGACTGACTGCTTGGACCCAGGATTCTCACTGCAAAAAGACCCCTCCACATCAGAAGAATTTTCCTATTGATGATTAGCCTATTCTTTCTTCTAGTTCTACTGTGCTTCTGGACAGCTTCTGGACAACCTTTCCCTTGTCCACTGACAGACCAACTGTGCCTTTAGACTTTTATAGAAAAAGCACAGCTATTACAGGGTGATATGTGCTGGAAACCTCTCCCCTGTAGGATGCTAAACCACAATTGTTTTGGGAAAGAAGAAGAAACACTCACTCCACTGACATTGCCAAAGTCCAGGAATTCCTGACTAAAAGGACATTGAGAACTGACCCTGGTGAAGAAACAAAGAATTGTACACTGGCAAGAAAGAAATTTATGGGACCCATGATTGGGAATGTGGTGTTAATTGACTTTGGGGGTTTAATCTACAGGCTGTGCCCTGTGTTTTGGATAAATCCTTCAGTATGTATTGCCCTCCTAATTGGATTTTAAATGACATTGCCCTTATCAAGTTTTCAAATCACTTCTACATACCCAGATTGCTCACAAGGGGATGCCATTAGATTAGCACAACAGAGGGCCTGGGTTATTTCCTCTGGAAAGAAAGAGAATTGAGCAGATCCCTGTGGGCTAGGGCCAATATCTTAAAAGACAAGAACATAATAAGAAATTGGGCCAACTAGAAAAGGCTACTAGCCTTATTTTTGAAACTCAGCTATCTTAAATACAGGCTGGAGTTGGTGAGTTACATGTCATTTCAGCCCTTAGTTCTATAACCCAGAAGTTACTGACAGAGATGGTATTGCATATCACTGAGGCTGGGAAGGTATTGCAGTGGGATCTAGACCAGACTTGGCCCACTGCCCTTACAGATGCATCAGGAGTACCATCTGATCTGTGGTCATGAAGACATACTTGGACACTTTCTGGATGGAAGTGGGGACATTCACAGTGCTCCTTCCAAGCATATGGACCGGTTAGGGTGGGTGTGGTTCCCACATACCGAATCCTGCTGGGTCCATGGGGAGCATGCATATGGGACTGAATTATTCACCAAGACATCTGGGAAATTAAACCACTTGGTATACCTACCTGATTTATAGTCAGTGTCCCAATCCCTTAGTTGTTAAATGGACATTCCACGCTTTTGCCCATGCATTCATTCCTGGGTTGGGGGTAACTAAGCTCAAAAGAGCAGTTGTACATATATCTGTAAAGCTTCATTGTTTTTTTGTTTTTAAAGTTTGAGAAAACTCGCCAAAAGTTTGTTGAGTATTCTCAAAGGGGGGAATTGTTGGTGCCACTAGGCCTGAGTAAACCAAAGTTGTGACTTTGGGCCTGAAGTGAACCAAAGTTCTTACATGCTGTGAACTTTAACCAGCCTAAGATGCTAACAGACTGCAAGCAAAATGTGTAGCTGTCAGCAATCTCCGCTTGCAAATGTAGGAGTTTGAAACAGCAGAAGCGGCGGGGAGGAGGGGGAGAGGGGGAAGGAAAATCTGTATGCGTTTGTTCTGTGAAGGCCATAGATAAGCTTGTGCATGAGAACCTTTTCTAACACGCTGAAATGTAATACCTAATGTAGCTGCTGCTGGGAAGGGAGGGGTGAGGGGGAAAACCGAACAAAAGGCTTACACAAACAAGTGGGGTATAAATGCTGGGACCCCGCCTGCGCGCGGGTGTGCAGGATTTGAGAATGCTATTCTCCCTGACACCTTATTTGGGGCTCAAATAAACCTGGTTTTGCTTCTCCACCCTGGTGTGATAATTAGTGCGACGCACACCGGGCAACGAATCCCGCTGTTGCTCCGCCTTGGGCTCTTTGAGTCGGCAACAGTTTCTAAGAAAGATGTATACAAACTGCGTAGTGTGTGACGTGAATTGAAATTGTGGTAGCAGCCTGGACCTGGCCAGCATGAGCAAGGAGCTGTTACATGCCTAATAAAGTAACCTGATGATGATTTGGAGTTGAACTGAGGTTTTATGGATCCCAGAAAACTGGATGAAGTGCTCTTCCAGAACTGGATGAGGCGTTCTGGATAAGCCAAATGGAAAGGTCTTGGAGGGAATCCCAACACTATATGAAACAGAAAAGGATAAAACTGTGGGTTGGTTTGGAGCTTTTAGGTTTCATCAGTTGGGGATTTTGTTTTCCAAAATCAAAATAAATGTGAGGTAGTTCAAATCTAGATCCCATTTTATCCAAACCCTGAAAGTTTTGAAAGGGAATAAGTGGATGAAAATCCCAGTTTTGTCTTATTAGTTTAAATCAACTCTCTTGCTGTGTGGGTTAACAATTTTGAATAAGGGAGAAAGTATGCCAGGCAGAATGTTTCACTGAAATGTCATTAGAAGTTCTTTACTTATTTAGCAGACATTATTACTGAGTCTCAGAGTACATGCAGAATTTGGCACTTCATATATGAGAAGAGGCTAAAAATATAACAATTCAAGCAGAACAGCTGTTTTATCCAGCCCAGACCTTGAATGAAGTCCATGATGGTGGGGAAAACACTGCAATTGAAAACCTATTTAAGTCTTCAAGTCTGACTGCAGTTGTATGTTTTAGAGTATAGTTACGATAGTTTAAGAGAAACTGGGCCGAGCACACAGCTCACTGGCAAGAGAAAACCATCTGTACAGCATCACTTGTGGTTGCTTCAACTTTGTGGGTACAGTATATTGAAATTATATAGTAGTATATTTTTTCTTCATTTACCATCACAAACAACAAAAGCATGTGTATTGCATTTTCCACAACTATGCAAAAATTGGCACCATGGTCAAGGATACTGATACATGTTTTGATTTGCTGGTTTCCTTCTACTTTGGGGGCTACTGAACTGCTTACCCTGTAATCAAGCTAACCAAGATAAACACTGAAACAATATATGGCCTGTGAAACCAGACCAAAAGCCAGGAATATTTCCAGTGCTCTGTATAAATAAATAGCGAGTGAAAATGAGTGTTCATGGTGTAAGAGGCTGGACAAACCAGTCTTGCAATTTCTAAATCTCCTCCAGTGCTCCTGTTCCTGCAAGTCGTGCTGCGTGTGTGCCATAGGAATCATGAGGAATGCTAGTCTAGGCAGAGGGCCAGCACGAGGACACTCAAGTCCCCAGGCCAGTTGAGAGAAATTTGGGGCCCTAGTACATCATGTTCTCTGGGGACCCACCTCCTCCCATTTCACCACAGTTACAGATGGTTTGGGGGCCCTGTGCAGTTCCGGGGCCCAATACAATTGTCTCCCCGGTCCCTCCTCTCATCAGCTCTGCACATCCCACTTAAACAGTATTGTGAGTGTTTAGCTTGAGTAGCGCCTAGGTCTTGTGATGGCCTTCTGCAAAGGGATGAATTTCAACTTGCAATCTGCTGAATGCTCCTAGAGGGTGCTGAGTGCCCTCCATTCCCACTGACCTCAGCGAGAGTTGTGTCAGCAGCTCCCAAGAGCCTGCTGCATACAAAGCACCTTGTGGGGTCAGGCCCCAACTAATCTTAAAGTGTATTTAGCTAAGAAAGGAATGAAGAAAATGAGTGAAGGATCTGAACCGTGGATTTAACTAATTCTTTGGCTATTAACTAAGGAATAACACAGACTTTGTGGCCAATGGGATTCATTAAACAAAATCACAATACTGTTGTTTAATCGTTAAGTGTTCACAGTGTGTTCAGTGCTGTACAGAATACCACATGAGATAACTAAGCCTGATATTTTTTTCCTCTCACATCAGTGCATATCTAAAGTGACTCCATGAAAGTAGGAGGAGATACAATGGCATCAAACTGACGTGCAGGCAAAATCAGGGCCACTCTCTGCTCTGAGGTAATTACAGTCTGAGAAGACAAACCTAGACAAAAAATATATCAACCACAGGGTGGAGTCACTGTCGAGTCTTTGTTCTGGTTTATTTATACAGTGATCAGACTCTAGTACAATGGCATGAATAGTTTATACGCTAAAAAATCAATGTGGTTTTCAGTTGTTCTATATACAAAACTTTACTTAAAAGACTGGTAAATCTGCTCCTAATTCCACAGTCAATGTAGCATGCCAAATTAGTATAGGAATCAACTGGAGTCCAAAAGCTCTTTAGTACAAGATTGTCTCAGTTATGAAACCAGTTCAATGCATGTAACAACTGGCTGTGATTCTAGCATTTGCTACATAAGTGATTGGTTTGTCACTAGTCTGGCACCAATATAGTAACCTGGTGGTGGGCTACTTTGTGCTAAGAGCACATTGCCCATGGTAAGGGGGAATGCAGACCTAAACTGTGGCGGAGTGGAAAGTGTCACACTGTCTGAAGTGGTCGGTGACCGTGCGTGCCAACCTCAGAGCAGAATGTCAAAAGCAGGGCAGACATCCCAAACTGGGGGTGTGTTCTATCATTAGATTTCACCAACCCAGTAACCAATGTGAACTCCTCAAGCACCAGACAGTCACAGACAGTCCCCTTAGGCCAGGGGTCGGCAACCGGTGGCTCGCGGCTCGCCAGGGTAAGCACCCTGGCGGGCCGGCCCGGTTTGTTTATCTGCTGCGTCGGCAAGTTCGGCCGATTGCGGCTCCCACTGGCCGCGGTTCGCGGTCCCAGGCCAATGCGGGAGGCAGGAAGCGGCGCGAGCCGAGGGATGTTCTGGCCGCGGCTTCCTGCCTCCCGCATTGGCTTGGGACCGCGAACCGCGGCCAGTGGGAACTTTGCCGACGCAGCAGATAAACAAACTGGGCCAGCCCGCCAGGGTGCTTACCCTGGCGAGCCGCGGGCCACCGGTTGCCGACCCCTGCCTTAGGCACTCCAGTCTATTTTGCTACCCGGGGAAGCTGGACTTAGTGATAAATTGTCAAGTTTACCAAAGATCACAAAGTATTCAGGTTGCTTCTAGTCCAAGAGACCAGTCACTTACCCCAGATACGTTTGTACCTCAGAGCTCACCAAAGACAATGCTTGTAGCCAATCCTATAGTAAACTAAGGATTTATTAATGAGGAAAAAGAAATGAGACAGTTTTTTACAGGTTACAGCAGGCAGCATTTATACACAAATGAATAACAATCTATGGTTCCAAAAGGTGACAGAGTTTGTAGTAATCAATCAGCTCTGAATTTCTCTTAGAGCTAACCCAGGTTGACCCTGGGGCACTCTGCTTTTGTTTCCTAGCTCCAGCCCTGTGAGAGGGAGATGAAGAATTTCATGGCAGCTGTCCTTTTTTCAGAATTCAAGCTGATGGGATGAGCTTCCTTGCACGTAGCATCTTCATGGGTGAGAGAGGGCTGTTAGCCCGGTTTCTGTAGTTTGATGCTTCACAATGGCCCACTTAGTTTTTATAATCCTGCTTGATGGGAGGAGAAACCACTCCTGACGCCTGGGCTCACAAGTTCAGAGCAGGTATTTTTACAGTTATAAAGCAAAACTTCCATATTACCTTATAGCATGGGATACAGACATTACAAGTAAGATTAATGCATGCAGCAATTTACAAGCATTTTATAGAGTCTAAACACTAAACACCTCTTTACAAGTCTAACGCCAATCTTGAACAGTATTAACATTTAGGTGAGCTGGTCTGGCTTCCAGCTATGAATTTGTCAGTGCTCAGCTGACATGTATAGCCTTGGCAAGAGCTGGCACCTGTCTATTAGCAATACAGGAAGTACAAAGAGTAACATCCCTTCAAAAGGTGCAGTATCCTCCCCTACTATGCAGCTGGTCAGCAGAAAGGAATGGGGCCATAGCTGCACCAATTCCCTACCTTTTGTTGCCCCATTCTGGTGAGCTGTTTCTGGGGAGTTGCATCTTGTTAACGGGCCCTGTACTCCACTACCACAGGGGCTGTGATTCTGGCCAGAATTACAACAAAAAAGCTTCAAAAACAGACTCCAACGAGAGACTGCTGAATTGGAATTAATTTGCAAATTGGACACCATTACATTAGGCTTGAATAAAGACTGGGAGTGGATGGGACATTACACAAGGTAAAACTATTTCCCCATGCTTATTTCCCCCCCCCCCTTCCCGGCCACACACACACACACAGTTCCTCACATCTCCTTGTCAATTGCTGGAAATGGGCCATTTTCATTACCACTACAAACAGTTCTTTTTCTCTCCGGCTGATAATTCACCTTAACTGATCACTCTCCTTATAGTGTGTATGGTAACACCCATTGTTCCATGTTCTCTGTATGTGTGTGTATATATATATATATATAATATAAATAAAATCTTCCTACTATATTTTCCACTGCATGCATCCGAAGAAGTGAGCTGTAGCCCATGAAAGCTTATGCTCAAATAAATTTGTTAGTCTCTAAGGTGCCACAAGTACTCCTGTTCTTTTTACAGAGGAGGAGGTGGAAAGTGGAGGCTCCTTATTTCCTTCCTGCCCACACTGTGCAGCCATATGAGAATTAGCCAGAGTCTGGCCCTGCATAAAGAGATAGTACACAGAGGAGTGATTCAGCACTCACTTAAAAATGGTACATGCATGTTATTTATGGCCTATACAAGTGAAATGAGTCAGTGGTTTCAGTTCACTTCCCAATGTCCACATCACAAACACCAGCAATGAAAAATGACACCGTTTTGTCAGTCTCAGCATAGACCAGACATGGGGACTGAACAGGCTAGAGCTGGTTCCTCTAGGTAAGGAATGAGACAATTTAGCTGGACTGTGAGGGGAAGCTTGCACTGCCACGGCTTGTGTTGGACCCAGATTGTGACTAATCAGAGGGCTCCAGGGTTTTCAGCTGTGAACACAGCACCTTTCACCAGCGCGGAACAGACACGTTAAAAAAAAAAAAAGGTTAATTTGCATATTTTAGGATTTAGATGTATATGAATTTCACAAGCCTATCTTCCCTGCAGTTAATGGGAGTGACATACATGAATGCGAGAAGAAGATAGTGGTAGGGTGACATATAAGCTTTAAACAGGTCACTGTGTTGTATTGAGGTAGAAGCGTGAGCGCTAGCTCAAAGATGCCCTGCGTGGGTGTGCAAAGAGGAAGCACGTGGATGCAGGAAGCCCTTTCTTGCCCTTCTACACCAGTTCAGTGGCCAACAGGTAGCTGGTGCTTGCACTTCCTGAGTGCAAGAGTCAGGCTAGCAGTCAGAGACACTGTGCACATCAAAGGGCATGGCCCTGCTCTCCTGGCCTCTATTGGGTGGTTAATGTGCTTAGGACACATTAGAAGGAGCAATCGTTAAATGTGCAGGAGGGCAGGGATTGCAATTGTGATGGCCCTTGGGGAAGGGGCACAAGGGGGAAGATTCTTTGTGTCCTCCTCCACCTTAGAACAAGGATTGAGTCTTCAGCACGTCTATGATGCTTTGCAGCTACAAATTCCTTAGAAATATTCATTAATCAATGCTATTGAGTGATGGGCCTTAGTCACAAAGTTTAGACACAAAAATCTGATCTGAACCAGAAGTTCCAGGGTGTTGGGATTCTGCATTCCTGCTCAGCCCATTTCAAAGTGAGACCCACAGCAGGGAGATAAACCTGTTGCTGAAATTATCCAGCTGTCTGCTTGCAGCAGCAAACACAACATTACCACATCCGCTGGGAACTTTTTCTCCCTGTAGCCTTGTGCAATATAATTTCTCTCACTTTCTGTAAACTTACTGCAAAACAACTCTGGCTAAAATGGGAAAACTGAACAATGTACTGATCCGATAATAGACCATTGTCACATCTGAAAGGACCTTACAGAATGTCATTGTGGCTTAGGGAACACCATCTGGAGGCAGATGTTTGTGATGGGGTTCCCAGAGTACAACCTGGAATTGGGGTACGGCTGTCCTTTAACTCTCCAGCCTGGCTGTCTCTCAAAATGCTTTGCTAGTGGCAAGCAGCAAACCCCTCTAGGTGCTGTTATCACTCAGCACAATGGCATGTGGAGCCTCACACCCAGCTAGATTGTATGAATGCTCCCAGAGCCACTCACGAATCACACAGAGAAAGGCACCAGCCAATTCTGGCTCCCCAGGCTTGCCCCCTAGCGCTATACTGCCTTTCCCTGGTCAGAAGCCTGACCAGTATAAGTTTATCACACAGTCCACCCCTCCCTCAATGTGGAGAGGACATACACTAGCCTCTGTAACCTGAGCTGAGATTTCCCAAGTACATCAAGCAAAGCACACTGTTTTAGGTAAAATATAAAACAAATTTATTAACTACAGAAAGACAGATTTTATGTGATTATAAGTGGTAGGCATATAAGGTCAGAAATAGTTACCAAAGAAAATAAAAGCTAAGCACGCCATCTAAATTTTAAACCTTATTACACTAGGATAATGGACTTAAGCCCACGCCTCATGGAATGCTTGTGGGAGGGTGATTCTGTGCCAGGCAATGCTGGCTGGCTGTCCACCAGGGTCTGCAGAGGGACTCTACCTTCCTGCTTCTGTTCCTGCAGTTCAATCAGCTGCCTCGACATGGCTGCTTTTCCCCTCATAATCCAAAGCATCTCATCCTGCGCCGCACGCTCTTGCTCATTGGAAGCTTTCCAGCTCTCCATGTCCATGTCTAACTTCTCGGATAGTGAAATCCTCCACACTTTCAGCTCCGGTTCAGCTGTTCCGGAGGCATTCATTATCTCAGTGAACACGTCCTTCCCCATTCTCTTTCTCCTCCTTCGAATCACCGAAAGTCTGCTTTCAGGTGTTGATGACACACTGAAGGACACATTTCCAGCTGTCAGTCAGGGAAAAAAATAAAGGAGCCATTGTACATGAATAAAATGTTTCCATAGCAAGGCCGTTTTCATAAAAAAAACAACACCCTTATTACACTAGGTGCAAGCCATAACATAATCAGAATCTGTAACCATTCACTGCGCGCACCACTTTGCTGCTCCAGCCATGGTAAGTAGCGCCCCCCCCCCCCGCCTCAGGTCATGGGTGACCACACTGTGAAGTTTATGGCAGGCTCATGTCGGGAGCACAGGTAGCTAGTCGAACAATGGCCCTTCCCCATAGCACCACGGGAAGCTGTTTACGAACAGGGTGCGGGAGGGGGGATGTTTTTACTCCCAAATTGAGGAATCTCACATGTGGGGCCCCAGTCCCCTATCAGCCAACTCCTTGCCAACCCATGCCGAGCACAGTAAAGGCACATTAGCGGCTGCGTGGGTTGGCGATCCAGAATGTGGGGGGTTGGAGGGGTCTACATGCCCTTTTTTTCCATGTCAGAACACTTTTAATGAGAACTTCCCCCATTTCCCCTAGGCGACCCTATATGATATCAGTCTCCTGAGGGTAACAGAGGCGGAAAGGAAGGAGATGCTGCAAGCATCTGGGTATAGACCCGGTCCTTATGCTGCTAGGCTGTGTACTGCAATGATGCCAGCAGAATTAATTCAGGAGTTGCATGGGAAAGTGTCCTACCATGGTAGAAGAAATAAGACTTCCCTGCCCAGAAACCTTCTGCAAAGGACTGAAGAGTACCTCCATGAAAGTTTCCTAGAGATATCCATGGAGGATCCCCCCGTTCACATAAAGAGTCTTTTCCGGGGGCCATCTGCATAGCTGGAGTGCCCTCTTGTAAGCAGAGAACCACAACTTTTTCTTCACAGGAAACATGTAATACCACCAAACGTGTGTGCCCACTAAAGTTTAACTGGACTTTCATTGTAATTGTATACTTACCAGAGGTGCCTTCCCTGGCATCATGGTTGGCCACCGTGATGTCCTGCGACCCACCAGGATCCAGGGTTAAAAATATTTCCTGTCTCTTGGGGAGATTGGATCCACTGCTTGCCTATCTCCCATCCTCCTCCTCTTCCTCATCCACCATATCATCCTCCTTGTTGTCCCTAGAATCACACACCTCTCAGATATCCACATTGCTTGTGGGGGTACTGGTAGGGTCACTCCCGAGAATCACATGCAGCTCTTTGTAGAACCGGCATGTGTGGGGTTCAGCACCAGAATGACTGTTCGCCTCCCTTGCCTTCCGCTACGCTTGGCGAAGTTCTTTTATTTTCCCTCCTGTAGTCCCAATCCACAAGCGATTTTTGCATAGATATCAGCATTTCTTCTGCTGGATCGGAGCTCTGCCTGCAGACTCTTCTCCCCACACAGTGATGAGATACATCCTGTGCAGACCAGGCTGGAAAGTGTTTGCGGTGTGTAGTCTCCATTATTGTCTGTGCTCAGCTGGCATGCTCCCAATGCTGATCAAACAAGAAATGGGAAATCAAAAGTTCCTGGGGTTTTAGCAGGGGAGGGGCTGTTTCCTGAGTACCTGGCTGCAGTGCAGCAGAGTTGAGAATGATCTCCTGAGCAGTCACAGATGAGCATTGTGGGAAACCACTGGAGGCCAATAAAGTCAAATTACACAACGCTGCGTCTTCACTACCTTGTAGTCGGCCCATGAAAATTGAACTAAGCACTAAGCCTCTCGCAGAGGTGGATTACAGAAGTCAACATCAGAGGTGACTTAGGTCAACGTAAAGGACCCGATAGTGTAGACACATACATTAACAGGTCGACTTAAGGTGGCTTCCTATGACCTAACTCTGATGTAGACCAGGCTAGAAAGAGAAACACAATAGCTTTGGGGCTAATTCTGTTTTCCTTATTCTGATAGGATTCCTTGTTCAGCATTTGAAAAGAATGACTATGAGCCTTTATCATGGTCACATGACTCCTCAAGCTATGACAATATGAGTAATTGTATTAGGAATAAGCATTATGAGACAACACAAAACACAAGCCCTGGGTTAATTTCAAGGCTGTGGTATCATCCCAACTCTTCCAAAAGAACAAGTTGTGCACCCATATGCTATTTATACTTCAATAGACGATCTATACTCCCGTAGATAGAGAGACAATTGTATTAAAAGAATGTTGCAAACAAGAAAGCCACATGGGAGTTTGTTTCATGCTGAGGCATATTGATGTTGCAGGGATTTTAAAGTGATTGGATACTCTGAGCTAATAGGAGTGACTAATTTCCTTTTCAGTGAATCCACATATGCTAGGCATTCATGTTCTGAAAAGCAGCCAAAACATTCTTACAGGCTTGAAGTTGATATAAATAAAATGTAATAGAAAGCCCCGATAGCAAAGTTTATCAATGACACATGCTTTAGTCATAATTTACACAAGGACACAGCAGGATTTTCCATTTTTGTGTTCAACTGACTTTTAAGGAATCTCATCAGCTGCCATAAAATGGATATTTCCAACCGCAGTGAGACAAACAAGAGACCCCATGCACAAATAGCCCAGAATGATGAGCATTATTGTTGTTATTTGTATTGCAGCAGCACCAAAATGAGGAGCCTGGCCCCAAGGTGCTATACATACACCAGCTTTGGCCTGGAGAGCTTACAGTCTTTCAAAAATAAAAAGCAGATGAAGGGTGGAAGAAAGGAATACAACATACCAGCAAAGTGGTCAGGATGACAGTAGGCAAATGGCTTGTTAATTCCACACTCCCCATCAACCAACTTTATTTTTATTTTAATATAAATTTGGCCATAGATTTTTCCTATTTTTACTAATATATTTAATCATGGCATAGTTATATTATTTTAGGCCTAGTCTTTTCCTACTTGTTTAAAAGTTTTTATATTTAATGCCTGCCTGTTCCATGCTTTTCTTACATTTTTCCCCTACCCTTTTTCTATTTTAATATATATTTGATACTTCACAGTATTTTCTTTCTTTCTTTCTTTCTTTCATCCTTGACAGTTTTTCCACATAAGCATCACCTCTAGTGAAGAACATGGCAGCAATTTAACAGCCAATAGTAATTCTACACAACAATTTAGGACAGGAAGACAAGAACACCAGTTGCAACACCAGGAGGAACTGAGGTAGGCAGAATCTCATTGCCCAAAATAGAAATTGCCCAGACAACAAAACTGACACCATTACTTTTCTGAAAACTGCTAGGGGATTTCCAGGGGCAGCAAGTGGTCTGGAACTTATGTTCATCATTAACCAACCTAACATCATATAGATCCACTGGGACAGTATTGATTGAGAAGGAATCATCACTTCCTGCAGCATTGTGGATTTTCCTTTGGAGTCTTCCATCCAGCGTCAGACTTGCCCAGGATGTTTGGGATAGGATCCTCTCTCTCTGTTCTTACCTTCTCTTTGAATCCTTTCACTGGCTGCCACTCACCTTGCATGGCAAGTTCAAGTTCCTCATCCACATCTTCAAGGCCCTATGTAATTCTGACCCTTTCTACACCTCAGTTCTCATTTCTGCCTCACTTTCTCCCTCCCTACTACTCCCTTTTGCTCAGCTGAGTCTTCCTTCTTAGGGCCGGCGGCCCTAGACCAAATGGCGCCCCAGGCAAGAAGCGTCTTCAGTGCCCTTCCCCCCCCCCATTTGTTAAACTTTTGAATATCTTATTTTTTTATTGCATTTGTAGCCCATTTCACCACTTTGATGCACAATTTGCATGCATGATTTATCCCTGTCATATAAGACAATAAATTTGTATGCTATGATCTGTAAATCTGTATTTAAACATGCCATTTATAAGCAAATAAAAAAATTGTTTCCGCTAAGCTTATAGAAACTTTTTAATTTTAAGAGTAACTGAAGTGTGCTAAGATCAAGAAATTGAACTGTCCACCAATATGGGTGCACCAGTATTAAATAGTGTTACAGTAGGTGACAGCCTGTGAATGTTAACTCTAGTCTTTTAGTTCAAAAGGTCACTTTTCTCGCCTTTGCCCTCACGAACTGAATCACAGCATCAGAAAGATCCCTAGACCGGCCAATGGCATTTTCAAGCCATAAAATAGCAAGCAATGTCAGTCTCTCATCAGCCATCGTCAATCAAAGATATGTTTTAATGCGCCTGAGCTTCGAAAACCTGTGCTCACCACTCAGAACTGTGACCTGCAGTGTGAGCAGAATCCTCAAAGCTATCCACACATTAGGAAAAATATCCTTCAGCTCTGCATCGTTAATTAATTGGAGAACTTGGAGTGGAGAGTGCTTCCCATGTTGCAAAATGTGATGGATGGCTGTTGTCCAGTTCAAGGTCTTTATCATTTGTCCAAACCTTTCTTCGATGGATACTCAAGCAAAAACCCCTTCTTGAATTTTAATTCCAAGCTTCCCATCACCTCATCTCTGCTCTCATAACCAAATTGTCTCTTCTTCCAATGAATATGAGTTTCCTTGAAAACAGGCTCAACTCCTAAGTTTCCCACCATTTCTTTGGCAGCAGTGATGGCATCTTCAAATCTGTTGTCTCTGTAGGCCACAACAAAATCAAGGCAGCTTTTCATCAAAGTAGTGGCGGTCGCGATGTCCATCCACTGAGTTTGTAATGCCTTGCTTACAATGTTTACTTGGAACAGGATTTTGTGTCAAACCACAATTAAGACTAAAACTTTGAAATCTGTGATCTGGTTTGCCAGGCTTTGCGCCTCATGTCAGATTCCAGCCTTGGCTTTACACGGCTGCGCCAGTTCGATCAGGGCATCATAAACCTCAGTCATTTGGTACCTCACTGGCCTTACACTATCAATGCGGCTCCCCCAGCGAGTTTTATTTAGCAGCTTCATGGTCAGATTTGTAGCATTGTCCATGAGGATCTTCCACCTGAGAGTTGATGCTGAAAACATGACGTAACCTCCTTTGCAGTACTCTAAAGTGAGATAGTGAATCTAAAGAAGATGACGCTGCATCTGACCCAACTAGGTTGAGGGAATGACAGCCACAAGGCACGAAGAAAGCTCTTGGATTCAGAGCAAGGAACCTTGCCTGGATGCCACTGCTTCTTCCCGTCGTGTTCACAACATTGTTGTAGCCTTGGCTGCGGCAGTCCTGAATCTTTATTTTATTCTCATTCAAAAGGTTCATAAACAGTTCTTTTATGCTTTTATATGCATATTCTTCTTTCAGTAGAGTCATCCACAGACCAGAAACAGATAAAGTGTTCCTTCACTTGGATACAGCCATCCTTGTCATCAACAAATCTTACTGTAAATGACATCTTTTCACTGTGACTAATGTCGGGAGCGCAGTCCATTATTACGGTGTAGTACTTCACTTTGCCAAGCCGCATCAATATGTTATCAAGCACCTTCTGTGCCATAAGGTTAATCAATTTATTTTGAATTGTTTTGCTGAAGTAATGGTCCATAGCTTCTTTACAAACTAATCAATGTAAGTGCTCACACATGACATCATTAAATATGTTCTTTATTAGTCACTACTTAACATTCTTCAAGTCTTAAAACATAAGTACACTTACACAATAAAACATGGTTCACAATATCGCAGCTGGGCTCTCACTTCACTTCACTTTGTTCTTATATCTCACTGACTGACCGGCAACGCCCCACCCCTTATATACCCACAAGGACATTCTAGGAGGTTCAAGGAAAATGTAGTTCTCAGAAAGTTTGGAAGGTTCCACAAGATTCTACAAAGGTGCATAAAATTTTAGGAGGTTAGTTAAAAAGGAATCCACATAACGGAATACCTGAAATATCTTACTTCAAACATTCTATTTTCTCACTAACAATAAAAAGAGCACCCCCAAGCCCAGTGCCCCCCAAGCCTGGCACCCCAGGTGGTCACCTGGGTCAGTCGCCCCTAAATCTGGCCCTGTTTCCTCTTATCTGCCCTCTTTGTGTCCTTCTCTCACCAGTGGCACCAGAACTGGGGGGACAAAGGGGGCCATAACCCTCCTACTTTTTGAAAGTGTACGGGCCTGGCCCATCACTTTTCATGGGCGGACCCCATCCCCTTCCCCTTCTCTTCCCCCCAAGATCACTCCCCAGCCAGGCCAGCGTGGAGCCTGGTCAGGGAGCTCAATCAGTTGTGGGAGCCATGCAGACCTTCCACTCACCTGCGGTTTGGGGGGGCCTGCATTTGAGAGCAGCCCCACCCCGGCCCTTGTCCTCACCCTCTAGGCTACCTGCCAGGCCCAGGGCAAGTAGAGGTGGAGGGTCCACAAGCAGGGCCGGCTCTAGCTTTTTTGCCACCCCAAGCAAAAAAAAAACAAAAAAACACCGGAACAGCAAAGGGGTGTGTGGGGGGCGGGAAACCAACCTGCCGGCCGGCTGGAGCAGCAAAGAGGGGTGGAGTGGAACCAACCTACCTGACAGCCGGATGGAGCAGCAAAGGGGGAGGGGGCAGGAATTCCAGGAAACCTGCCAGCCGGTCGGAGCAATGAAGGGGGGGAGGGGTGTGAAACAAACCACCCAGCCAGCCGGAGTGGCAAAGGGAAGAAAAAACAAAAAACCAAAAAGAAAAAAAAATACCTGTGGGGCGATGGGAGCGCGAGTGCAGGGGGACTCCCAGCCCTGCAGACCCCGGGCAGCGGAGTGCACACCCCAGCTAGCGGGGGAGAGGGGGAGAGAGAGAAGGGGGCGACCAGGGCTTCCTTAAGCGAGGCGCTCGCCATGCGGCCCCTCCCGCCATGCCGCCTGCTGGGAGGGCTCCGCACCGCTCCGGGGGGCAGGCAGGGAGGGACGCGGGCTGCTGTGCCGGGCTTGCTGCAGAACTGGCACCGCTCCCAGCAGCTCCCCTCCTCTGCGCCGCCACCCCCTACAGGGCGGCAGGAGCAGCAAACCAAAAGAAAAAATCCTGCAGGGGCGGCAGAAGCGGCGAAGCGCAAAAAAAAAAAAAAGGATTGGGCGGAGTGCCGCCCCTTGGAATCTGCCGCTCCAAGCACCAGCTTGCTCGGCTGGTGCCTGGAGCTGGCCCTGTCCACAAGGCCGTGCCAGCTTCCGAATTTGGCCAGGGGTCATGGCCTCAGGGGAAGAGGAGGGGTGGGGCGGGGCCTCGACGGTGGGGGCAGGACCTTGGGGCAGGGTCCCTTGGCTCCATCAACAACTCCTCTTTGGGTCTTTTCTGTAGTATTTGTGTTTGAAATAGATTTTAAGTTTTTTGGAACATGCTCAAATTAATAATAATGATTAATAACAATAAATCAGCTCCAATAGCTCGGTCTACCAGAATCTAATATGAAAAAAAAATCTATCCACATTGGGCAGAGGTTTAGAATTATAGCACAAACACAAGGGCTGCATCTAGGAATTCATAGCAATAACTGATACAAAGGTAAAGGAAATAACCCCAAAAATTCACGGTATGGAAACATGGGGTCTGTGGTCTAAAAAATGTCTTGGTGTATGTAGCATTCTTTAATATCCCAGGAATTATAAGACATTCCTGAATAAAATGAAACTGCTCAATAATAATGCTAAACTTTTAAATCCGTATCAAATTGGCTGCCTAGAAGAACACGTTCAGAACAACTTGATTTTTCGGCTTTGATCAACTAGCTGATAAAATTTTGAACACGGACTATCTCTTAGGAGCCTGATCCAAGGCCCACTGAGATCAACTGAAAGACTCTCATCTCAGCAGCCTTAATTTACATGCCACCCTCATTTCCTTCTTCCACTTTCTGCCTTTTTTCCTGCGGGCCCCCTACTCCTGAAATGTCCTGCCTGACCCGTGTTGTGTGTTTCCACTTTTTGCTCCGAGTACTCAGCCCCCAGCATTCAGTCCCAAAGTGCTCAGCACCTTTCAAGATCCAGTCCCTGAGTAGCTAACGAGATTGCCTGTTTACACGCTCATTTGCAGGCCTGAGCCCAAAGATTATAAACTTGAAGGAAGGATCCGTGTCTCCTCTTTTTCTGTACAGCACTGAGCACATTGCAGGCACTCAACAAATAATAATAAATAATATTTTATGTCAGACAGAAGAAAATGCATAGAAAAAATGATACTTCTTTTTTCAGCATTTTTTCCATGACCAGTAATATAATGATTTGTCATTTAGGCAAAAGGTGTAATAGAATTACACTAATTCAGGGGGTCTCCTAGGACTTAACATAAATATTAAAAAGAAAATAAAAGCAGCTTATGAGAAGTGAGTTTGTCAACTTGTCACAAAAGCAAGGGCATTACATTTTGTCTTGTTGCCCAGAATTATCATCATTAATTGAAGTGTCTTAGTGCAAGAATTTCTAGTTGTGGTGCAATAACGAATTTCTCATAAATCTCCATTAAAAATATCTATACATTATTTACAAAAAGCGAACAGAATATATTGGTCAATATATCATTTCTTTCAATACTGTAATGTTCTAAAGATTGATCCTAAAAAAAACCACAAGATTTTCTACCAAGGAACAACATTCTTTTCAGTATGTTAATAGCATACAAATCTCCAGTATATCCTGTAATAAACTTATTTGCAGGGATTTTTTGGTGCATAGTCTGTCTCACTATTTCACAAAATGCCACATGGAAATCCAGGAGATAGTGTTCAGATTGCATGAAAATTTGATCCTAAGAGATTTCAAACTCCATATGGATAGTGCTTCATTATTAATGGCATCAGTAAATGTGACTCGGGTAGCTACAGAGAGCACACATAGAGAAGGACATATCCTTAGCCTGGTTTTTGGATTGTATTTGGCTTTCCAGATGTCAGTTTTGCAATTCTGCATACAATTATCAGGGAAGTCAGGCCTTTCCAGGAGGTCCATAAGAATGGCCATATTGGGTCAGACCAAAGGTCCATCTAGCCCAGTATCCTGTCTTCCCACAGTGGCCAATGCCAGGTGCCCCAGAGAGAATGAACCCAACAGGTAATCATCAAGTGATCCACCCCCTGTCACCCATTCCCAGCTTCTGGCAAACAGAGGCTAGGGACACCATCCCTGTCCATCCTGCTTAATAGCCATTGATGGACCTATCCTTCAAGAATGTATCTAGTTCTTTTTTTAACCCTGTTATAGTCTTGGCCTTCACAACATCCTCTGGCAAGGAGTTCCACAGGTTGACTTTGCGTTGTGTGAAAAAATACTTCCTTTTGTTTGTTTTAAATCTGCTGCCTATTAATTTCATTTGGTGACCCCTAGTTCTTGTGTTATGAGAAGGAGTAAATAACATTTCCTTATTTACTTTTTCCACACCAGTCATGATTTTATAAATGTCTATCATATCCCCCCTCACTTTTCTCTTTTCCAAGCTAAAAAAGCCCAGTCTTACTAATCTCTCCTCACATGGAAGCAGTTCCATGCCCCTAATCATTTTTGTTGCCCTTTTCTGAACCTTTTCCAATTCCAATATATCTTTTTTGAGATGGGGCAACCACATCTGCACGCAGTATTCAAGATGTGGGTGTACCACGGATTTGTATAGCGCCAATATGATATTTTCTGTCTTATTATCGATCCTTTTCTTAATGAGTCCCAACATTCTGTTCACCTTTTTGACTGCCACTGCATATTGAGTGGATGTTTTCAGAGAACTATTCACAATGACTCCAAGATCTCTTTCTTGAGTGGTAACAGCTAATTTAGACCCCATCATTTTATATCTTTAGTTGGGATTACGATTTCCAGTGTGCATTACTTTGCATTTATCAACATTGAATTTTATCTGCCATTTTGTTGCCCAGTCACCCAGTTTTGAGAGATCCTTTTGTAGCTCTTCGCAGTCTGCCTGGGACTTAACTATCTTGAGTAGTTTTGTATCATCTGCGAATTTTGCTACCTCACTGTTTACCCCTTTCTCCATATCATTTATGAATATGTTAAAAAAGACTGGGCCCAGTACAGATCCCTGGGGGACACCACTATTTACCTCTCTCCACTCTGAAAACTGACCATTTATTTCTACCCTTTGTTTCCAGTCTTTTAACCAGTTAGCAATCCATGAGAGGACCTTCCCTGTTATCCCATGACAGATTAAGAGCCTTAAGAGGCTGCAGTCTCCGGATCAGTTTTGGCATGACTCTTTATTGTACCAGTCTCACAATGGGTTAGTAGATCAGTGTTATTGTTTGCTGCCTGACTCCTGAGGAATGGGCAATGCCTCCACACCATGTCCTGGTTATAAGCAGCTGCTTGCGGGAGTTGGAGCAAGCCCTTCTATGTTAGTTAGCTCATCTTTGATCATTTTTACCCCTTTGTTTTTTCTTCCCCTTTGTGAGTACTTTTTTGTCTAGTCCACTTGGACCAGTTCTGTTAAAATACTTTGAAGTTTACATGTCATTCCAATTGTGTGTGATAGGTGCTATAAAAAATGAATAATTTAGTATTATTGTTGATGATTGCAATCAGCATGCCCTGCCTTGTACAGACATAAAAGGAAGACATGGTGTCTGCTTCAAGTAGTTTATGTTGTAAATCAGACAGACAGGACAATTCAGCCACACTACAATTCAGACACAATCATGCCAGGAAAAGTTCCAACCTCAAAGCAGTGCTGATATCCTTTTTTTCTTTTCTATCTACGCTAATTTATTGCTGGAAGACTTTGCAGAAGATGTACGTTTTAAACAGGGATTCAAATGAAGAGACAGTGGATGTTTGGTACACATAAGGGCAACAATAGGGAAATATATTAAAAAGCAGTTATAAATGCTGAAGATATAGATACACGCACACATGCATATAAGGCAAAGCTGCCTTTATTTAGGGATGGGAGAAGAGAAGCACAGAAAACAACTTCAAGTCCACTAGAGACCTCACTATGCAAATTTAATTTATCTGGGAAGCATTTATATGCTAGGCTGATAAGTATTATAGGAAACCCAAAGATAGAAAGTGAGACGTCAAGTCAAGTCGTTTTTTTTAATAGTAACTAATTTTTTCAAGAGCTATTTTTGTGCTCATCTGGCTTCTCCCTCCTGACTCCATACAAGTTATACTGTATATCTCAGCGTTCGTAACAAGTTAGAATGTCTGGCAGGATGCCATCAAGGTGACATTAAATACCAAGGGGAGTGTGGCTTGTGCTTCAAGGACACTAATTGTCTTAAAGATGCTCCAATTTGTGTAACTCCCCATGACCAGTTTAAACATACAAGGTAAGCTGTTTAAACTAGGCCAATGAAGTGATTTATTCATCTTACACACTGTCCATTCTAAGCAGGTGGATGTTGTGGGATCTAGTCTTTTTCAAACTAGTGGAGGGTTTCTTTGGGCAGGGAAGAAGGAGGCAGCAAAAAGTGAGAGAAGCTCAGTCAGTGGAACCATCAGGGAAAGGAAGAGAAGTAGCAGAGGCTGCTGGAAAACATCAGGGAAATAAGTTTTAAATGGTTTAAAATATACCATTGTCTGTACAAACGATAGCACAAGCTATACAGTTTGGGTTTGGAAAAGGATTTTGTCTAGACAAAAAGCATCTGGTGTAAGTGGAGTCCTTTGTAATTCAAGCTACCCAACTTATTAGGGTTACCAACCCTCCAGGATTATCCTGGAGTCTCCAAGAATTAAAGTTTAATTAAAAATTATGTCATGTGATGAAACCTCCAGGAATACATCCAACCAAAATTGACAACTCTACAACTTATTGATATCAGATAACATGATATCTAGTGTATCAATGATCCTCTAAACACACCAATGTTCTGAGATCTTGATTCTTTTTTAAGTGCTTTGGGCCATCTGGATTTTCAATTGTTTTCCAAACCATTGGAGGTGGGGAGGAAGCAGGGGAAAGTCGTTAAAAAATTATTGTTAAACACCTAGTGTTATTGGGGAGGATGATGAACGGACACTCTTAATTTAGCAATATATATTTTATCTTAAGAATTCTATCTTCCTGATGCCTCATAGAAAAGCAAATATCTTAAGCAGGAATTTTTTAAAGTAGAGTTTGTGTTACAGCCAAATAAGAACCATTTTAGTCATCTGCTTCTAAAAGTCACGTCCAACATGAGTGACAAGTATCTTAGCTGATTTTGATGGTATCTGCTTTGCAAAATGTAGGGAAATGATGAGCTATATCAGACATGAGGTTTTTTTTTATATTTTTAGTGGTTTCAGGTACATGCATTAATCAGAGATATGGCATAGCAGGGAGTCTCGATGAGGTACTTTCTGATTCTGTCATAATGATTGCTGCTGCTGCTGCTAGGACAACAGACTTGCAAGTCTTCCTGCTGAATGGAGGATCTTCTCTTCCCAAGGAGACTCTTGGTTTAATTAGCTGCTTTTGGGGTCATTTGGTCTGCAATTTGATTTCTGCTGTAGGTCAAAAAGGTAACCAGAGCCCAAACCAGTGCCCAAAGGGACCCCCAGCTCAAACTGGATAGCTGTGTTTGGGACTCTCATTTGAGTCTCTACTGTCTCCAGAAGTTCATTACTGAAAGCAGGCAAGGGAAAAGCAGCTGAAAAAAAATGTGTAGCTGAATAAGGTCTTGTCTAGACTAGGATTTAAAGATGTGATGTTAGTAGGGGAGCTCCTCCTAAGCTTTAAATCACCAGTCTAGCACATTGTAAAGATAAGGGTCTTATCTACACCAGATTTTTGAAGTGTGTTAGCATGTTAGCAACTGTGTGCTAATATCACACCTTAAATCCTAGTCTAGACAAGACCTAGTGGCAAGTGGCCAAGTGATTTTAAGTGATTAAAGCCTTAGGACTGGATTCACCATTGCCCTGCACCTCATATGCTCATTTACACAAGTTCAAAGTGAGTGAAAAATAGGTGTAAAAATATTACCACATTGGAGTGGTAGCATTTTGCTTCCACTTCCCACTTTTCTTCCTGGGGAAGAGTAATTCCCCAAGCTGTCCCTGCTAACACTTGTATTACTTTTCAGTTAGCTGGCAGTTTGTCTCTGTCCTTGTTTAACCCATAATGGCTTAAGGAGCCTATACTGAAAAGAAATCTCCATTTACTTTGTAACACAGTAAATGCCTGTAGGGTACTTGTGATTTGTTTTAATAATGTCTTTATCAAAGTTTAAAACATGTTTACTATTCAGATAGCTCTTTACTGCTTCTCATTCACAGCATGGGTGCAGAGAAGCAAGAAGTGAATCAAGAGATATACTCAGAATAGAAGGACTAATGAACTGAGAGGGCCAGACCATTATCCTAGATTAACTGTAAATGTGCAGAAGACATTTATCAAAATGAGATAATAAGAGTAGTAGAAATAGATGCATCTGCAATGTAAGCCCTGAAAAAAAGCTAGCAAACTTTCTTGTGAGCCTGAATGAATAATGGTCTACATATCTTGTGGGACTAGTATTATGAAGACAACTAATTCAAAACAATAAACAGAAAACATATCCAGGTACTTTCAATGGTATGAACCCCCCTCTTCTTTTTCTAATTGCTTGAAATGAGAGGACCTGATTATGACGCATCCAGAAGTTGTCAGACAATGAGAAACAATAGTCTGATTTTTAAGTGAGGTGATAAACTTTCAGTTGGCCAAATACTGTTGGATTTCCATTAGCAGCGCATCATCAATGCTAGAAACTGCTTCAAACCAAGTCTAACTGTAACTAAACAAAAAGAACAGGAGTACTTGTGGCACCTTAGAGACTAACAAATTTATTTGAGCATAAGCTTTTGTGGGCTACAGCCCACTTCATCGGATGCATAGAATGGAACATATAGTAAGGAGATATATATACACATACATTCTATGCATCCGATGACGAGCTTATGCTCATATAAATTTGTTAGTCTCTAAGGCCTGGTCTACACTAGGACCTTAAATCGAATTTAGCAGCGTTAATTCGAACTAATCGCTCAACCGTCCACACCAGGAAGCCATTTAATTCGAACTAGGGGGCTCCTTAGTTCGAATTTGGTACTTCACCCCGACAGGTGGAGTAACGCTAAATTCGCACTTGCTAGCTCGAATTAGGCTAGGTGTGGATGCAAATCGAATTTAGTAGCTCCGGGAGCTATCCCACACTGCACCACTCTGTTGACACTCTGGACAGCAGTCCGAGCTTGGATTCTCTGGCCAGCCACACAGGAAATGACCCGCGAAAATTTGAATTCATTTTCCTGTCTGGGCACTTTGAATCTGACGTCCTGGTTGGACATCGGGGCGAGCTCCGCAGCACCTGCAATGATGCAGAGCTCTCCAGCAGAGGAGTCAGCCCAATGGAAGAATAGAAAGAGATCCCCAGCATGGACAGACCGGGAAGTCCAGGATCTGATCGCTGTGTGGGGCGAGGAGTCTGTGCTGTCGGAGCTGCGCTCCAAGAAGCGTAATGCAAAGACCTTCGAGAAGGTCTCCCAAGCCATGACACAGAAAGGATACAGCCGGGATGCAATGCAGTGCCGCGTGAAAGTCAAGGACCTGAGGCAAGGCTATCAAAAAGTCAGAGCGGCAAACGGACGCTCCGGAGCACAGCCCCAGACATGCCGCTTCTACGAGGCACTGCATGCCATTCTCGGTGGGTCTGCCACCACTGTCCCACCAGTGACCGTGGACTCAGTGGATGGCATAGTGAACCAGGACAGTTCCTACTCGATGTTCGCCGATGGGGAAGACGACGAAGGGTCCGTGGAGGAAGGCGCAGGCGACAACGAACACAATGCCGCTTTCCCTGACAGCCAGGATCTCTTCCTCACCCTCACAGAGATCAACTACCAACCCTCCCCGGCCGTTAACCCGGACTCTGAGTCAGGGGAAGGATCAGGCGGTAAGTCGTATAAACAAGAAAACATTTATTTGTACGAAAACATGTATACAAAAAATAGAAATTCTATATCTAAATACTATATCTAAAAGTTTTTAACGGGAAACTATACGAACAGTAGGTCCATACAGATTGGGATGGAACAATAGTCCTCCAGGGACAATTCCACAAATGCGTCAGAAAGTTCCTCAAATACCCTCCGCAGGAGGTTTCTAGGAAGAGGTGCCTTATTTGGTCCTCCGGTGAAGCACACTCTTCCACGCCACGACATCCGTAGGTACAGGGGAACCATCGCCTCAACCAGCATGGCCGCGTAGGGTCCCGGTCGGTGAAGTGCTTCCCTTAACATCCTGTCTTTCTGTAGTTGAGAGACCCGCCTCAGGGTAATCTCGTTCATGAAGTGCTGCATCTAATTAGGGCAATTAGCGAATAGTTACTGTTCTTAATGGTTTACTTATACTTTGCATAACAAAGCCCCTCGCTTAGCAGCCACGTGCTGTAGGCCACAGAGGAAAAGCATACATTGATCTTTCCCCTGCAGTGTCGGGAGTGGCTGGAAAAGGGTCATAGTATCTGATTTCCAGATTGCCTTTAGCAGGAGGGCACAGCTATCCGTTAACTGATAAGCATAATCTACTGTAAGGCTTACCAGGACTGTCTGCTAGACGGATTCAGCTATCTCTCCCGACTTGTCCGCTCTCCTGTGCAATGCCGCAGCCAATCAGAGCGTAGCCCAAAATGTCGTGCTTGTCTTGAGACCACGTGAGACTTGTTGCCCGGTACGGTCTTGTTCATAGAAATTGACTAGACGGTGTTCACTGTTCGCAAACATGTATCTGTTCAAGGAAATCACTAACTTTCCCCATCACACAGCTTCGGCTCTTTCCCGGACTGCCCCGGCATCCCCCTCGCAGAGACTGGCAATGATTAGACGGCGAAAGAAGAAGACTAGGGACGAGATGTTCGCTGAACTGATGGCCTGCTCCCGAGCAGAGGCTGCAGAGCAGAAACACTGGAGGGAGACCCTATGTGAGCAGCATCGCACACTCATGGACCGTGAGGATAGGTGGCGGCAGGAAGACCAGCAGACCACCCAAACGCTGCTTGGTCTCATGAGGGAGCAAACGGACACGCTTCGTCGCCTTGTTGATGTCCTGCAGGACCGTAGGCTGGAGGACAGAGCCCCCCTGCAGTGTATCTGCAATCGCCCTCCCCCGCCAAGAAGTCCTGGCCCCCCCCACCCAAAAGTACAAGACGGAGGGGTGGTAGGGGCCGTGAGAACTGTCACTGAACCAGAACAGAGCGACCATGTACCCCGCACTTCTCACGTTAGAAATTTGTAGAAGTGCTTCCCTTATAGGCTCAGCCAGTCCCAAATCCAAGTTTCATCCCCCCACTGTTTATTAGATTAATAAAAGATGTTTGCTGTTAATCACTGTTTCGGTCATGTCTTTCCTGTCAGAGGATTTTTCGGTGTATGGGGTGGACAGGGGTTTCATACTTGCACAGTATAGCCTACAGTACCAGGGTGCAGAATTGGGGAAAGGATCAACTGCAGGGCACACACACACTGCAGTCAGTAGGCACCAGGGTCATTCTGTGTTGTGTATGCTGCCCCTGGTCATTCCGTAATGTGTATGCTTGTCCAGGGTCCTAGCGCCTGCCACGCCATTAATGTAAAGGCAGGCTGCCCTTTCCATGCACTTCCAACGGATCAACGAGCCTATCCGCTGCCCTGAGCCCCAACAAGAGCCCTCATCCACGGACAGATACTCACCCTTCTCCCACACCCATCACCCCTTCCTACGCACAAACCCGCAGCCCACTGCCGTCATCCAAACCCCTATGCAAAGAAGGCACCACTCGCCCCTTCCTGCAAACCCTCCCCTTCATGCAGAACCACTTTCAGCCGTCCCCCACCCCAGAGACCTATGTAGGAGCAGGAGGATGTCAGTCCTCTATGGAGGAAGCGGTCTGTACGTCAGTGCACACCGTGCCCAGCACAGTATGCGTCCATGTTTCAATACCAGAACAGAAATGCAAAGTAAAACAAAGATTTATTAATAATGAGTGTAACAATTACTTTGCTTTAAAACGTGCTTTGGAAGTGGGTGAAACTTGGAGAACGCGGCATGTAGCCGCAGATCGAAATCGACACAAACAGACACAGGCCCAGGGTCAGTTTCTCTTGAAAGCAAGTGGAGAGTCATAGGTTACCCTGATCTCCGAGGAAACTTGCTTTCAAAGCCTCCCGGATACACAGCGCTTCCCGCTGGGATATTCTCTCGGCACGGGTGTCTGGCTGAGCGTAAACTGCAGCCAGGCGATTTGCCTCAACCTCCCATCCGGCCAAAAAGGTCTCGCCCTTGCTCTCACACAGATTGTGCAGCACACAGCAAGCAGCAATAACTACGGGGATATTCTTTTCGCTGATGTCCGAGCGAGTCAGTAAGCTCCGCCATCTCCCCTTGAGATGTCCGAAAGCACACTCCACCACCATTCTGCACTTGCTCAGCCGGTAGTTGAAGAGTTCCTTCTCTCTGTCCAAGGCGCCTGTATAGGGCTTCATGAGCCAGGGCATTAGCGGGTAGGCTGGGTCCCCGAGGATCACTGTAGGCATCTGCACATCCCCAACCGTTATTTTGTGGTCCGGGAAGAAAGTACCTGCCTGGAGGAGTTTAAAGAGACCAGAGCTCCTGAACACACGCGCGTCATGAACCTTGCCCGCCCACCCGACGTTGATGTTGGTAAAACGTCCCCTATGGTCCACCAGTCCTTGCAGCACCATGGAAAAGTAGCCCTTTCGGTTAATGTACTCGCTGGCCTGGTGGGCTGGTGCCAGGATAGGGATGTGAGTCCCATCTATAGCCCCACCGCAGTTTGGGAATCCCATCGCGGCGAAGCCGTCTATGATGACCTGAACGTTTCCCAGGTTCACTACCTTTGAGAGCAGTTGCTCAACGATTGCATGGGCTACTTGAATCACAGCAACCCCCACGGTAGATTTGCCCACGCCAAACTGGTTCGCTACTGACCGGTAGCTGTCTGGCGTTGCAAGTTTCCAGAGGGCTATGGCCACTCGCTTCTGCACACTCAGGGCTGCTCGCATCCGGGTGTCCTGGCGCTTCAGGGCAGGGGCCAGCAAGTCACAGAGTTCAAGGAAAGTGCCCTTACGCATCCTGAAGTTTCGCAGCCACTGTGATTCATCCCAGACCTGCAGCACTATGCGGTCCCACCAGTCCGTGCTTGTTTCCCGGGCCCAGAATCGCCGTTCCACACCATGAACTTGACCCATTGCCACCATGATCTCCACGGCGCGGCGTACCCTGCTTTCTGAGAGGTCTGCGCCACTCTCCTCACCGCGCTGCCGGAGCCTCCTCGCACGATTTCTCAGCAGCTGACTGTGGAAGAGGTGGACGATAAGGTGCGAGGAGTTGACAACGGCCATAAGTGCAGCGATGATCGCAGCGGGCTCCATGCTCGCAGTGCTGTGGCGTACGCGCTGAAACTGACAAGACAAGGGCGCGAACAGATTTCCCGCCGGCGCTTTCAGGGAGGGAGGGCGGTTGTGAGTGACGGTTGAATGATGACAGTTACCCAAAACCACCCTCAACACATTTTTCCCCCAGCAGGCATTGCGAGCTCTACCCAGCATTCCACTGGGCAGCGGGGACTGCGGGAACTGTGGGATAGCTTCCCACAGTGCCCCGCTTCCAAAGTCGACGCTGGCCCCATTACTGTGGACTCAGAAATTCGAATTAGTGTATTTACTGTGGATACACAAATTCGACTTCGTAAGGTCGAATCCACAAATTCGACTTAATTGGATTCGAAATAGTCTGGTAGTGTAGACAAGGCCTAAGGTGCTACAAGTACTCCTGTTCTTTTTGCCGATACAGACTAACACGACTGCTACTCTGAAACCTGTAACTAACCAAGCTGTTTGTAAGTATACGCTTTTCTATGTAAACACTGTCCTCTAGTGGTTTAATAACTAACTACAGTCACACCATCAGAAAATACAGGAAGTAGAATTTAAAATAACAATGTCCTTTTCTTATTGTAAAGATGTGGTAAAATAAATAAATCAAAGCATCTTTGATGTACAGATCCATAGAGAAGTTGAAGTATTTTGATCCATTAAACCAGTTTCCCAGCTAGTCAATTGGAATTTTCAGTAACTAGGGTTGTTAGCCTGTCATAAAATAATATGTCTGGTAGTTAGGGAAACCACATCAGGGCTAAACCACTGGGTTTGTTTAGGCCCTTTGAGCTAAAACACAAGCCAAGTCCATATGACTGTTTATTACCATATACAAGCAAGAAAAGGAAGACACATCAAGGGCAGAATTCATCCCAAGTGACCAGTATGACCACCAGAAAGTAATGCCAGAAGACTCTTCCTGACTCAGACTCTTTACTCAAAGAAACTGTCTTGGCTGCAGAGCTCTTCTACTGTTTGAAATACAAGAGTGGTGTGGTGAGTATTCAGCAGCATTACAAGGACCCAGTCCTGAAATGTGCTGAGCACCCTCGTTTCTTGAATTCTGTCTAGACTAGGTTAAAAAATGTTTTGTTTTGTTTTTTAAACTTACCAACAAATACATTTTAACTAACATGTTTTAAAACTCTGATGTAGACAGGGCCAGTTGTATTTTAACACATCACATTAACCCGAGGCTTCCCACTGAGGCCTTGTCCGTGCTGGCAGCAGCATGTAGGGTATGTGTAGCTATATGCCGCGGTGAAAAGTAGGCTGCATCCACATTGCAGTGTGTAGCTACATGTGGCAGTGAAAGGCTCCAGCAGGGGGAAGGCAGCAGGGAAAGTCTCTGGCAACAGGGAGCTGCAGGAGCCTTTCCCTGCTGCCTCCCCTTGACAGAGCCTTTTCCCAAAGCCAGAGTCTTCCTCTGAGGCAGAGGAAGGCTTCAACAACTCCCTGTGGCAGAGAAAGTGTCTGGCAGTGAAGAGAAAACAGGACACTACAGTACTTTGCTAAAAATAGCAGTGTAGCTAGGGGAGACACTGCTTGCATGTGTGGAGAGCCATGTAGGGTACATACTCTAAGGTTCTGGCGTGTCTCTACTCACCTAAACAGTGCCTTACCATCCACATGTTATTTATACCTAAGGTTGCCAACCCTCCCAGACTGGCTGGGAGTCTTCTGGAATCAGCCTCAATCTCCCAGTTGCTACTGAAAGCAATCCGGGAGATTTTATTAGGCCAAAAGTCCAGTTGGTGGTACAGCGGAGCTAAGGCAAGCTCCCTATCTTCCCTGGCTCTGTGCAGCTCCCAGAAGCAACCAGCATGTCCCCATAAGCGGCAGGTTTGTATAATTTTTGGTGGGGCCCAAAATGGTGGTGCCCCCCCTCTCCCGCCCTGTAAGCCGATATAAAATGAAGCTACAACGCGTCAGTGCCACAAGATTACAAGGGTCAATTAAAAGTGGAAAGTCAGAAGCAGCACTTGCCTACTTCAATATACAGTATTATATTTTGTTGCACCTGTTGTGATGAAGTGCGAACGTTCTTAATATTTTCTCTGAATACTGTGTGGGTGCCTCAGTTTCCCCTGCAAGATGCCAACTGAAGGTATTGGGAACAAAGAGATCAGGTGGCCTCCTTGTCCGGAAGAGACACAGAGGCCAGAGGAGGGAGTGTCAGTTTGGAACTGGCTGGGGAAATGGGGAGAGACCCAGAACTTGGTTCTGGGCTCCCCACCCCCCAAGATGGACCTGAGAGAGGGGTTCTGTTTTCTGTACCAACAAGCTCTGTTTAAACTGTGTTCCCGTCATCTAATAAACCTTCTGTTTTACTGTCTGGCTGAGAGTCACATCTGACTGCGGAGTTGGGGTGCAGGGACCTCTGGTTGCCCCAGGACCTGCCTGGCCAGACTCGCTGTGGAAAGTGCATGATGTGGAAGGGCATGCTGAATGCTCCGAGGTCAGACCCAGGAAGGTGTAAGCTTCTTTCCCTGGAGACAGTATGCTCCGAGAGAGGAAGGTTGGGGGTGGGGAGGTGATACCTTATTTTAAATCAACCGGGGGCTCCCAGCTGAAGAGGTGGCTGGGAGCACTCAGGGTCAAATTAAAGGGCTCGGGGCTCCGGCGGCTGGGGGAACCCGGCAGTGTCAGCTCTAGGTTTTTTGCTGCCCCAAGCAAAAAAAAATGTCTGCCCCCCGTTCCAGCCCTGGGCTCCCCCCTGTACCGCCCAGCTGCCCCCATCCTGGGCTCTCCCCCCACTGACCCACATCCCCTGCCGCCCCAGCGCTGGGCTTCCCCCTTTCCTCCCCACCAGTGCCCCAGCCCTGGGCTCCCCCACACCAGTGCCTCCCCCCCCCCACACCTCCTGCCTCCCCAGCCCTGGGTCACTGGTAACGCTCCCAGGGCAGGTCATTCAGCAGGAATTTTGTATGTGCACAAAACACAGACAGGATTGGTTCCCATATGGTTACAGAGGTGCAGTAAAGTGGAACAATTTTCAGCTTGTGTGATTGGAAGATATCTGGATGCATATTATAAGACTGTCCTCCATAAATGAGGAAAAGTTGAGGTGTCTTTATTATTCTTTTGTTCCACTCTTTCTTTCTATGGGGAATTTGCCAATGCAATATCACTGTCTTCCTTAAACAAACAAAAAGGCAATGGCTGTTGAAAATAGCAATTCCAGTGCTAATAAGCATTTCTTGCTCAATTTTATCCTGCTTTTTCTACAGCAAGTTACAGTGGATCAGTATATTTGATTTGGGAGAAATGAAGTAACAGCTGCCCAAACCGAGCTTGAGCACTCCTGAATTTTGAGTTGTTCAAATCTGGAAGGCAGGTGCTGGGGTGAGGGTGGGGCTGTGGGCTCTGTGGGGGAGCATGGCAGGATGTATGCAGCAGCGTGTCTGGAGCTGCATGGAGCCAGACACGCTGGTCTGAGTGGCACAGTAAGGGGGCTGGGGGTTGGAGAAGGGGTAGGGAATTCCAGGGGGCAGTCAAGGGACAGGGAGCAGGGATGGTTGGATGGGGCAGAGGTTAAGGGGGGCAGTCAGGGGACAGTCAGCAGTTGGATAGGCATGGGAGTCCCAGGGGTTTATCAGGGGACAGGTAGGGGGTGGGGTCCTGGGGGAAAGCTGGGGGGGGTCTCAGGAGGGGGCAGTTGGGGACAAGGAGAAGGGAGGCTTAGATAGGGGATGGGGTCCCAAGGGGCAGTTAGAGCAGGGGTCTTGGGAGGGAACAATCGGGGGACAAGGAGCAGCAGCATTTAGATAGGGGGTAGGGTCCTGGGGGGCAGTTAGGGGCAGGAGTCCCAGGAGAGGGGTATCAGGGAATAAGGACCACCAGCGGTGTTAGATAGGGGGTGGGGGTCCTGGGGGGCAGTTGGGGCAGAGGTCTGGGGAGGGGGCAAACAGCGGCTGCATGCCAGGATTGAAACAGCCCTGGGCTGCCGGCAGCCGCGGGGAGCCGTGAGCCCTTTAAATCCCAGCCAGGGCTCGGAATCTCTGCCGGCAGCCCAGAGCCCTCTGACTCCCGGCCGCGGCTGAGATTTAAAGGGCTCTGGGCGGCTGCGGACAGCCCAGAGCCCTCTGATTCCCAGCCGCGGCTGAGATTTAAATGGCTCTGGGCTCCCCGCGGCTGCGGGAAACCCAGAGCCTTTTAATTCCCTGCCGCGGCTGAGATTTAAAGGGCTCTGGGCTCCCCGCCGCTGCGGGCAACCCAGCGCCTTTTAATTCCCCGCCGCAGCTGGGATTTAAAGGGCTCTATGCTCCCCGCCGCTGCAGGCAGCCCAGAGCCTTTTAATTCCCGGCCGCGGCTGGGATTTAAAGGGCTCTGGGCTCCCCGCGGCTCCAAATATTGGTGGAGCAGAGCCCCTGACTTTGAATATTCCTGGGGCTTTAGCCCCAGGAGCCCATATAAGTTGGCGCCCATGCCCATGGCCCCTAAGCACGGGGGCAATCAGGGAGGCTCCATGCACTGCCTCCGCCCCAAGCACCAGCTCTGCAGCTCCCACTGGTTGGGAACTGCAGCCAATGGGAGCTGCGGGGGCAATGCCTGCAGGCAGGGGCAGTGCACAGAGCCGCCTGGCCGCCCCAAGACTAGGAGCTGCAGGGACATGCCAGTCGCTTCTGGGAACTGCCTGAGTTAAGCACTGCCCAGCCAGAGCCCTCACCCCATCCCGCACCCCAAGTGCCAACCCCAGCCCTGAGCCCCCTCCTGCACCCAAACTCCCTCCCATAGCCCACACCCCCTCCTGCACCCCAACTCCCTGCACCAGGCTCAGTGCAAAGCCCCCTCCCACACTCCGAATCCCTCCGTCCCAGCCCAGAGCCCACACTCCCTCCGGCACCCCAGCCCCCTGCTGGTGAAAGTGAGCGAGAGTAGGGGAAAGCAAGCAATGGAGGGAGGGAGGATGGAGTGAGAAGGGGTGGGACGGAGAAGGGGCAAGGACTCGGGGAAGGGGCTAGGCAGGGGGCATGGCAAGGGTGTTTGGGTTTGTGCAATTAGACAGTTGGCAACCCTATTATACCTGTGCTGGCCAAAATAATGCAGAAACTGATCACTAGCTCTTAGTGGCATTATTGGGTTTAAAATCACTGGAAAACCTTCCATTTAGGATTCAAAGATTTAGACTTCGGCTGATGCAATTTTCTTTCAACACTGAACACGTAGCAGAGAAAGCACTCACCACAGCAGACACTAAAGTGAGAGCTCCCATTCAATAGCCACCTATGGAAGAAGAAAAGGCTTTAGAGAAAGACGTTAAAGTCTACAATGACCTTGTTCTTACAACAATTCCAGAAAATTAGTATTAAAACCTGCAGGTCTGGAACCTGGGAGGTTCTGGGCTGCTGATGTCTCCACAATGCCACAGCTGGCTTAGGCTGGGCTCCTATGGGAGGACCCTGTGAGACTGGTCTTGGCAGGAAGTACTACCCAGAGGACCTGAGTGGCAGTCCTGCACAGTCCCCTGATGGGCCAATACCGGTACTTAAACCAGGAAGCCATGGAGGGGAGCTGTCTGAGGAACAATACAGACTGCCTGCCTGTCTATGCTCCAGACCTTTTTAAACAACTGCCCCTGTCTAAACTAAGGTCATGTTTAAATGTTAGTTAAAATATGTTAGTTAATTCAGTAGCTTCAGGTAATGCTGACATGGTTGTGTGTCAGGTCACTAGACTGAGAGACAGAAGCCCAGAGTTTTAGTTTGACTATTTTTAACTGAAATACAGATGTAGTTTGGTTCAGCCCTCCTAAACTAAGAGCGATCATAGAATACTGGAGCTTGTGTAGAGACCGTAGGAGGCTACATTAGAGGAATGTTTAACCCTGATCCCCTGCTTCTTAGATCTCTGATTTAATGATCTGACCAGATTGCTCCGTAGGGGGAAATTCCAAACATAAGAATAGGAAGGGTTGTACTAAATGGGGATACACCAAGACTGACTCAGTTATGTGAGGTTGGGAAGATCTAGCACTGGAGGAGGGTAAAACAAATGCTCTAAAATACACAATGCTTCACTGCCAAACTGAAATCAACCAAGTTTACTACCAACTTATTTAATAAGATATATCTATTTACTAAAAGAGAATGAGAGCTAAAAGGAAACAAAGAAAATCAATTCACCCCACTGCACAGATTGATTCAGATACTTTAAAAAGTTCATGAACAGCCAAGGACTGAATCTCTCTCCCAAGGAAAAGCAATCATTTGTAATTCAGCCCAAAAATGTTCCCATTCCACAGAGAATTGGTGTGCTTCTGCGTTAATGTCAAGCTAACATACTGTTACTGGTTTTAGAGTGGCAGGGGATGTGGAGAAAACACACTTGTTATGGAACTGAGGCCTTTGCCATCCTCAACAGTGCATGAACAAATTACAATGTCAACAGAAATTAGAAACATTTCATCCAGCTTTCTCAATAGACTGTAAAAGCAATCAGGAAGAAATAGCTCTTTTAGTTAACAACCAGACTTAGCATGGGATTTATCCAGTAAAACTATGGAAGTGGACTTACTTGTAGCTGAATCAGTGCTGTCTCAGACTCATTTGGCAGTATGAGCAGAGGAGGGAGCTAAGGAAATAAAAACATCTACAGGACTAGTCAGTGGTTCCTGCAAGAAAACAATTTATTATTTATCTTTTCTTAGGTATTTTGTGTGGCACTGAACACTGTAGCATCTATGCAATGTGACAGCTCACAGCAAGAGAAGAATTTGTCATCTTGTTTCTGTATGTCTCAGATGTTCTGCATTGCATTGTAATTAAACATATAGCTTAGAGCAGTGGTTCCCAAACTTGTTCCACCGCTTGTTTAGGGAAAGCCCCTGGCGGGCCGGGCTGGGCCAGTTTGTGTACCTGTCGCATCCACAGATTCGGCCGATCGCGGCTCCCAGTGTCCGCGGTTCGCTGCTCCAGGCCAATGGGAGCAGCTGGAAGCGGCAGCCAGTACGTCCCTTGGGAAGGTGTGTTTGTACAGTGCCCTGTGCGATGGGGTGGATAGGGGCCTTTGGACACTACCGCAATAGAAATATTTAGGTCCATATTCTAATGTCATAGGACTTGTCTGCATTGGGATATGGCATTGTATTATAACAAGTGTTATCTAGCACAATGTGAAAATTGTGGTAACAGTCTGTGCAGACAAGGATTCTCATCTTTAAATTATATCAGCTGGTTGTGATTACCCTTAGGATGTAAGAACAATTTTCTATCCATCTGTCACGCTGTTTGGAGTGGTGCACAATAGCGAATGCCTGCCTTGGGGAAGACAGTCAAAAACAGGGCAGACACCTCCAGCTGGTGATATGTTCTATAATTAGATTTTGCCACACCAGAAACAAATGTGAACTCCTGGATCACTGTAACAATCTCACCATGGAGTCACTGACAGTCCCCTTGGTCATTTCAGTCTATCTTGTCACTTAGGCAAGCTGGACTTAGTGATAAATGGTCACACACACCAAAAATCACAAAATATTCAGGTTACTTCCAGTCCCAAGAGACCAGTCTCTCTTACCCGAGATCAATTTGTATCTTAGATTCCACACCAAAGACAATGTGTGTAGCCAATCCTATAGTAAACTAACTTAAAAGTTAATTAACTAGGAAAAAGAAATGAGAGTTATTTATAGGTTAAAACAAGCAAACATATACACAAATGAGTTGTGATCTAATTCCTAAAACTGACAGAGTTATAGTAATCTGTCAATTCAATGTGTCTCCCACGGCACCCCGGGGAATCTCTGGCTTCAGTTTGGTATCTCTGGCCCTGTGAATCAAACAGCAAGAGATAGAAATTTTTCCTGTGACTTTGTTTTATTATTTCCTTCATTCAGCCTCCAAGTCCCTAGGATGAGCTTCATTGCATGTAGCATTTCCAAGGTGTGATAGGGCCATTAACCAATTCTTTGTACACCTCTACCCCGATATAACACAAATTCAGATATAACGTGGTAAAGCAGCGCTCCGGGGGTGGGGGTCGGGGGCTGTGCACTCCGGCGGATCAAAGCAAGTTCGATATAACACAGTTTCACCTATAACGCGGTAAGATTTTTTGACTCCCAAGGACAGCGTTATAGCAGGGTAGAGGTGTATTGTGATGTTTCTTGATTGCACACATGATTGTGATAGTTGTTCTGGACAGGGAAGGAAGGAGAAACACTCTTCCCATCTGAATTCACAAGTTTAGAGCAAATCTTTTCCAAATTGTAAAGCAAAACTTACATATTTCCTTACAGCATGGAATATAGATATTACAAATAAGCTGAATGCATTCACCAACTTACAAGCATTCTATAGAATCTAAACACAAAATATATTCTTATAAGACGAATACCTATTTTAAGCAACACTAGCACATAAGTGAACTGATCTGGTCTCCAGCTATGAGTTTGTCAGTTCTTAGCTAATGCCTGCAGCCTTGGCAAAAGCTGGCACTTGGCCTGCCAGCATCACACAATCTACCTTAACCCATCTACCTGACTCCAGTGGAGCGACATCAATTTACATTACCTGAGGATTTGGCTCTGAATGTTTAACATCCTGTTAATTAATACATTAGTTAACAACTGTTATAACATGATGACATCTCTCAGGGCAGGCAAGCTTTCAATGGGACTATCTGTGCTGTAAATTACCACTTAATGGGAGTAAGGCTATTAGAGTCTAATCCTTAATAATAATATAAACATGTTAACAAAAAGTAGTTTACACATACTCTTTATAACAAAACCTATTCTCTCCTCAATGGATAATTCCATCCTTGGTCTTCAGATCACTCTTTGTTCTCTGTGCTTCAAGCAATTTCTTATCCACACTATGGCATTATTATCTACTTGACCTGATATTTATTCAATTCCTTGTAATATATGTTATGTTACACTATACTAAATGCCTTACTAAAATCCTAATATACTACCTCTAGTGCATTCCTTTTAGCTACTAAATCATTATGTCAAAGAAAGCTATTAGATTTGTTTGGCATGATCTAGTTTTCAATAAGCCCATGTCATTTCTCATGAGTTGTTACTAGACTCCTTTCTCCCAAATGTCCTAATTGGAAGATCCTACCCAACATATGAGGGCAGAATGAGTCATTTCCTTTTAATTTACTTTATGAAATTCCAGAAAACATAACCCACAAGTTTTGCAGCAGGTTTATAATCCAACAATGAAAAAATCTTTGCGAACCTGCTGCTGTTTATGTGTCTGAACTGAATCACCTATTCATTCCTTTCATATTTTCCTACTAATGTAACAGAAACATATGGAGAGAGATTTTTTAAATAATATTTTTAAAATTCACTGTAAGTTCAAGCAAATTCTGTTCACTGGTAGATCAAGGATTGACAAATTGGCTAAAGTAAGAATTGGCAAGTCTCAGAATGCAGTGGAGCCACTCAAACACGAAGCAATAAATGCAGGCGCACATTTTTCATGTACTGCACCTCTGTATTAAAGACGAGGGCAGCCACAGCCCACATTGTAGAACTATAACCAGTGTCTATGTTATCTTGGTTTCACAAAATAATTCCATTAAACTAGGGCTTGTCCTGATTTCTCTACAATCCTGGGATTTCTAGCTAGCTGAGCAGCGCCTCCTGCTCTTCAGCTGTACAGCAGAAGTGAAGCATGCTCACTGCTGAAGATGTAGAAGGCCAGATCCTCAAAGACATGTATGGACATAGCTCCGACAATGTGGCTGCTCTTTGGTCTACATGCATGCAGGGCCCTGCTGCAGCTAACCTGACCACAAATAGGGCAAATCTGTGACAGAAAAGTACCAGAGGGATAGCCGTGTTAGTCTGGATCTGTAAAAGCAGCAAAGAATCCTGTGGCACCTTATAGACTAACAGATGTTTTGCAGCATGAGCTTTCGTGGGTGAATACCCACTTCTTCACTTGCATCTGAAGAAGTGGGTATTCACCCATGAAAGCTCATGCTGCAAAACATCTGTTAGTCTATAAGGTGCCACAGGATTCTTTGCCGCTGTGACAGAAAAGTCTCTCATACCATTAATAAACAGTAAAGACCTTGGCAAAGGGCCCCTCAGATTCCAGAGGTTGCTCAAGTCATAGGCAATGACCCCGCCCGCCTGCAGCCCCGCCAATCAACTCCTTCCCCTCCCTCCCAGCACCTCCCACCTGCCACGATCAGCTGTTCTGTGGCGTGCAGGAGGTGCTGGTGGGGAGAGGGAGGAGCGGAGATGGGGTGCACTTGGGGGAAGGGGTGGAATGGGGTGGGAAGAGGCAGGGCAGGGACGGAGCATGGGCAAGAAGAGGTGGGGCGGGGCTGGGGAAGGAGTGGAGTGGGGACAGGGCCTAGGGCTGAGCGGCGGTTGAGCACCCCTGGGGAAAGGAGGAAGTCGGCGCCTGTGGCTCAAGTATTTGAGATTTAAACCTACTGCTGAATATCCACCAGGTATGTCCCTAGAGGTGGCTCCATGTTACTGATGAGTCCTATTGTTAAGTTAGAGTCTGGGGATGATACAGAAGCATACACATGAATGCCATTTTTGAATCACTTGCCAACCTCACTATAGAAATTAGGACATATTAAACTAGCCACTAGTGTTGATAGATAACTGAACACTGTCTCCATATTTATAATAAGACTTGGTTGGGGAATAATGTATCAGGTGCCCTACATTCTGGTTATGATGCTGGCAGGCCAGGTGCCAGCTCATGACAGGGGCCCAGATTTCACTGAACACTGACAAATGTATAACTGGAAACCAGTCTGGCTTACCTGTATGTTAGTATTATTAAGATACATATAAGAGTTGTAAGAATGTGTTTCGTGTTTAGATCTTATGAATAGCTTGTAAGATGCTGCATGTATTAGTCTTATCTGTCCCCATGTTCTAAAGCCATAGCAAATGTTTGCATTGTAAACCTCTGTAACTATGTAACTCATCAAACAGGAAAGAAGCCTTCTTCAATGCAAATACTGGCTTCCTACAGAAGGTGTTAGGTCCCGCCCAACAAGAATGTCTTTGAAACTGTCTACACACTACACGCTTACTTCGGTATAACTACATCACTCAGAGATATGAAAATCCACACCCCTGAGCGATGTAGTTATACTGACCTTACCCTCCCCATGAAGATAGCTCTATGTCGGTGAGAGAGCTTCTCCCGCCGACATAGCTAGCACCTCTCATAGAGGTGGAGTTATTAAGCTGATGGGAGAGCTCTCTCCTGTCAGCTTACAGATTTTATTCCTTTCATATTTTCCTATTAATGCAATATAGAAACATATTAGAGGGCAGCACAGATTGCTGAAGTCAGCACAGCTCAGCTGCTTCCTTCGATGGATCGGAACAATTCTGCCAGCTTAGGATCATTGTCCTAAGTGGCCCTACTTAAAGGATGTGTGGTTGAAAAATAATGTATCTAAGACAGTGGTTCTCAGACTTATTTGATTGAGCCTCCCCTTTTTTGTGTCTGTAGTCGTTTACACCCCTCACCCCCACAAGTACATATACCGTCACCCAACCCTGAAGGCAGAGTAGAGAGCGGTGGCTGCTGGCCGGGGCACCCAGCTTTGAAGGCAGTGCAGAAGTAACGGTGGCAATGGGGTGCTAAATTTGCTCTGAAAAGTTATATTGATGAATCCCACTTTTCACATTGCCACCCTTACTTCTGTGCTACTACTGGCGTGGGCGCAGCACTGCCTTCAAAGTTGGGTACCCAGCCAGCATCCGTTGCTCTCCACCCCGGGGCTGTCAGCCAGAGCCCTGCCACCTCCAAGTGAGGGACTGGGGGGAAAGGGAGAAGGAGAGCCTGAGCCCAAACTGCCTCTCAGTGAAGGATTGTGGGGGGAAGAGCCCAAGCCCAGGTGGTGGGGCTCCAGATGTCCACTTTAGCCCCACCTACCAGGTGTGCACAGCCCTTCTGCCCAAGCCCCAGCCACCTGAGGCTGTCAGCCAAAGCACTTAAAAAATCAAGCCACACAGCTCCTACCTTCCTTGACACATTCCCTTGCCTCCCCTAGGGAGGCCCACCCCATAGTTTGAGAACTGCTGACCTAAGAGATCTCAAGCTTTCCTCTTTCAACACTGGTATACAGACAAAACCCATCACCTGACAAAGATGATAACATCTGGATGAGTGGCAAAGCTGGAGATTTGTTTAACAATTTGTTGTTAAATATGAATTATTGTTAAATATTGTTCATACGCATAATTGGGGTAAAGGTGTTTTTATGAAGATGTGCGTACTCTTTAAATCTGCAGCAGAAAACCAGACAAGAGGGGAGCTGGGGAAGGTTCTAGAGCCTCTACAGCAGTGGTCCCCAAACTTTTTCACTTGCATCCCCCCTTACTTTGGGTCTGCACACACCGCCCTCCCCCCGCCCAGGAGCTGTGGTTGCGAGCCAAAGCCAGAGTCATGGGGGAGAGAGGGGCAGGGCTGGGAGTAGGGCTGTGGTTTGGACTGGGAACTGAGGGCCATAGTTGGAGCCAGGGGCTGTGGCCAGAAGTGGAGCTGGGCTGGGGGCAGAGCAGGTCTGTGTGGCACTCCCTCCCTGCCCCCCATGGCGGCTGGCTAAGGTCCCACCATGGCCCCCCTCAAAGTTCCTCCATGCCGTCGGAGAGGGGGCACCCCACAGTTTGGGGACCACTGCTCTACAGTGAAGGCAAGACAGAAAGGAAAGCTCTCCGGGATGATCAAGACCCTGTGAGCTCTCCAACAGCTGAATTTAAAATTCTTGGATTATGGGGCACTCCCCCTGTGAAACACTGGAAACATGTTACATCTTCATTTAGTCCATTGAATTGAATAATATGATCAGCACAGCAGCCCCTCTGCTACTTATTTTGATGGTCAGGGGCGGCTCTAGACATTTCGCCGCCCCAAGCAGGGCGGCGTGCCGCAGGGGGCGCTCTGCCGGTCGCCGGGAGGGCGGCAGGCGGCTCCGGTGGACCTCCCGCAGGTGTGCCTGCAGAGGGTCCACTGGTCCCGCGGCTTTGGCGGACCTCTCACAGGCATGCCACTGTCTACCGGAGCCGCAGGACCAGCGGACTCTCCGCAGGGACGCCTGCGGGAGGTCCACCGGAGCCGCCCTACCGGCGACTGGCAGAGCGCCCCCCGCGGCATGCCGCCCCAAGCACGGGGGCTTGGCGTGCTGGGGCCTGGAGCCGCCCCTGTTGATGGTCAATTCCGTCTATTTCATGTTCGCCCCACATTTGAAGTTCTTGATATGCCAACACTTTTGTCTGGACAGCACATAAGTGAATTGTAGGAAGCGTCGGGGGGAAGAAGGAGGTTTTGGGGGCTGAGAAGAAGGCAGCCGGGGCCTTGACACCTACGGAGCTATGGGATGCCCTGTGTGGAGCGTGTTAGTTGGACATTTCTGCTCACAAGAGCAGCGGCGGTGACACGGAGCCGGCGCCCCGCGGGCAGGGCACGCTCAGAGCCATTGCATCAGGCTCCCCCCAGACTCAGGCAGTCTGGGGCCAGTTCGCACCCTGGGGCCCAGCGCTGCGGGCGGGCGGGCCGGGGGCTGCTAGGGGCGCGGCCGCCTCACCCAGGGCAGCGTTGGGAGGGGGCGGAACAAGGCGGTGTTTTCAGTCACGTGACCTCTAGCCGGGGCCCTGCGACAGGCCGTTGGCTGAGGGCGCTCTAGGCCGAGGAAGGGGGAGCTCGGTGTTCTCTATGGTTTCTACACAGAGCCGCTGAGCGATGGCGTCATAAGCGCGGGCCGCAGAGCGCCGGGCCTGCAAGAGGGACGATGTCGCCGCCGCTCTTCAGCCTTCCCGAGGCGCGGCTCCGCTTCACGGTGAGCCGCGCGGGCGCGGAGCCGAGGCACGGACTCCCCCGGCGCCTGGCGCGGAGCGGGACCTGGCGGTGGTGCCCGGTGTACGCCACTGCGTACTCGGCGCGGAGCCCGGCGCAGGCTTTTCCTCCTCCTCCCCCCGACCTACCCGCAAGGGGCACGTCCCCCCCGGCCCTGTCCGCGGGGGGGGGGTTCGCCCCCTCCCCCGCCGCGCCGCCCCCGACACGCCGCGGGGCAGGTGACCCGGCTGCTGCGGGGGCAGGAACAGCGAGCTACGGACCCAGCAACTCTCGCCCCTGGCCTGGCCATAGGGCTCTGCGCAGGTAGCTTCCTGACTGGGACCACCAATCGGTGCTGCATCTCGGGGCTGGCCTGCACGTAGGCGCTGCAGCAGTTTCAGTTTAATCAATTTAAAAAATCAGTTAAATTAAAACGGTGTAAAGTTCTGTGTGGGCAACTTTATGTCGGTTTATCACTGCGAGCTAAACCCGTACAAGTGTCCACAGGCAAACTTGAACCAGTTTAGTTAAATCAGTTTAAAACCGTGCCTATGGTCAAACTGGGGTCAGTCATGTTAGTGTGTTAATTCATTTTACATAAATTTTGGTGCTTTAAAGGGCATTATTTTCTGAGGCATTATGACCCACCAAATTGCATACGTTTGTTATTAATAGAAGTCAATCTGTTCTAATCCCCATGTTAATAGCACAAGTAGATTCATTAGTATTTCCCTTTTTCTGTCAGATTTTTAAAAAAGGGAGACCTATCTGGATGGCTTTTAATTTCCTTCTGTTTTTGTACTGGGAGTTACTTGCAACCTATTTTATCATTTAACTTTTTTTTAGAATTCTACTCGTGATGCTTTGACCAACAAAACTATCAAACCCTTATTGAATGCATTCAACCAGATTCCTGGAAGGTAAGGAGCTATCATTACATTTTTTAAAAAGTCTTTTCAAATAATTATTGATCCCGAACATGTCATCAGTACTAAAACTTGTCTATTTGTAGTGAAAATGAAAAGAAATGCACCCTGGATCAATCGTTCAGAGTTGTTCTAGAAGAGGAAATTGTAAGTATTTCATTCACAGCACTGTAACTCTATTTGTTGATATAAATTGAAATTGTACATTTAAATTAATTTGAGTGTACTATGTTGACTACTAGTAAAAACTTGCAGAAACTATTAGGCTATCTGTTGGAAACATGAATCACTTTGATAGATAATTTTTAAAATATGGCAATTAAAAGATGCTTTCACAAATGTCTTATAGCATAGTGACTTTTATAAAATCTCTCTTGGAGCATTTGTTTATAGTAGTTTTTAAAAACCTGCTGTATTTTAGTTGCAAATTATAAATGTGTGCCATAATAGTGAATGGGGGTATGATAACAGCTTTTAAATAGGATCTAAGAGAGTGCTTTTTCATTATTTAGCCCTTGAAGGACTATCCTAAAAGTAAAACAAAACTGTCAGGTATTTTTTGATGCAAGTTATTGTTTTCAGAGTGTAGACTTAAAGGATTTCCTTTGGCCCTTTGAAAGGAAACATTTTTAAAAAAGAAAAAGTTGCACATTTGTAGTATAGGCTCATAAGTGCCTTTTAATCGTAGATTAGATTAGAATACTATCACTGTTCATTCCAAAGCACTTTACAGAATCATTTCACCCAGCAGCAAAATGCAGATCCCTTGGGGAGAAGGGGGATAGGGAGCATGTTAAATGTTTAATAGCACCCAGCATGTGGGGATTATAGCAGCATAGTTGTAGCTATGTTGACATAACTCCATAGTGTAGACACAGTCCAAAGTGATGGAAGAGTTTTTATGTCACTGTAGGAGCTCCAGGTCCCTGAGCAACAGTAGGTAGCTTGACAAAAACATTCTGTAAATCTGGCTGCATCTACACTTGGGGTTAGATCTGCAGAGCTGCAGTGCTCAAAAGTGTGGATTTTTCATACTCTGTAGTGCAATAGCTATATGGACCTAAATTTTAAGCATAGATCATGCCACTGTTTAGGAAAGGTATCAGATCATTTGAAATTGCAGAGGAAATCTAGAGATACTGTAACTACACATGTTGGAATAAGAGTACTCCAAATAGTGCTGGCCAAGCATAATGTGCTATAAAGTCTTTAATGACCAAAAGTAATCAGGAAATGTCGCTCAACTGCATGAGTTTTATATGAAATGCTTGCTACTGAATGTTACTTCCTAGTGTGCTTAAATTAATGGGAAGATGAACGTTGACTTTTCTTTGTGCTCCTAGTGAGCTTTTAAACGTTTGTAATATAAAATATACTTGAGTAAAACAAGACTTTAGCTTTCTCTGGCTGTAGTAAATGCATCTGATCAAAATAGTACAAATTACTTGGACTCTGTAATAAATCTGTCTCACATTTGTTTAGATAAATCAAGCTTCATGTGAAAATGTCTTGGCTATTATTTCTCTTGCTATTAATGGAGTTACAGATGGTGAGTAATTGTCTAAAGCAGCCTGATATGAGGTATACGTTTGAGTGTATTTACCATATCACCCTCTTTTATTAGTATTTACAAATGTCGACTCCGCTAGTGCATGGTCCTTAGCTTAACTGTTTGCATTGGTGCTAAGCTATTATGGTGATGAGCAAAATACAAATGCTGTTCTAACAGTAGTAGAGCTCTTTGCATAGGACAGCTGACTAGCTTCTGCTAGCTGAACTTGTAACTGCTGTACCTGTTGGAGTGGATCTTTTTTTTTTTTTTTAAAGCATAGTGGGAGTCGGAGTTCATTTCTGGACTCTTCTCAAGTTTTAATAGCACTTACCAGGGGCGGCTCTAGGCACCAGCAAAACAAGCTGGTGCCTAGGGCGGCAAAATGTAGGGGGCGTTCCCTGCCGCCGGGGGGGGGGCGGCAGGCTGGGCCGGCGGACCTGCCGCAGTCATGCCTGCGGGAGGTCCACCGGAGTCCCGGGAGGACCGGACCGGACCTGCCGCAGGCATGACTGCGGAGGGGGCGCTCGTCCCGCGGCTCGGCTGGACCTCCCGCCGGCATGACTGCGGACGGTTCGCTGGTCCCGCGGCTCGGCTGGACCTCCCGCAGGCATGCCTGCGGCAGCTCAACCGGAGCCGCCGGACCAGCGAACCGCCCGTAGCTGCGGGAGGTCCAGCCGAGCCGCGCGACCAGCGGACCCTCCGCAGTCATGCCCGCGGGAGGTCCGCTGCTCCCGCGGCTCCGGGGCGCCTCCCGCGCATGACTGCTTGGGGCGGCCAAAAACGTAGAGCCGCCCCTGGCACTTACATAGCACTTTTCGTCCATAGATCTCTAAACTCTTTACAAATGTGGGTTTTGTTATCCTGATTTTACTATTCAGAAGAGAATGTCATCGAGGTTAATTGCCGAATGTCATATAACATCTTATTGGAATAGAAACCTATCTCCTGGCTATCTATGCTGGCCCCCCAGCAGTAACTGACCTGCTGCAACACAGTTGTGTTGGTAGTGTTTGAATCTTTGTATTTACGATGTCTTTTTAGAATTGTGAATGTGAATGGAGACAATGGTGGAACCCCCCCTTGCATAGAACCGCTGGTCATCAATTCCATTTGTTTATGAATGGGAAAACACTTATGTATTCATGTTCAATATTTGTTGATTTAAAATTTTATATTAATGGTAGTAATCATCTTTTGTCAAAATGTTTGTATTTCATAAATGATAAGTGTAAGGTCTGACCATTTAGCTGTGGTTGCGTATGCTGTGTACCTCGGTAATTTCTGCATCCATTTATCAGAGCACCATTGTAATAGTCACTAGACTAAATGACAATAACCATGATCAAAAGGTTTATCTTTGAAGTAGAAGTAGAACCGTTAAATTGGAAATCTGAAAAATGAGAATGGGCCCTGGGGGGAATACGAGGCTTTGCCTCTTCAATTCTGAAGAATTAGTCACTCTGGCATTTCTGAATTGTTTCTTGGTAGGGGGCAGATTCTACTTAAAAAAGCCTTGCATAACAGTAGGCCCCACTATAGTTTCACTTTCTTCATCTGAAAAAAGCTGCCCAATACCTTTTCATTGTAATAAAATTACATTTAAACAAAAATTCCAACATCTCTTTTTGGGGACCTACCGAGTTTTGATACTATTACAGTATCTTCTTTGTAGTACAGTGGTACCTACAAAGGTACTGTACATGCTTGTGTGCACACGCACACAGGAAAATAGAAGAATTTACATTTTACATTTTAGTCCCTACCCTTTAACTTTTTGTGGTAACTTCTCTCTCGGATGATACTTTGCAACTTCTTTCTTCCATCTTTGTTAATACAGTTATTAGATACAAGTCTTTCTGACTAAAATGATCCTTGCACTCCCACCCCTCTCTAAAGGTATCTGCACAGCATCAACCCCTTTTGTGCTTCTGGGAGATGTTCTGGATTGCCTGCCTTTGGATCAGTGTGACAAAATTTTTACCTTTGTTGAAAAAAATGTCACTACATGGAAATCAGTGAGTATTTTTTGACCAATTAACAAGATGGATTTTTGTCTTTTAGTCTGGTGTTGAAATAATAGAATAAATATTGTCAGTATTGCCTGCTTATAGGAAACACAAAAGGTAAGCTTGTTAATATAGCAGATTCAGTACTGCTAACTTCAAGAGTTAAAAAATCATGATTGATTTAAAAAAAAAATCATTTTTGGCCTGTTGTCTTGTTTTTATTAAATCCCCTGCCTATCCCAAATGGTCTGTGACAATAACTGGTTGGAAATTCAACGCAAAATGCATACAGAATGTGCATACACACAATGCAGGCCTCAGCTGCCATGTACACTCACCTAGAGTGACCAGATGTCCCGATTTTATAGGGACAGTCCCAATTTTTGGGTCTTTTTCTTATATAGGCTCCTATTACCCCCCCCACCCCATCCCGATTTTTCACATTTGCTGTCTGGTCATTCTACACCCACCCGTTCTTCCTTCCCCAGCAGCTTCCTCCCCTCTAGTCTGCAGGAAAAGGGGCTTCCCTTGGGCTCCTTCCTTCAGTAACTCTCCCTTCCTAGATTGTGGTTCGTGGTGGGGGTAAATCTGCTGCTGCCACCATCGAACCCGGAGGGGTGGGCAGGCTCCAGTGCCCTGCATTGCATGCAGCACACGGGCACTGCAGGCAGCTATTATGGTTGCCTGCAGCACAAGAACAGCAGCATCCAGAAGTTGAAGGGGAAACTCTGGACATTTCAAACAGTATTCCTGAGTTTCCAGTTTTATTGCATGATCATGAGAACCCCTCAAAATCAGCCCAGAATTGCAACATTTACAAAATCTTTAGTGTTGGCAGCTCTTTGGATTTATCCATAAAAAAGCTTCCCAGCAGCCTCAAATAATTTTTCTCTGTTCCTTGATCTAAATGTGACCACCTAGCCATTTGGGACAGGCATGCAGACCATTCCACTTCAGAGCAGCCTTGTCTTTCTGATATCTCAACAGGACTTGCTTCTGTCATCATCCCGAATATCATCCTTGTACTGGCAGATTTCTAATGTCAGCTGATGCTGTTCTAAATCTTGTGTTTACATGCTTCACTTAACTTTACATCTTATGCATAAAACACATACAGGGAAAAATAAAAATGGGATACAAATCCATATCTCTCACTGTGTTAAGAGCCTTTCAGAAAAAGTATCCTGGGGTAGTCGTGTTAGTCTGTATCCACAAAAGCAACATGCTTATGCCCAAATAAATGTTAGTCTTTAAGGGGCCACTGGACTCCTTGTTGTTTTTTGTTTTTTTCTGAAAAAGCACATGAATTACCGGCATTTCTTCTATTTGAATAGAGGTTGGCATTAAGCTTGGGTTGCATTATGAAGTAGAAATTTTCTTAGAATTTTTGGGACTTTTTTTGTTCGTGTTTTCATTTTGTGGAGTCTTTCTTAAATAAGTGGAAATTCATAGTTGAGATTTAAGAACAGGAAGGACTCAGATGGATTTATTTCTAATATCAATGTGATTTGTATTGTTGAGTTGAAAAGACAAAAGCTATTGAAGAAGATTGCAGCATCCCCCAAATGCTTTGTTTTTCAGAATACATTTTATTCGGCTGGGAAGAATTACTTGCTGAGAATGTGCAATGGTGAGTAGCACTCTTTCAGGGAAGTGCAATGCAGCTCCAAAAACAGCTGAACAAAGCTAGGGTCTTAATATTTGAGTCATATTAGAATATGTTCTGTAATAGTTTTTAAAATGATGAGCTGTTTGTCTTGGTAGGTACTCAAGACCTTGCTATTCAATATGAGCTCTGTTTTGATTATGGGGAGATTTCTCATCACAGAGAAGGAGAGAGAGAAGCTAGAAGAAAGTTTGAGTAACATTTAAGCCCTCATCATTGCCAGAGGCTGTATTGGAAGGAGTGATCCAATAGGTTTCTTTCTGCAATTATCTTTAAAGACAGTTTTAGGGCTCTTGGTTTGTGGGAATTCAGAGAGTTGGTCCACTAGAACACATTAGATAAAAAACTTGAGGCCTGAGGGAGGAAGGGTCGTTTAAGATAGTAGCATTTAAATTTACAGATGTCTCAACTTTATTTCGTTAGTTATGTAGGTCTCACCTATCTGAACTCTTAAAATGAGTGCTAGAGACAAAATGGATGAAAAGTTGGGGGGTGATACATGTGATAACATTAATGCTTATCTCTGCTTTCTTGTTTTTACATTACTTAGATCTCCTAAGAAGATTATCTAAATCACAGAACACAGTCTTCTGTGGAAGAATTCAGCTATTCCTGGCTAGATTATTTCCTCTTTCAGAGAAGTCAGGTGAGCTTTTTTGTGTATTTCACATGAAAGAAAAGTATCTTAACAAATTAAATATTCCAGTCTCTAATAATCTTATTCCAAACAAAATTGACTTTAACCAGAAATCAGCTTCTAACTTTGACATTAATATGTGTCTAACGAATAATTTTTAAATTCTATACTCTTTATAAATACAAACAGAAACTGTTACTTGATTGTTTCCTACAGATTGGCTATTGTATGTTGGGTAATAATCGTGAGCTGGCTTTATGAACTTCATTTCCCAGACTGACATATTTGCTTTTTTTTAAAAGTTGGTATTTTTTTACAGGACTTAATTTGCAAAGTCAGTTTAATCTGGAAAATGTCACAGTTTTCAATACTAATGAACAAGAGAGCACTCTGGGACAGAAGGTGAGAATTGATGCATTATGCTCAATGTGTCTGCAGAAAATTTATGTAAAACTATAGGAGATCTGGCACAAAAAAATCACAACCACTTTTAACCAGTATTTAGAATTATATACTTCTAACTCAGGTTATAGCACTCCCATAAAACATCATTCTGGTCTGAAACTTAACATATATTTCACCCACTTTGTCAGCAACCATTATAGGTAGGATGGGATGTGGGAATTCTGAACCTTTAACTTGAGGTTTGAGAGTTTAATATCTTGTTAATCAAATAAGCTTTTCCTGACTACTTGTGAAACTGCAGTGCTAGCATGCGCTCTCTCTTACTTGCAGTTTCAGGGCCTGTACGAGCCCTCACGGTGCTCCACTGAAGTTAGGGAGTATGCCCTTGCATAGTCGATTACAGAATCAGGGCCATGGATACTTTTATTTATTTTTATATTTTATATTTCCTACACTACTTGGTCCCTCTTACAAACTTCACTACCTATTATAAATACACACATACTCACTCCTATATATAGAGAATGTGTGTATTTATAATAGGTAGTGAAGTTTGTAAGAGGGACCAAGTAGTGTAGGATACACTAACTTAGAGGTTTTTTCTTTTCAGTATTGTCCTAAATTTTCTGAACCAATAATTAAAGCAGTTCTTAAATTCCAGAATTTTCTAACTTCCTCTTTTTTTATTAAGAGACCAAAATTGTAGTGTATGCTACTGATGGCTTCCCCCTGTCTCCTCCAATGTCCTTGATGTATTTTGTATCTACCTGTATTTCTCTATGTCCCAGAAGTTACACTAGGTGACCGCTCCTAATTTTTTTCAATTCAAGAAAATTGAGCATAACTCCCCAAGAGATGGGGAGAGAAGAAAAGAAAAAATAATATAGGCTGAGATTCAGGAAAGCAGTTAATCACATGCTTAAGTTCCACTGCTTTACATGCTTACGCACCCTTCCTTCATACGGAGACTGTCCTGAATTAGGCCTTTAGAGAGGAAAGGACTTGTAAAGGGAATTCCCCTTCACTTTAATCATCACACTTCAAGACCTGTTTTAACTTCCATATTTACTTAAAATGCAGATTGAAGCACTCACTACTTTACCTATAGCAACGCTGCTTCAGTGTTCTAATAGTTGCTATTTGAAGACCTGGCGTAAGAATGAACAAACCAAAAACTGTTCAAAGGATGTTTTGTTTTGGTTTCAATGAATAATGAAGGTCTAGGAAACTGGAATAATGAGAATGACCTGCAGATTAAAATTTGTATATGTAGTTTCTACACTTGTTGTACTTTTTCCCCCCCGTTTCTGTCAGCACATAGAGGAGAGAGATGAAGGAATGGAAGTAGAAGAAGGTGAAATGGGAGATGATGAAGCTCCTACAAGTTGGTGAGCTTAAAGTTTTAGTTTAGCTTTTGAAATTGTTATGAAGTGAAAGCATGCAGTGGTAAATTGAAAACTCCTGGAGTTTTAGCCTAAGAATGTATCATTTAGGAACTATACTCTTGTATGCTGTATTCAGAATTATTCCTTTCTCTAAACAGTTATGATCTAATGTAAAAAAAAATCATCCAGTCCAATCTAAGCATTCACATTAATTTTAATACAATATTGTCTTCAAATAATGAAAGAAGCCACATTTTTGACATTACCAGAAAATACTGTAACAAGCACTTGTAGGGGTGTTGAACTAAAAACTGAGTACAGTATAAGACAGGCCATGCCTACACTTACCAGTAGATCAGCCCTGCTGTGATCAATGCAGCGGGTGTTGATTTAGCAAGTCTGTTGAAGACCTGCTAAGTCAATGGCAGAGGGCTCTTCTCTTGACTCTTGTACTCCAGCTCCCCAAGAAGAGTAAAGTAAATTAGTGGGAGAGCATCTCCCGTCAACACAGCACAGTGTAGACATCGTGGTAAATTGACCTAAGCTTTATTCACGTAACTGGAGTAGCATAACTTAGGTTGACTTACTGCAGTAGTATAGACAAGGCCTCGGATAATAAGACTTCTTGATAGCTGGTATTTGGGATCCATCTCATTTAAACAATATTTATCCAAACTGTTTTTAGGCCAGAATTTTCAAATGTGAGTACACAAAGTTAGGTATTTAAATAGATGGCGCTGAAAAGCAGGCCACTTATTTGATGCCTAACTTCAATAACCCACAACTGACATACACCTCTACCCCAATATAACGCAGTCCTCGGGAGCTAAAAAATCTCACCGCCTTATAGGTGGGATCGCGTTATATCGGGTTCGATCCGGTACAGCGTACCGGCAAGAGCCGGTATGCCATGCTGGACTGGACCGGCTTCCCCAGCAGTGATTTAAAGAGCCTGGTGCTCCACCTGCTGTGGGGAGCCCTGGTCCTTTTAAATCACCACCGGAGCTCTGGCAGCTGGGCTTGGGTGGGGATCTAAAGGGCCTGGGGTGCCACGCGAATTCAGATATAATGCGGTAAAGCAGCGGGGCTCAGGTGGAATAAACGCGTTATATCTGAATTCCTGTTATATCGGGTCGCGTTCTATCAGGGTAGAGGTGTACTATAAACCCAAAGGCAATAACTGTCTTCAGTTCAGTTAATGTATCTGAAGACTTAAGTTAGAAGTAAATTAGTTTAATTAAGAAAAGACTTAAACAAAAACTTATTACTAATTTTCCAAATACTAAATGAACACTTAAAAGAAATTCTCTATTTCCTGGTTTGCGATGTGAGGGTGCATGGAGAGAGGATAAACTGCAAGCTACTTGACTTCTAGCTCACATCACCACCTTAATTGTAATTGACAGTGTAATTGGCACTGAGGTTGAAAATCATTCCAGTAAAGTGGCTGAGCAGTTTACCATTGTCCTCGATCAAGAAAATGCTCAATGTAATAGGAAAAAACTTGTTCCCTGAGGCTTTTATGTTAAACAAGCTTCCTTCTGATTATCCACATTCCATTTAAGTGGCTTTACCTGTCCCAGAGGGAGAGCTGGAGACACTGAGGTGCAAGGCATAATTGACAAGGTGCTTTTTTTTTTTTTTTGTAATGTGTCAGCATTTATAGAACGCACTTCTGCTCAGATTATTAGGGTAATTGGTTTTACAGGTACTAAATAGCATGTTTGTTCATTTTGCCATACTAAGCCACAAATTGGTGTCCTTTGCCATTTTGCTATATTCTTAGAGGAGTGAACCAGTGAGGCAGAAGCAGTAAATGTAAGCTTGTAATAGTGCTGCATTCACAGTGGTTGAATCATTAATGTGAGGGAAGCTGTGCTCTAGGATTTTGTTGCTATGGATTCCAGATCAGATGAGCCAGATGTGAAGTATATGCAAATAATTAGAAAATATTGCACTGAAACACTAAGGATTGACATATCAATACCATGATCACTTTTTAAAAAAAAATTGTAGTATTGAAGGAATGAGAAAATACATAGCTTTATAGATTTGCCGCTGTTTGATGTTTCAAAGTTTGTAAGTGTTACCACTGACATACCCTTCTGAGGAATGAGTTAAGACACACTTAACACCACATTCCCTTAAAGCCAGAAATGTATGTTAATGCACGCACTTCAAGGGACATTACTGATATAAAAATGCTGTCATAAACCATAACCTGAGAGAGACTGCTCCAAATCAGGACAGCAGTTGAGCACATGAAAGCAGAAAGCCTACAAGGAATGGAAGATGGGATGGTCAGCAAGGAAAGCTGCCACTGGGAAGTCAGAAGGCATAGGGGAAAAGTGAGAACTGCCAAAAGCCGAGCAGAGCTGGACCTTGCAAAGGAAACTAAAACCAATAGTAAAAGGTTCTCAGCCATATAAATAAAAGGAAAACAAGGAAAGAAGTGGGGACTGTTAAGCACTGAGGATGAGGTGGAGGTTAAAGATAATCTAGGCATGGCCCCGCAACTAAACAAATACTTGACTTTCAGTTTTTAATAAGGGTACGTAGGAGCTTAGGGATAGTGGCAGGGTGGCTAATAGAAACAAGGTTATGGAAGTAGAAATTACCACATCTGAGATGGAAGTCAAACTCAGACAGTTTAATGGGATCAGATCGGAGTGACTGGATAATTTCCATCCAAGAATATTAAAGGAACTGTCACATGAAATTGCAAGCCCAGCAGCAAGAATCTGTAAACTAGGGGGGCATACTCCATGACAGGAGAAGTGCTAATATAGAACCTGTTTTTAAGGGGGGGGAATGAGCGTGGAAACTACAACCCTGTAAATATGATCTCAATTGTATGCAAGGTCTTGGAACAAATTTTGAAAGAAAAAGTAGTTAAGGACATAGAAGTAATTGGGATAAAATTCAGTAAAGTTTCACAAAAGGTAGATCGTGTCAGACCAATCTTCTTTCTTTGAGAAGATAACTAATATTTTTAGACAAAGGAAATACAGTAGATCTAATCTACCTGGATTTCAGTAAAGCGGATGATACAGTTCCACATGGGAAATTATTAGTTACATTGGAAAAGCTGTAGATAATGAGAATTGGATAAGGATAAGGAACTGATTAAAGGAGAGACTACAGCAAGTCATACTGAAAGGTGAAGTGTCAGGCTGGAGTGAGGTTACTGGTGGAGTTTCTCAGGGATCAGTCTTGGGACAATCTTATTCAACACTTTAAAAAAAAAATGCATGACCTTAGCACAAAAAGTGAGGGTAAACTAATAAAATTTGCAGATGACACAAAGTTGGGAGGTATTGCCAATAAGAGGAAGATCGGCATATCATACAAGAAGATTTGGATGATCTTAAAAACTGGAGTAATAGAAATGGGATGAAATTTAATAGTGCAAAGTTTTATGTACTTAGAGACTAACAACAAGAAGTTTTGCTATAAGCTGCGGGACACATCAGTTGGAAGTGACAGAGAAGGAGAAAGACCTGATCGACTATGAGCCACCAATATGATCCAGCTTTGAAAAAGCCTAATGCAATACTAGGATGCATCAGGCAAGGTATTTCCAGTAGGGATAAGGAAGTGTTACTACCATTATACAAGGCACTGGTGAGATCTCATCTGGAATATTGTGTGCAGTTATTCCCTCCCATGTTTAAGAAAGGTGAATTCAAACTAGCACAGGTACAGAGAAGGGCTACTAGGATGATCAAAGGGATGGAGAACCTACTTTACAAGAGGAGACTTAGAGCTTGGCTTGTGTAGCTTAACCAAAAGAAGGCTGAGGGGAGATATGATTGCTTTCTATAAATACATCCAAGGAATAAACACCAGGGAGGAAGAGGAGTTGTTTACAGTAAGGGCCAATGTTGGCACTAGAACAAATAGATATAAACTGGCCATCAACAAATTTAGGGTTGAAATTGGGCAAAAGTTTCTAATCATTGGAGGAATGAATTCTGGAACAGCCTCCTAAGGAGAGCAGTGGGGGCAAAAAACATAACTGGCTTCAAGACTAAGCTTGATAAGTTTATGGAGGGGATGGTATGATGAGGTTGCCTACAAAGACATAGCCCATCCATGATTGATAGCAGATATCTCCAATTCCTGGAGATGGGACACTAGATGTGGAGGGTTCTGAGTTACTACAGTGAATTCTTTCCCAGGTGTCTGGCTTGTGGGTCTCACCATTATGTTCAGGGAATAACTGATCACCATATTTGGGGTCGAGGGGAATTTTCCTCTAGGTCGGATTTGTCAGAGTCCCCGGGGGTGGGGGGGGTTCACCTTCCTCTGTAGCAAGGGGAACAGCTGGTTTAAACTAGAGTAAATAATGGATTCTCTGTAACTTGAAGTCTTTAAATCATGATTTGAGGACTTCAGTAACTCAGATTATGGGTATCTTCTAGGAGTGGGTGGGTGAGGTTCTGTGGCCTGCAATATGCAGGAGGTCAGACTAGATGATCATGATGGTCCAGTCTGACTTTAAGTCTATGAGTTGGTACTGTTCTTCCTTTCTGTCCACGTGCTCCCCTGTGGGTTTTTTTTTACACACTCAATTTTTTTAAATATCCTAATTTCTTTACTCTCTCCTACCCTCTCATGTTTGTGGGAGGGGTGGAACATAGTATAGTCACCCACATGGCTAATGTGAATACCATTGGAAAAGAGAAATTAACAAGCTACTATCTCAGCCTATTACCGTGTAGCTAGCTCCTCCTAGAAGGCACTACGTCAGTGGGAAGAGAAGCCAGACAGCTTTCAAATGGCTAACTGTTGCTTTAGCAACAGCAGCAAGCTCATCTTTAAAATGGATGGTCTTTGGTCATGTCCCTTCCTGCAGTTATGTTCTCTTCTGCCTTGTTCCCCACCTGATCTCAGCCCCAAAGGCTGAAAGAGAATCTGCAGGCATATTTACCATGATTTGAGACTGTGAATGACCATTACAAATCAAACTGGCTAATATGCATGCACAGTTACTATTGGTGCATGTGAAATCACTGTCTCAGATCATGTATGAGAACAGTTCTAAAATTTGTGCCTAGAAGGTGCAGAATCTGAACCTAAACTTGTTTGGTGTTTAATTTAAATGGCCAATTCAGGAGCCCAGATAGTTGCATAATAAATTGCTACCTGCAACAGCCATCTCAAATCCAGTCTCTAGACTCATGTTTCTCTAGCCATTACAAGGTAAAGGCACTGCCCCAGTATGTTTTAATGTGGGTTGCCTAAAAGAGGACAGACAACATACATTGTCTTCAAGCGTCCATAGATGGGCTATAGTATGAGTCATTATTGTATGCTTTGAGGAGAGGAGGCTGTACTGCTTCTCAGCCTATGGAAGTGTTGAAGTTGAACTTGGAGAAGGGGTGCAAGAAAAGTGTTCTGATCCTGAAATAACAGCTGAAAATGAACAGGCTGAATGAATTCCCCCTCTTTTGGCCTGATATTCTGAATTACTGACTGTAGGAAGGGCTTACTACTGGCTTTTCGTTCTTCTGATTTACAAGAATAGTGGTAGTTTTGTTTTCAGCCATTCTGTCTGTATTAATGAAAATGGACCTTTATTTGTTTAGCATATTTATCCCAAACTGTAGCCAGAGTAAAATAATTATTTGCTTTGTTAGCTCCATTCCAATAGATTACAACCTGTATAGAAAATTCTGGTCGCTTCAGGATTACTTTAGGAATCCTGTGCAGTGCTATGAGAAGATTTCGTGGAAGACATTTCTTAAGGTAATTTGTGTTCCTATATTAAACCTGTTTAGCAGTTCACCTTTTGTTCCACAAGTGAAAGTATTGTTTCCAAAGATTAAACTATTCATGATGCTGGAAAGTAAGAGTGCATGAGTTCATGCATTATACATTTTGTGCAAAGTTAGACATGAAGTTATTTGTTTGTACACACAGTAGGTCAGCTAATAAAGTTACATGTATATATGCTTTCCTGACGTTTATAGAAATGCTGATGTGTTCCAAGAATATCAAAAGCCGTTTTTCTTTTGTTTAATAGCAAAAAACAGAGCTTGGTTTTTTTCCTAGCTAAGAAAAAAATATTTGCTTTAGGCTTAAATCTTGCAAATGAATCCAGGCGGATGTGCCTCTTTGGAGTCCTGTTGATTCCAGTGGGATTGTATGCAAGAGCATCTTCTGCTTAGGCAGGTCCCTTTGTAGAGTCAGGACTTTGTGGTGACTTGAAGCTGCCATATACACACAGTAGCTCATCCTACCAGTTGAATAGTGAATAACAATGGTTCAGTTTTGCCAGGTATGTAGATATCAGGATGATTAGTAAATGTAATTGCTAAACTGTTTCTGTAATAGACAATGGCTTATAATCACTCATCTTAAAATTCTACCTTTTGTTATATAGGAGAAGGAAACCTATCTTATTTCAAACCATTTGCTATATGTTACTGCTAAAATGCCTGATCTCATGAGCGGATGTTATTTAAAGATACATCTCGGTTAAGGTTTTAAAACGTTTTTCCCTTTAAAAAAAGAAAAGTATTGTTTTGGGTTACCGAGAATGGCAGGACTTAAACAAGCCAAAGTTTTGGAAATTCTCACAAGGGTTCTCCATGAAAATGAATTGTCATTAAAAAATTATGCTAAAGTACATTTTAAACTAATTCTAAAAGTAGAGACTTAATTTTAACTATTAGTACCTGCTCAAGCATGTGCAAATGGAAGTGTGATGGTGCCTGAGTATAGCACTAAAACCATTATGGAGAAAGCACTTCGTGCTTTCCTGTTTAATCAATCTGTGTGTGTATATCTTAAAAATAGAGTTCATATCACTTTCACTTTAAGGATTAAATTGTCAAATGTACTCTGTGCATTAGTTCCTATGGAAAACGAAGAGCTTCAGAAGTATTGAAGGTTTGAAACAAGTGCCTTCTGGGAAGTGAGTAGCCCAAAATGGCTAAACAAATTACAGGATAGTGAAAATTTCATGTGGCTTTTTTCCAGATTTAAGTGTCTGTCAGTTTCCGTGAAATTTTCGTGCTCACACACCCTCTCCTTTGGTATAACTCTGAGAGAGACTTTTCAGGCCAAAGTTTTTTGTGTATGAGAAAATGTTAGAAAATGGAGCAGGGAGACAGGGACAATATAGGGCTTAGAACTGAACTTGTCTTGCAACTTTAACTGTAGGGAGCCATAGCTTCAATAATACCAGTCAGCTTCCTTTTTTGCACATTGTAAATTATTTAAGTTTTCAGTAATTTTCACTTAACGCCTGAAGGACAACATAGTCATACCTTGTTTTGGATTATTCAAGAAGCTAACAGATTTTCCTGTCCAAAATTCATTCTTCATCAGACTTAAGCGGATAACATTTGTGTTTTGGCTAACACTCCACACAGATGTTCCCACTGATGGTGAATAGCAAACTTATAATTTATATTCACTAGCTCAGAAACTCACTAGCTCTAGGATTGGTCCTGTGTGTGTGGTTTTGTTTTGTTTTGTTCTAATAAAAAATGCATAGCTGGTATTTTCACATAAGTACCACCATTTGCTTTACAGTACTCGGAAGAAGTTTTGGCTGTTTTTAAAAGTTACAAATTGGATGACACGCAGGCCTCCAGAAAAAAGTTGGAAGAGCTAAAAACAGGGGGAGAACATGTCTACTTTGCAAAGTTCTTAACTAGTGAAAAGGTATTGTACCTGACTTCTGTTTTTGTATAAAGAAGGAAAAGCTTGGATCACAATAAAAGTTGGTACAGTTTTAACTGTACCATCTGACCTATATTGTTCCATAATGTTGAAATTTAGAAGGAAAATGAGCAAAAGTAAATACTGTATTTACAATCTGCTTTTTTCTTATCACACACAACTGAACTTTCAACACTTAAAATGAGCATACAGTTGTGTTTTACCTGCACTTTCTGCTTTATTGTATCATAATTTTTGAGGAAATTATTGCAAATCTTAGTGTTGTAGTAATGTGCATAGAATGCAAGGAATTATGTACTTTATGGCAATTGCATGATTTTAAGTTGATAAATCCTAAAATATCTACCCTGTGAAATAATATACATCATTTAACTCTGAAATAATTCATATGGTACCACTCCCCCACCTCCCCGCTGTTCTCCTTGAGTTTCCTTAGCCATCTTGTATAGGGGAGCATGAAACTGTTTCATATCTGTTACTTTAGACAATGAAAAGTGTGGTGCAGAGAATAGTGTTGCCAATACCCTTTCACAGAGCCCAAGTCTAGTTAGTGTCTAACACATGATAGCCCCTTTTGCACAGTAAAGGGAACTGACAACATTTATTATTTTCCTTGACTAGTCACGTAGCGGTGATACCGTTTGGGAGCCAAGCTCTGAGCCACCTCAATAGGAAGTTTTGCTGGGAGAACTTGAACCTGGTAGTAAAAACGAGATGTTTTTTGAAAGATCTGTGCTGCAACACAAATGTTGCATTGGAAAGAAGTGTTGAGAGCCCCTTTTTTTGTTGATTTTAAACTTTTAATTATGCAATGTTAATAGATTTTCAGGGTTGCAAATGTATGCTGGTAAAGGGAAAAATAGTTTTACATCTGTGAGCGCATTTGTGGTGGTTGTCCAAATCCTTGCACACTTAGAAGTGAATGATGCCTCAGGTAGAATGCTGTATAACTGGGCTACATAACAGCATAAAATATTTGTAATGGATTCAAGGAACCATGAGTCGCCCATATACACCATTCTTTACGCTTTTATCTTTTCTTAACAGATGTCACATTAATATATCACCCAAGACATCAAAGTTGGTGTCTTAATAGAGAAGGCGTTCTAATAAAAGTGGGGCAGAATGATGCATAATACATTTGAAGACCATTAACATGAATTGCCACATATAGACAATCTTGACTATAGATTTCACTATATTTGAATAACTTCAGATTTATGTAGGCTAAGTTGAGACTGCTCCTATCAAATACATGCAGGCTTTTCATTTGAAAGCTTGAAGATGATCTGAAAATGTTAGATCAGATGAATCATGTGTAGTTGGTGTGGGGTGTTTTAACTCAACTTCTTTGGGTTTTTTTAGCTAATGGATTTACAGCTGAGTGACAGTAACTTCCGCCGTCACATCTTGCTGCAGTATCTAATACTATTTCAGTATCTAAAGGGACAGGTCAAATTTAAAAGGTAAGTTGGGAATGTTTGTCTTATTGGGGGAGATTGGGTTTATAAGCAGGCTAAGTATCAGAGGGGTAGCTATGTTAGTCTGGATCTGTAAAAAGCAACAAAGAGTCCTGTGGCACCTTATAGACTAACAGATGTATTGGAGCATAAGCTTTCGTGGGTGAATATCCACTTTGTCAGACACATGCATCTGATGAAGTGGGTATTCACCCATGAAAGCTTATGCTCCAATACGTCAGTTAGTCTATAAGGTGCCACAGGACTCTGATGCCTTTAAGCAGACTAAAGCACTTTTAAAGAGAGACCAAATTTCTGGTCCTTTTTCCATTTAAAAAAAAAAATCCTCTGTAAAACTTAGGAAGAGATCTGACAGTGGGATTTGAGCTGGCTGAGAGATCTGACAGTGAGGAACATGTGGTTGAAGGATCTGGCCCTTTGTTTGCTAAAGGCCTTTTCTGTGTCCAAAATACCAGCAGCAATGGCTATGGTGGTTGTTGTTATTATTAATTAATTATTATTATCCTAAAGTGACATAAGTTTTCTTATGTTGCCAAACACTCTAATTTTGCTGTCTTGGAGAACAACATTCTAAATTTAAAACAATTTTTTTCAATTTCCAGACTTACCCCACTAATACATTTAGATAATTCATTTCTTGTGCTGCGTACATACGATTTGCTTACTGCCTTTATTATAATTAAGGTTAAGATTTTGGCATGAGGATTTTTATTAAAATTCACTGGCAGGACATAGGCAATAAACCATAAATCATGGAAGTCGGAGCCCCGCCAGTTGTGGGGGGCTGAAACGGTATTCACAGACTCCAAGACCTCTGTGACCAAATTGTATCCTTAATTATAATTTAATCATACTTATTTCTTATTATGGTGCTTCTAGTTAGCACATCTCCAAGCACTTTATAAAGGAGTATTATCTCCATTTGGTAGAGAGGAGGAAGTGACTTGCCTAAGCTCTCCCAGCAGGGCAGTGACATAGGCAGAAATAGAATGCAGGTCTCCCAAGTCCCACCCCAGTGTCCTATCCACTGGGCAAAACTGCCCTACAGTCCAATTCAGACACACATACTGACTTTATTCTCCTGTCTACATAAGTATTCATTTATTAGGCTAGTGTAGACCAACCTGGAATAAAATAGGAATGTGGCAGCATAACATTTCATATAGATATAGCAAGATAATACTGATTTTTCTAAAAAAGTTAACAAATTTCACATTCTTCTAACTAGAGGGCTCCTTGCAGAAAGATTTCTGCCATAAGTTGACTACCAATAACCATGGTTATATTTACTGTTGAACATAGCTGGTGCCTCACAAAAAAGATGAAATTTTACATATTGTATTGCTACTGAATAGTTTGATTCAGGCTTTATATTCTCAGGGATCCTCTTTACAAATAGACTTTTTTCTTTCACCAGTTTAAACTCAAAAATAGAATTTAAAGTTCATTTTCAGTTTGTAAAAATTACTCCTCTTTTGTAAATCTCAAGTCATAGATCTTATTTCACTTCTTCCTCCCATTCCCCTCTTACCACTCCTGTTGAGATTCCACATGCATACAGAAAGCAATGTCCTTTGTTTTATGAAAGCTACAGAATAGTCTGAAGTTATTGTTTGAGATGAATGTGGGTTTTTTACTGTAGTTCATTGCTTACTGTTTCTAAATTAATTGGTTCCTTTCAAACACTGCTGGCTTACTACATAACCTGTTCCTCACATATAGAAAATTTTAATATTCACATTACAAATAGCATCTCATGTGCCAGCCTGTTTTTACGCAGTACTTTTTTTTCTCTTCCCCCCCAGTTCAAACTACGTTCTAACTGATGAACAGTCCCTCTGGATTGAAGATACTACAAAATTGGTTTACCAGGTCAGTACAGTAGAGAACAAACAATGCAAGCTCTAAATCTCTTCTTGTAACTCATAAAAGGAACTCTCTGAATTGGCTTCCTTATTCCATTTGCTGTTTTGTATTATCAGTTTTTAATAATTCAACACAGCTGTACTGTAGAAGTTCAGCTGTGTTGTCTTCCTAAATGTGAAAGAACACTAGAAATCTTGGGAAAATACCAGAAAGGTAGATAAATAGCGTTTCTTACCCATTAAGTGGTTACCACAGTTTTTGGTTGTTTACCTTCATTCAAATGTTCTGCTACATACTCTATTACCAAAGTTAATACTAGTCATATGATTTCTTCCAATTGCAGCTTCTTTCAGAAAACCCCCCAGATGGGGAAAGATTCTCAAAAATGGTAGAGGTAAGTATTTAAAAAATAAATAAATAAATAAAAAATTACAATTTAGTATATCTGTCTTAAACAGAATCAAAGTAGGCCCGAAAAGAATGTCATTGACTTGATATCTATCTAGTCAGTTTTTAAGGCATGAGGTAGAAGTTTTAGGTGCCATAAGCAACTCTAATTCTCCCATCAATATTTTTTTATGCAGTCACATTTTCATATTTCTTTAAAATGCTTTTCTCTCTCCTGTTGCTGAGGGGAGAAATATGCATGCATGAACATACACATATATAAAATAAATAAAGGGAGATTGGTTATACAAGAAAAATGGTGTAACTGATTCCTTAGTGCATTTTACAGCACTTTGTGGGCAAACATATTGAAAAACTGACTTTTTCCCCTCTAAACTTTTGCTTGGCATTCTCAGGTGTTTCTAATAGTAGTGAGTTAAAAAATGCAGGCACTGTTTTTGGAAGGTGACTGTGCCCTTTAATGATGTTAGCTGTCTGTCTACTTATTTTTCAGCATATATTAAACACTGAAGAAAACTGGAACACCTGGAAAAATGAAGGCTGCCCAAGTTTTGTGAAAGAAAGGTAAATGTACTAGTAAAATAGTAAATTCTCTTTTATAATTATCTTGAAATGACCATTCCACTCAAGAATGTGTACCTACATTTATGCATTTTGTGACTTAGCAGGTAACTTTGCTAAACAGAATAGTTGGGTATCACACCCAGAGTATGTCTATGCTGCAGTTGGAGTTGTGATTTGCAGCTGGAGTAGGCATTCCTATGCTAGTTTTACTGTAGCTAGCACAGGTAAAAGTAGCAGTGAACATGGGGCAGCACAGACCATGGCACGGGCTGGTGGTACGAGTACATACCCAGGGTTCTGTGCGGGCTTGTGCAGCCCATGCTGAAGTTCTTGTCTTCTCTGCTATGTTTAGTCATGTTAGCTAGATTAAAGCTGATGCGAGTGTGCCCTCTTCAACTGAAAGTGTGATTGCCGTTCGAGTGTAGACCTACCAGGTGTGTGTGGTGTTAGCATTTAGGTCTCTGGGGTAAAAATCTTAGGGACCCATCGTGCCCCTGTGCTCCCAAGTACATAGGGGACTCTGCACATATGGATTTTCCTCTCCTGTGCAGGAGGAGGAGGCTCAACTACCTCCATGGTAGCGTGTTTTTCCCCTGGACACTACTAAGGACTCTGTGATTGGAGAGTGGGAGACTGGTGGAGTGTCATGTTCTTCCCTACCTCCTGCACTTAGCAGAGCTCAGAATGAAAAAGTAAGATAGCTCAAGCTGAAATACTTTCCCATATGCCCACATCTTGTGGTGTGGATTCCCAGTAATAGGGTCTCTGGCAGTTTGGCTGTAGTGAACATAAAACCTGAGGATCTCTTTGCTGGAGTGTGACGCCTAGGACTCAGTGATGATGAATGAGTGACCTGAAAGAAAACTTCTTCGTTTTGTTGCATACAGCCAGTAAAAGGTCCCCATGCAGTTAAAAAGTGACTAACTGGCATCTTCAGTGGTGAGAACAGCTGGGTCACCACTTGATATGCTGAGGAGGGAATTTGGTAGCACCTTTTCTTTGATTCCACCCATTTGCAGAGATGGGAGAAGAGGTGAGGGAATGAGGAATTTCTAACAAACCACAAAGCTACAAATAATTATAACAAGTCAAATTTTATAACTCCTGAATGTCCTATCTACTTCTCCAGATCCCAGCCAGAGTTTTTGAGTTTAGGTAAGTCTCACCTTGGCTGTCTCAATGGTCTGGGAGTTCCATTCCTTTCTTCCATGGCTTCAGGGGCATTGTGGAGAGGGAACCTGCATCCCCTAGAGGTTGCATGCAGATGACACATACAGTAGGGTAGATCACACATAATATGGACTGCTGGAATAAATGGGAATTATTTCTTTTTGGCAAATTCTGAGATGTCGTTGTCAGTTATCTCATGAATCTGAGGTATCTGACAGGTCCCGAAAAATCCTAATGGCTAATCTTTCCTGTGGAAAGTTTTCATTGAGATTCAGTTAGAAGCTGTTGTCCTCATTTTGGATCTCCAAATACTGTAATTTTGACATTGAAAAAAGTGGTGGTGTTTTTTTTTTGTTTTTTTTTGTTGTTTTACTTAGACCATCAGATTCCAAGCCAACAAGACTTGTGAGAAAGAGGCCAGCTCCAGAGGATTTCCTAGGGAAAGGACCAAACAAAAAAATTCTCATGGGGAAGTATGTTCATTGTTTGTATTGATGACTTGGTGATAAGAAAAGTATGAAATTTTGAGAATGAGCTAAACTACTGAAATATCTCTTCAGAGTACAACAGTGTCTTCTAATTCCTTATTTCATGCCTCCTTTTAATCACCCCCTTTGAAGCTGCTCATGTTCACCATTTTTCTCGGTCACTTGTTGAATCATCTTTCCCTCTTCTGCCTTACATCTTTTCTTAAGATACGCTTTTGTAGAAAAGCCTATGCACATTGATCTTTGCAACACTCCAAGAATCCTTTTTTCCCCCCCTTGTGTATCAAAAGTACATCAGTTATTGACATTATAAACCCAGAACATATCAATTCTATGTTCATCTCATAACTGACATGATTTGTTATAAGGGTCTTTTAGATGAGCAATATTGTAGGAATATTTCTTGTACCTATTTCATTTACCTTGTAGTAAATGATTAATGTGCAGTTTTAACACACACTTTTGTATTCCTTTTTGCAGTGAGGAGCTAACTCGGCTTTGGAATTTATGTCCGGACAACATGGAAGCTTGTAAATCTGAGACTAGGTAAGTAGGAAAAGTACTTCATTACCTACAAGCTAACTTCCTGCACTGTGACTATACGAGATTTTAAAATCAAAGAAACTGTCTAACAGTTTAATAAAACTATTTATGCTGTCAACAATTCTGTTCACTTTAAAAAAAAAAAGTAAAATTCTAACTAAAGGCCACAGTCTGCAGCCCTCTTTCTCACTGAATAGTACATGCTGATGCAAGTAGTCCCATTGCTCTTAATAATTCTGGCAACAGTGGTTGCCAGTCATGGCAGGTGAGGGTTGCAGAATCTGGTTCGAAATGTTTAAGCTGTATTAAAAGTGTAATGCTTAGGGAAATAAAATGAGATGGTGGGGATTTGCTAGCCTGTATGTTTGTAGCATACTTGAGGTGAAGCTGGCTACTATTTCTGGTACTAGGAATAGATCTGTTGCCATGATTTCTCTGTGATTTAACACTCCAGCTGTGCTAAGGCAATGATGTAAAATGCACTCTTCAGTTACTCCTTACAATTGTGCCACTCTCAAGGCCCTCTGTACTGTGCAATTATAAGGCTCTACACCTGACCATATAATTGTCTTTGCTAACATTGCTACATTAATCTATTTTTGTGCAGCATCAGTGGCTAGCCAGGGAGCATGGAGATTGGATGGGGGCAGTAGAGTGTTAGGCAGTGGCTGAGGAGGCCAAAACAAACACAGGGAAAGATGCTTGTGCTGCTCCACTGGAACTTTGCAGAGTCTCTGCTTTCACAGATTGTAGTAGTTCTGCACAAGAGGTGCTTTCTTCAGCTGTGAGGCTTCTAACATGTGCAGGAGGGAGCCTCAGAATCTCTGCCAGGGTGGAGCCATGCTAGCTTGGCTGGGGAGGCTGAAGTGGATTGGCCCTCTGTGTACCAGAAAAGTGCTGCAGATAGAGTAGTGCTTAAAAAATCCAACCCCTTACTCCACATGCATCAGCACATTGATTTCCCCCCCCCCCACCCGCCAAAACCTGAAACAATAAGCCATTTACCATTTATTTTATCATGATGGGCGTGGTTGAGAAGGATGATTGAATGGTTAAGGTACTGGACTGAGACTTTGGGCAAGTCACTTCAGCTCTGTGCCTTAGATGCCCATCTATACACTGGGATAATATTTCTTTTCTCACACCAGTATTCTGTCTATATTGGTAAACTCTGTTGGGTGGAGACTAGTTTTGACTTTGTACTGTACCTAGCATAATCTCAATTGGGACAAAACCCACTTTTCGAAACAAAATCAGTCAGTTTATCTAGATGTCTTCATGACCCAGTACTATAGTGTGTCCTCCCTGCTTCCTTATTGCTCCGTGATATCCACCTCTTCAGGCAAATGTGAAACCTCTCTTGAATGGACCTCGGATAAGGTGCATGTAGATGAGGACTTGATGCCTGATGAATCTTTCTTATGCTGTAATTGTGATACAAGATAATGCACATATCACAATACCCTATAGTTGTAAAGAACATAGTCTCTGAAACAGGAACTAAACTATCCTGATGGTTGTGCATATTCTTAGATGCATCAGGTACTTAAGTTACTCCTGGGGGGATTCTGCACCAACAGATTCAAAATTCTGTGCCAAAAAAATCATAATTTTGCAAAATTCTGCATATTTTATTTGTCAAAATAATGCAGTATAATCACACCAGTTTTAATTATTTTGGTAGTTTAAATAAACTATAATGCAGAAATGTCACAATAACTATTCAGCATTTCCTAAACACATGGAAGTTAAGTTACAAACACTTGGTAACTAATACCCTGCATTCCAGTTATCCTGGATTTTCATTTAAATTACGTAATAGAACAGCGCCAATCCCTCTCCCCTCCCCTCCAAAAATAAAAATAAAATAGAATGTCTTTCTAAATTGCTCAGACTTTCACACATGAAAGTCATACAGTTTTACTAATCATTGTCCTGGACCTGGCTGTGTACTTTGGGAAGTTCATGCTTCTGATTGTCCTGACATTTTATTGACTGCTTAGTAAATGTTTTATTTGCCCTCAGTTTTTTTTTTTTCAAATGGGTAGGTAAAATAAATCCTGAGATGTAATTAACCCCATTGTGACACTGGCACAGGAAAAAGTGAGAGAGCACATAGATCTTCCTGAGGATTCCCTTACTAGGGTGACCAGACGTCCCGATTTTATCGGGACTGTCCCGATATTTGCTTGTTTGTCCCGCGTCCCGACCAATGTTAGGTCGGGACACTGAACAAACAAGCAAAGGCTCTGGAGCCTGGAAGGGCTCGCGCCCTTCCCCGCCCCGACTCCGCCCCCTCCTTCTCCAATTGGATCCCTCCCCAAATCCCCGCCTCTTGCCAAGCACGCCATGCCCAGGAGACGCAGGGGAACGCGGGGCTGGGGTGAGTGTGAGTCCGGCCTGGCCCCGAGCAGGCAGGACGCGGGCACGGTACCTGGAGGAAGATTAGGGGGTGGCCTGCGGGGCCAGGCGGTGGCTGTTCTCCCCACCTGGGCAGCGGGACGTGGGAGCAACTGCTGCTGCAGCTCCCACTGCTGCGGGGGGAGGAAGCGGCCAAGCATGTGGCGCCCGGGCCCGAACCCCCCGAGCCCGGGCCTGCTGCGGGGACCCAGCAGCGCACACGCTGCGCCCAGCTGCTGGCCAGTTGCGTCTGGGCTGGCTGCCCAGCTGGTGCAATCCCGGGGCGGAGGCATCGGCAGCCCAGCCCCGTTCGTTCCCCTGTGGGACCCGAGCGGGATGGGGGGGCTGGGGCCTGCTGCCCCCACTCCGGGGCCACCCGCGGGATTGCACCAGCTGGGCAGCCAGCCCAGACGCGACTGGCCAGGGGCTGGGTATGCGCAGCGTGCGCGCTGGGTCCCCGCAGCAGGCCCGGGCTCGGGGGGTTCGTGGGCACAAGAGCCGCAGCTGCCAAGCTTGGCCAGCGGCCGCTTCCTCCCCCCGCGGATGAGAGCAGCCGCTGCTGCAGCTCCCACAAGTCCCGCTGCCCAGGTGGGGAGAACAGCCGCCGCCGCCTGGCCCCGCAGGCCACTCCCTACTCTCCCTATAGGTACCGCGCCCGAGTCCTGCCTGCTCGGGGCCAGGCCGTACTCACACTCACCATGGCCCCGCGCTCCCCTGAGTCTCCTGGGCCTCCCTCCAGCGCTTGTGGAGGGAGGAGGAATCGGGGGTGGGGGATTTATTTATTTTTTGCTCTGCTGCCATTTTTTCCCCCTCTGTCCCCGCACCGCGCGCGCCCGCCCCCCCGCGTCCCGATATTTGACCTGGGTGATCTGGTCACCCTATCCCTTATTGTCATTTATAATAAGGCTCATTTACATCACTCTAGCAATGTAGGGGCCTTACAACTTTCACAGGTTTTATGCTCCTGGGGATATTGATTGAATAGGGGAACAGTTAACTAACAATTAGAACATTTAACAATGTTACTACACAGTCAGGCTGCTAGGGGGAGGGATAGCTCAGTGGTTTGAGCATTGGCCTGCTAAACCCAGGGTTGTGAGTTCAATCCTTGAGGAGGCCACTTAGGGATCAGGGGCAAAAATTGGTCCTGCTAGTGAAGGCAGGGGGCTGGACTCAATGACCTTTCGAGGTCCCTTCCAGTTCTAGGAGATTGGTATATCTCCAATTATTACTATTACTTTTTTATTACATTTCTGCCTCTAGCCTGCCACTTATATAATAAGCCCTACCCTTCCACGCCAGGGAGCTGCAGTCCCAAGAGAGAGGGGCAGAGTCTGTTTCTTTCTCTCTCTTGTTGGTATGCATGTATGCCCAGGCCCGTTTCCTCCCCTCAGTGATTAACCATGCAGGCATGCATGCCCAGCCCCCATCTCTGAGGCTACTCCAAGCATGCCAGAACAGATGTGCTGCTGGGGAAGAGGCATGTCCCCCCAGCAGATTTTTTTTTTGAGGGGGGGGGTTCTGCACAGGGGGCACAGAAAACTGTGCACCATATTCTGTCAGGAGTATTAAGTGCAGATTTGAATATCCAGTAGAAGTAGCTGCTGACTATTGCAATAACAGTAACACTGCAGCTAACAAAAGGGTCTATGATAGCTTTATTTATAAGTCAGTATCTGTAGTTAAGTAATTTTGCGATCCTCTAAGTCTTCAGGAGTATGTTGATTTCTTTTTAACTTAAATGTACAGTAATTATCTCATGTGCCACACTGCAAGTGAAGGAAAAACAAGCAAAACCATACTTACTGAAATGTTCAACCAGGAGTGGGATCCATCAGCATGGGAATAACATGTTAAGTATAAGCAGCAAAGAGTCCTGTGGCACCTTGTAGACTAACAGATGTATTGGAGTGTAGACGGGCCAGACTCACCCCTGCGGCACCTCCTGCTGGTGACTTCCAGGAATTAGCTCAGTTTCCAGCCAGGAGCGCCCTCTGCAGGCAGGTGATCTGCCTGACCTTTTGGCCCCGGTGCCCCTCACAGGACCCTGGTGCCCTTTTAACTGGGTCTCCCCCTCCCAGGGGAATCCCCATTATCCCCACTTTGCCTCTGTATTGGCTACTGCCCAGTCTCCATCTAGCCCCTGTTCACTGGGGCAGACTGCAGTATCAGCCACTCATCATGGGCAAAGGGGTTTGGACCTGCTGCCTTGTCTACCCCTGGGCCACCCCCTGCAATCCCCAATATCTCTTGGCCTTATGCTAGGCCACAGCCTGGGGCTTTCCAGGCAGGAGCTCCCCAGCTCCTCTGCCTTTCCCCAGCCCTGCTCCACTCTAGGTACCGTGTCTAGCTCCCTGCAGCCAGGCCCTTCTCCCTCTACAGGCAGAGGGAGACTGTTTGTTCCTGGCTTCCCTGGCTTTTTTATACAGGCCGGGTGTGGCCCAGCTGCAGCTGTTTCCCCAATCAGCCCAGCTTTTAGAGCTGGGCTTTCAAGCCCTGCCAGGCCGCTTTTTAAACCCCTCAGGGCAGGAGCGGATAACCAACCCACTACATGGAGCATGAGCTTTCGTGGGTGAATACATGCATCCGATGAAGTGGGTATTCACTCACGAAAGCTCATGCTCCAATACGTCTGTTAGTCTATAAGGTGCCACAGGATTCTTTGCTGCTTTTACAGATCCAGACTAACACGGCTACCCCTCTGATGTTAAGTATAGTATAAAATGTCTAAAATTTTTCCTCTAAAATCAGTGGCCAGAAATAAACTGAATGGAAGGGAAATATGCGGCCCATATAAAACACTTTGTTGTTCTGTGATTAGCAGATGAGGTGGTAAGGACCTGTGCTTTCCCTACTCAGTTTCACCCAGGTTGCACAAAACTAACAACCTTTGTTGACTCCTATATCTGCCTGGCCCTTCTTGATATGATCAGCCATGCCTCCACTCTCTCTCTTCTTCAGACCTCTCTTCAAAACACACTTCTCTCATGCAATCTGTGCATCCTAGTCTTTCCCTCATAATACTCGTAATTTAAATAATAATCAGTATTTTTACAAAATCTTGAAGACTCATGCATATTAGTAATCAAAGCAACCATGTAATCTTATTACTGTATCTCTTGCCCTCCCACTCAATATGTACTATATCTCCTTATGTCATATGTTAATTTAGAGTTTGGTTCAGCAGAACACTTAACTACGTGACTATTCCCATCCCTATCTAGTAAAGCATTTAAGCATGTGCTTAAGTCCTATTTGAAGTCAGTGCTTTTCTGAATCAGGGCCTAGACTGTAAGCTCTTCAGGGCAGGGATTCTGTCTTTATTGTCTTGTATGGTGCTGAACTGATAGATCATGTTACACCTCTGTTGCATTTTAGTGATGGAGCAGTAGTTCATGTCTTAGCAACATTAGCAATGCATAGATAAACTTGATCTGTCACTTCAGTGCAGTGTCCAAATCAGGACATCTATCACTGCCTCATAAGGAAGACTGAAGTATGCATGAATTAATTGGAGGGATAAATAGAGATTAGTCAGAGTATCAAAACTCTGATTTATTTCATAGGGAATATATGCCAACACTGGAGGAGTTCTTTGAAGAGGCTATTGAGCAGGCAGATCCTGAAAACATGGTTGAAAATGAATATAAGTGAGTAGATTTTATTTTATTCTTAATTTGTGTCCCTCTTTTTAACGTTTGCTTGAGTCACTGAAGTAAAGAATCTGTTCTCTGGACTATTGATGTCTCCACAGGTCTGAACGTCTGTCCTGAAGGCTAGTAAGCTTGGACAGCATGACATTAGTTGAGAAATGAGACCCTTTTTTTTTTTCTGTCTTGAACTGATAGACTTGGTAGAATTTGTTTTTTGTAGTTTTGACAAAAAGTATCAATGTTTGTTTTTAAAGCATTTTTTAATTTTTGTCAATTTAAATTTTCAAACTTTTTTGCAAAATTATGGATTTTAATTATTATTCTTTTTTAAATGCTTATTTAAAGTTTCACAGTTGTGGGAAATTGAGGGGGGTCAGACAGTTGGGGTATTAGACAATTACATAATGACAATAGATGTTGGGCTTCAAAAAGTTAAAGCTTTGCAATCATTAAAACACAAATTGTCAACATCACATATCAAAATATACAAAGTAAATCTCCTTAAATCAAATGCTAATAAGTTCTCTAGCTGCATTTTTCTTTCTTTGCCTTCAAAACCCTATGTATAGATGATGAACATGTAACTAACACTGCTTGTCTTTTATAGGGCTGTGAACAATTCTAATTATGGCTGGAGAGCATTAAGATTACTAGCACGCAGAAGTCCCCACTTCTTCCAGCCAACCAATCAACAATTTAAGAGTTTACCAGAATACTTAGAAAACATGGTAATCAAATTAGCCAAGGAGTTGCCTGTAAGTAATATTTCCTGGTACTTATATCAAATTATGCTAACTGACCTACTGATGGTCTCTTATGCTGCAGAATGGTAAATTACGATCATATATATGGTTTGGTTCATGGCAAAAGAATTATATTCATGCATATGGTTGTGTGCTAAAATAAAAACTGCAAATAAAACTGGTATTATACATTAAGACCCTGCTGATGTTAGACTTTGGAACAGATTTGATTTGCTGTCATGTGCTTAAAATTTTGGCTTGTTAGAGAAACTAATTATGACTCTCTCTTAAAATATTTGCAGAAACATTCAGCTTTCATGTGTTGTAGGCAGGGCCGCCCAGAGGATTCAGGGGGCCTGGGGCAGGGCCGGGTCTTCGGCGGCCGGTCCCTCTCGGCGGGAAGGACCCGCCCCCAAAAAATGAAGCGGCGGCAGTAGAGCAGCCTAAGTGCCGTGATCGTGGCTTTTTTTTTTCCCCCCCCACTGCTTGCAGCGCTTGTACTCATCGGGAGCGACTCGCGGAGCCCCTGTGGGGCCTGGGGCAAATTGCCCCACTTGCTGCACCTCCCCCCGCCCCCGGGGCAGCCCTGGTTGTAGGGTCAGTTTGTCTTAGGCGTGTTAAAGGGGACCTTAAAAGGAACAAGAGAAATGTTAGGTTTGTGCCCTTTTTATTTTCATTGTTATATGAAGAAGGCCTGAAAGGTTAGGTGGGATTTTTCGTTTTTTAAATCTGCTTTTTTTAATCCCTTAGAAATATCAAGATTGTGGTGTTTGTCATCAGTCTTGGAGGATCCATACTTGTGTTTGGGAGTTTTCTTATTCCTAACCTGAAGACGAAGAGAGAGGAAACTCAGTTCTTAATAAAAAGCTTTTTTTCAGCATGTTCAGTCATTTGAATTAACCAGTTGTTAAATTGTTTTTAACACTCAGTAAACATCGCATTCCTTTCAATCATGTTTCACTTGGCATAGTTACTCTGTCATCCTACTAGTTGTATAGTCATCTATCTGGTCCTACAGCAAAAAATTTCAAATGTTGAACAAGCAGGAACCTTTTTTTAATCCTCTCAGGCTTTTTATCCATCAAAAAAGGCCATAAGCTCAATATTTTTTCCATTGGATGCCACCATCGGCTAATGAACGGGAAAATGGGCAGGAGAGTGGGGAACAGGGTTTGGAAAAAACAAGCAGCACTGAATATCCCATAGTATCATAGCTCATAGTGGAATGATTAGTTTCTCCTACAGTGAGCACGTTCCAGGCAAGCTTTTGTTTTCTTGAAAAGAGCAGGAGATTCTCCTGTGACCAGGCCAGTAGTATTTTGTTGTTGCTGCTGCTGTTAGGGTTTTCGGCTACAGAAGTATAATGTGTGGGGTTTTTTGTACACAAATGTCTTGTCAAATTGTCTATTCTAGCAGGCATGTCAGGGACCATCATGCAGCTATAACATTTTTTTTTAAACACAAAAGCCATCAAGTGATATTTAAGTCTCTCATTATAGCCTCCTTCTGAAGAAATAAAAACAGGAGAGGATGAAGATGAGGAAGATAATGATGCTTTATTAAAGGAAAACAATGAAAGTAAGTTTTTTACTTTTTTTTTTTTCAGTTTCACTCTTGATCCATATTTAGAAGGTGTGTTTTTTTTATCATGCTTTTTCCCCAAGGTCATCTGTCCTGTTTCACCTTCTGCTTCTCACCTGTCAGCATTTAGCACCAATGCTCATATTGAAAGTGACAGACAGCACCATATCAAGTCCCACAAAGCTAGCAGTTACTTGGATATCCCCGACCCCTGCATCACTGAAAGCGTTCCGCTCCTCAGAGTTGGGTGCAACTTGAAATGTGTGAACACATAATTAGCAATCTCTCCCAATGTTCCTCTTGGGTAGGGTGTGTTTACTGTGTAACTAGATGTTAAAAGCCAAAAGTATGGCACAGTTATGTGAAATGCTTTCTCTGAATTCTCTGCCTCTATTTTGTAACTACAAGTTACATTGCCCCGGGATAGTGTTTACTTATAGACCTTAAATATCCTATGCAGTGCTTCCAATAATAGTAGTATATAACCTGTCTCCAAGATCACTGAGATCTTTCTTCAGCTAAATGTCTCAGATGCAGAAATTTCTCTGTGACAGAGCATTCTTCCTGATAACGCCACCTTTTTTTTTTCCTTTCCATTAGTCAGACTTCTCATTTGCCTCTTGCCCATAATCCTGGCATATTCTTACTCTGATCTCTCCTCCCTTATGTGAGTGAATCTGCCTATCTTCATCCTTATCCATGCAATCCTCTCATTCCAGCTTTTTCCTGTATGGTCTTTCACTAGCTGAGCTTTCCAGTATCCATGTGATGCATGTGACGTGTGCTGCTTGGAGTTGCATGTGATTTCATTCCCATCCCCAGACACCCCTGCTGGCTCCCCATTCACTTCAGGATCTAATTAAAAAACATCTTTCCTTGTTTTTAAAACCTTTCATGGTTCTCTGTGTATCTACTCCACTGCCTTCTTTCATCTAGCACTTGTAGAAGGGAAGAGAGGACAATCTTGTTACTTTGGGTGCAAGAGCCTTCTCCTCTTCAATTTAACAATACCTGGAACAGCCTTCACAGTTCCATTTTGTTGACTTTCCATCTCCTTTTAAAGTAAAGATGAGATGGCTGTGGTCTGATGCAGTATATGCATGCTCTGCCTCTGAGCAATAATGGAAATGTTCTGTTTGCTTTTGTCCCATGCTGTTCATGGACTTCAATTCCTAACCCTTGATGTAATGGTTTTAGATTTTTGTGAAATGTCCTATAAATGAGTGGGACTGATAAGCAGTGGAGAGAGTTAGAAACATTCAGAACATGCCAATTGGCTCTCGAAGCTGGGTGAGGAGAGACACATTGATGCAGAACATTATCCAACTCCTTGTATAGGTAACTTCATCCATTTGCTGTTTTTTGGAAATGTTATAAACATGGTCAGCAGAGCACATAGACGACAAGCAGTAATACACTACAAGTTTGTAAACTCACTTGTATAATCACCAAATGTTTGTCTTCTCGGCAAGACACAAAGGTCAGTGTTATTATCTTGATGCCAAACGTTTAACTAAGAAAAAAGATTTGCTTTTTAATTGTATAAATTAACTGCTGTATAATCCAGTGCAGGCTGCACTGTAAGCAGGAAGACCAGAGTTTTCATTCCCTCTGTGCTTTTAGTTATACAATTAGAGGGAAGCAAATTTTGTTTTTCACAAACTCAAACAAGTTAAACTAGGCTAGCTCTGCTTGATTTTAACTAACCTAAACCTTCCCAGATGTAGTGAAATTCCAGTTACAATTTTAGATTTTAAGGCTCCTATCGACCTAAGTATTGAAAATTGCATTGGCTTGTAAGAATAGACTTCTTACACTCAGCAATGGAAACAGTTGCTTCTGATTAACCTAAGGATATAGTAGCTGTACCAGATTGGACTAGTGGTTTAGAAACCCTCATAGTGGACAGTCTTTCAATAATACATCTATGGGGGGAGTTTCTCTTACTCAGGCATTGATTGGATTACATAAAATTGACGGCTGACCGTTTTTGCGTAGGGTTTAAAGGACTGTTTCAGAGCATAAATACAAAATAAGATGCTTAGCTAAAATGGGTAAAACAGTCAGAGTCTCTTTATAAATACAGTAGAACCTCAAAGGTATGAACTCCAGAGTTAGACTTACCCGTCAATCAGGCAGCAGCGCAGACTTTTTTTTTTTTTCTTTTTTAAAAGGCAAATTCAGTACTGCCTCAGAGCTTTTAGCCACAGGGGGTTGGGGCTGCGGACACTGGGACTCAGGGCTTTACACTGGGAAGGGGGGGAGGGGTGGTGCTGGGGCTCAGGGCTACAGCCCCATGGCTCTGTTCCCAAGGTTTCAGTGCTCCCTCTGTAGCTGAGGCCCCCACCTGCTGAAGCCAGAAGCATACCCAGCACCCTCCGCAAGACTGAACCCGGGAACCCGAGCACTCCTCCCAAATCTAAAGCACTGAGCCCCAGTCCTCCCGTGGGGTAGAGGCCTGAGCCCTCTGTGGAGCCCTGTCCCCCCTGCAGCTGCAGCTCCAACCCCTGTGTGGCTGAAATCCATAACTCTGAGGTTTTGCTGTAATAGGTTTAAAACTTAGCAGATCGCAAGGAATGTGGAGTGCTGCATCATCCTGAGGATATAACCTTACTCTTTCTGTGTGTGTGTTCAGGTCCAGATGTACAACGAGACAAACCCGTGACAGGGGGACAAATTGAATCATTTGCTAACAAACTTGGAGAACAATGGAAGACTCTGGCCCCCTACTTGGAAATGAAGGACTCTGATATAAGACAGATTGAGTCCGATAGTGAGGATGTGAAGATGAGAGCTAAGCAGCTGCTGGTTGCCTGGCAGGATCAAGAGGGGATACATGCAACACCTGAGAATCTGATTACTGCAATGAACAAAGCTGGATTAAGTGACCTTGCAGAAAGCCTAACTAACGACACTGAAAACAGTAGTTAATTTATTTCAGATTGCAACTTTTTTATTAAAACAATTGATTATTGTTGCTAGGTAACAGATCTAACATTTTGATAGGGCAGCTTTATGTTTAGTAAACAAATAAAACCTTTCTATAACATTTAGTTTTCTAGAGTTCCCGAGAAGGATTAGTAACAGTGATCCAGAAATAGCAACCCAGGCATCATCCTTAAATTATGAAAATGTAAAAGGGGAGAGCCATGGTTCAGTGGAGTTTTCTGTGACACACACTGTAATAGTTTAATGGCTTGCTGTTTTAGCGCCAGGGCCATGTTTTGCTGACAAGGGTGTCGAAGGCCTGTGTGTAAAGCGCACTATCTTTGTACTTGCTTACATGTAACTCGGGTTAAATATGGGTAAGATGACATGACTCCTAATTAGTTATTTGGTTGCACGTGCAAATGTTGGGGTGGAATTGTATGCAGGCCTCTGGCTTCCCTTCCTGAAAACTTGACTGTCAATGTTGACTCAAATCAAGTTGGGGGGTTGGGAGGTGGGGAAGTGTTGCTAATAATCCAGTGAGTAGCCTCCCTGCTGAGGGATGTTGGTTTAGCTGGTGTCAGCAGTAAAGCAGTGTCCTGAGAACTGTTCTGTTCTGTTTTCCAGTGCTGTTTGGATTAGGCATATATTTGAGTTATTGACTCTAATCCAGTAAAAAATCCCAAGTGACTTTTTTTTTTAATTATTTATTTTTAGGAATAGGGTTGTTAAGTGAATTTTAGGTAGTCAGGTAACCTATGATGTAACATGGATGAGGTATTAGTCTATCCTGGTCTGTTGTAGAGCGTTGCTGAGTGCTAGTTTAAGCTTCCTTCTTCAAATTTAGGGATGGCTGCAGCCTTTCTGTATATAGTTTATTTTAAAAAAAATTATTTCAGGAGCTTTTGATGTTGTAAAGTAGGTTCTAGCCAAGTACTACAGTAAAATCAGGGAGTTTCTCCATGTAGAGTTTGCTTTATTAATTGAAGTGCATCAATCGTTGGATGCCTAAAGCTTTTTGAGTATTCATTGGATTTTTGCAAAACTCTCTCTATTCTAGTTGCAAATTCATGCCTCTAAATTTCTACAGATGCTCGCCAATGACTGCGCAGCCTACCACAGAAACATTTTAAATGTTTCTGTAAGCGTTTCTCTCAGTGGTATTAGATTAATTCGTTCCACTGCTGAAAACTAACAGATCAGCCATATATCCTGGCCTGGGAAGCCACGGCCATTAGGACCCTTGAAGCAGGACTAGCAGCCATAAGGAGGAAAGAGTCCTTTAAAAAGCTGGGAAGGTGTCAAGCTACTGTGGCCCCAAACCTGACTTCACTGGCACCAGATTGGGGGGCGGGGGAGGGGGGGACTCTTGAAAAGAAAACTCCATCCTTCCTTCCCCAGCCCAGCAGTACTTTTGGGGTGGGACACAGACTGTTTCTTTGTGGGTGGAGCAAGGTAGTGGGAAGTTCTACTAGGTAGTTCTTGCCTGCAGAGCCAGTCATTCTGCGCTCCCCCCCCCCCACCCTGCCCCATTGTTTTCAACCTCTAAGGAGTTTTGTCCTCATTGTATGATTAGGAGCCCCATTTAAAGGAGTGTTTCTGTCTGATGTAGGTGGTTTTATGGAGAAGATTGATCTTGTATTCTGTGATAGAGGAAATACCTGAACAGGGTCTGGGAAATGGACATTTTGGAGGAAAGGAGTCAGACAGCAGGAACTACTTTTTCCGCACAGTGTGACTGGATTGCAGAACTCTGTGCCACAGGATGTCAATTGAGAATATAACCAGAGTCAAAGGGGGACTGGACATTTCTGGGGATAACAAGACTATCCAGCAATAGTACATGCTAAAAACTTTTATATCCCTTCAAAAAAAAATAACCCAAAACCACCACCTTCTGCAAAATCAACCCTGACTTTTAAGGGGATGAGACTTCATATCTGCATACTGCAGCATTTGTTACTTTCAGGGAGGTGCATCTGATGCTTGCTGCTGTCAAAGACAAGATTGGCTCAGGCCTGTGGTCCATCAAGTGCAGTTGTCTTACTGGTTACGGGACTGTGATTTGGGTAAAATATTAAGGGATTATTTGCTTTAGGGGTAATCCATTTGAATGTGTGACAGGGTGTTGGGAACATATTTCAAGGCAGATGTTAGATGCTGTTGGAAGATGTTGTGGAGGGGCAAGGAGCTTATCTCATTTGTCAGGGAAGTAAGAGCTGTGAAACAGGAGCATTGTCCTACAGCCCAGCATCTCCCACAAGTCTGAACATCTGGGTTGCTCTCCTCTCATGGAAGCAGGTGAGCTTTTTGACACTGGATGGCTTGGCCATGATCCCTCTGCCCCCCCCCCCCCCGGCAGTAGAGAGTGGCAGTTTCCTTTCCTCCCCCTTTGCAGTGTTCTTCCTCAGCATTTCTCCTCCTCCCTAGGTCTGTTAACCCTTTGGGGGTTTAACCCTCCCTGCAGTGTCTCCCTGTTGGCTCCTCTGCACCTTATCCAGGCAGTGCTCTGTGTGAGGCAACCATCCTAGGCATGGCAGATGAGTTATATCCTGCCTGCATCCAGCCTTCCATACCTAACTCTGTTAGGTCCCTGGGCTGTGAGTCAGACAGGCAGCAGGGGTCCCCTACCCACCAAAGCAGTCACAACTCCAATGGGGGAATGATGGACCAGGAGCCTCAGTGCAGAGCAGAGGGGCTCCAAAAATAAGCAGGACAGTGAGCACTAGCCTCACGGCATAAGAACGGCTGTACCGGGTCAGACCAAAGGTCCATCTAGCCCAGTATCTGTCTACCAACAGTGGCCAGTGCCTGGTGCCCCAGGGGGAGTGAACCTAACAGGCAATGATCAAGTGATCTCTCTCCTGCCATCCATCTCCATCCTCTGACAAACAGAGGCTAGGGACACCATTCCTTACCCATCCTGGCTAATAGCCATTTATGGACTTAACCACCATGAATTTATCCAGTTCTCTTTTAAACGCTGTTATAGTCCTAGCCTTCACAACCTCCTCAGGTAAGGAGTTCCACAAGTTGACTGTGCGCTGCGTGAAGAACTTCCTTTTGTTTTAAACCTGCTGCCTATTAATTTCATTTGGTGACCCCTAGTTCTTGTATTATGGGAATAAGTAAATAACTTTTCCTTATCCACTTTTTCCCCATCACTCATGATTTTATATACTTCTATCATTTCCCCCCTTAGTCTCCCTCTTTTCCAAGCTGAAGAGTCCTAGCCTCTTTAATCTTTCCTTATATGGGACCCTCTCCAAACCCCTAATCATTTTAGTTGCCCTTTTCTGAACCTTTTCTAGTGCCAGTATATCTTTTTTGAGAGGAGGAGACCACATCTGTACACAGTATTTGAGATGTGGGTGTACCATGGATTTATATAAGAGCAATAATATATTCTCAGTCTTATTCTCTATCCCCTTTTTAATAATTCCTAACATCCTGTTTACTTTTTTGACCGCCTCTGCACACTGCGTGGACATCTTCAGAGAACTGTCCATGATGACTCCAGGATCTTTTTCCTGATTAGTTGTAGCTAAATTAGCCCCCATCATATTGTACGTATAGTTGGGGTTATTTTTTCCAATGTGCATTACTTTACATTTATCCACATTAAATTTCATTTGCCATTTTGTTGCCCAATCACTTTGTGAGATCTTTTTGAAGTTCTTCACAGTCTGCTTTGCTCTTAACTATCTTGAGCAGTTTAGTATCATCCTGCAAACTTTGCCACCTCACTGTTTACCCTGTTCCAGATCATTTATGAATAAATTGAATAGGATTGGTCCTAGGACTGACCCTTAGGGAACACCACTAGTTACCCCTCTCCATTCTGAGAATTTACCATTAATTCCTACCCTTTGTTCCCTGTCTTTTAACCAGTTCTCAATCCATGAAAGGACCTTCCCTTTTATCCCATGACAGCTTAATTTACGTAAGAGCCTTTGCTGAGGGACCTTGTCAAAGGCTTTCTGGAAATCTAAGTACACTATGTCCACCGGATCCCCCTTGTCCACATGTTTGTTGACCCCTTCAAAGAACTCTAATAGATTAGTAAGACACGATTTCCCTTTACAGGAACCATGTTGACTATTGCTCAACAGTTTGTTTTTCTATGTGTCTGACAATTTTATTCTTAACGATTGTTTTGACTAATTTGCCCGGTACTGATGTTAGACTTACTGGTCTGTAATTGCCGGGATCACCTCTAGAGCCCTTTTTAAATATTGGTGTTACATTAGCTAACTTCTGGTCATTGGGTACAGAAGCTGATTTAAAGGATAGGTTACAAACTTTAGTTAATAGTTCCGCACCTTCACATTTGAGTTCTTTCAGAACTCTTGGGTGAATGCCATCTGGTCCCGGTGACTTGTTAATGTTGAGTTTATCAATTAATTCCAAAATCTCCTCTAGTGACACTTCAATCTGTGACAGTTCCTCAGATTTGTCACCTACAAAAGCCAGCTCAGGTTTGGGAATCTCCCTAACATCCTCAGCTGTGAACACTGAAGCAAAGAATCCATTTAGTTTCTCTGCAATGACTTTATCATCTTTAAGCGCTCCTTTTGTATCTCGATCATCAAGGGGCCCCGCTGGTTGTTTAGCAGGCTTCCTGCTTCTGATGTACTTAAACATTTTGTTATTACCTTTGGAGTTTTCGGCTAGCTGTTCTTACTAGTTCGTATTCCAAGGAGTGTTTAATATGAAGGCTTGAAGATGGGATTCCTCTACGCACTTCAAGCAGGATTGGTGCAGGTCGCCCTTTGGCATTGGCTTTTGGCAGACCCTACACAGCATTAAACCTCTGGGACCAAGGCATGCCTTGGGCAGGAGAAGGGATCCCCGACTAACAAGGGGGTTCAAGTACTACACTAAACTACAAACTAATAAAACTACTTGGAGCTAGAATACGAGTACAGTAGGGGATCATTCAAAAAGGGGAGAAGAGACCGCTCTGAGGACAGTCACTGGTGGTAAGAAGGAATGAGAGGCGGCAAGTCAGCAGAGCCCTGTATGTAGCACTATGAAGGCGCAACTTGAGGGGTGCCTGAGCCAACCCGCCGGGTACTGCTAGAGGAAAAAAACCTTCCAGCAACTGTGCACATCTACTTGGAATTGAGAGGAGCAAGCACTCAAAGAACTTAATGTTCTTTTAATGTGTGGGGAGTGTTAAATTTAAGCAAGTGATAAATCATGCATTCAGAAGTTAAGAAATACCAGAATTACGGTTGCCTGTCCCTGCTATAAATGCCTTATAATAATTCTTAAATACATCACTGCTTTTTTTTGTTGTTCTTGCAACAGTGGTCAAGGAACAGTTGAGGCTTGTGTAGTGAATGTATCTGGCTGTAGGACCCTGGCTCATTTACTTTAGAAATTTGAAAGTACGTAAAAAATGGGGTAGGACTATGCAGGCAGAGCAAGGTTGGTCTTGCAGTTAAGTAGTTGAATGCCACTGGAGAACTTGATTCTGTGTATGACGAAGATATAAATGGTTTTTCTATCAAAATTTTCATAGGTGGTCACTTTGTTCTTTCTGGGTGCACAGCTTCAGACAGCAAAGGCCTGATATTTCAAAGTGTGAAGCATTCAGAACTGCAGCTGAAGTTGTGGATACTCCGTGTGGTATGGAGGAATGAGCACAGGCTTGAGTAAGGAGGTCCTGTTCTCTGTGGGCTCAAATAACTTATGTCTGCAACAAAGCAGACCCCCCCCTTTAGCAGACTGAACTAAAGCAGAAAAATAAAAAGCCTTAATTCCCAAAAGTGCCCGTTAAGACACACCTACATGTCTTTTTTTGAATATTTAGCTTTTTATATACTATTTGTACATTCAAAGCACCAATGTAGCAATTTATTTAATTAAAGAGACTATTGTAACACACAAAGGGGCAGAATGAAGCTTACCCAGGCAACCTTAATTCTGGTATTTCCTAGCTTGAGTGCCTGAATTTGTGAGAGGGATGCAGTTTTGTTTTTCCTAGGCTTTTAATACATTTCATTTATAATGGACCCATACCTGCCTCTTCTCCTTCCCCTCATCTAAGTGTTCTTGCAGACTGAATACAGTAACCAGGGAGAGAGAGCAGGAAAGCATCCTTACCCAGGAATTCAAGACAGCTCTGCAGCAAGGTCTGAGGTAAGATGACTGACAAAGGAAATCATGTTGAAGGGAGCCTACAGTAAATTTTGTGGAGAAAAGGTGGCAGAATACCTTTTAGGAAACTAGTCATAGACTTTAAGGTCTGAAAGGACCATTATGATCATCTAGTCTGACCTCCTGCACAACCCAGGCCACAGAATCTCACCCACCCACTCCCGCAACAACCCCCTAACCTATGTCTGAGCCATTGAAGTCCTCAAATCATGGTTTAAAGACTTCAAGGTGAAGAGAATCCTCCAGCAAGTGACCCATGCCCCACGCTGCAGAGGAAGATGAACACCCCCCCCCCCAGGCCTCTGCCAATCTGCCCTGGAGGAAAATTCCTTCCTGACCCCAAATATGAGCATGGGGGCAAGACTCACCAGCTAGACACCCAGGAAAGAATTTTCTATAGTAACTCGTATCCCATCCCATCACTGGCCATTGGGCACATTTACTGCTAATAGTCAAAGATCAATTATTTGCCAGAATTAGGCTATCCCATTATACCTCCCCCTCCATAAATTTATCAAGCTCAGTCTTGAAGCCAGATGGCTTTTGCTCCCACTGCTCCCCTTGGAAGGCTGTTCCAGACCTTCACTCCTCTGATGGTTAGAAACCTTCATCTAATTTCAAATCTAAATTTCCTGATGGCCTATTTATATTCATTTGTTCTTGTGTCCACATTGGTAGTGAGCTTAAATAATTCCTCTCCCCCCCCCCCCCCATTTATTCCTCTGATCTATTTATAGAGAGCAATCATATCTCCCCTCAGCCTGCTTTTGGTTAGGCTAAACAAGTCAGGCTTTTTGAGTCTCCTTTCATAAGACAGATTTTCAATTCCTTGGATCATCCTAGTAGCCCTTCTCTGAACCTGTTCCAGTTTGAATTCATCCTTCTTAAACATGGGAGACTAGAACTGCACACAGTATTCCAGATGAGGTTTCACCAGTGCCTTGTATAATGATACTAACACCTCCTTATCTTTACTGGAAATACCTCACCTGATGCATCCCAAGACCGCATTAGCTTTTTTCACAGCCGTATCACATTGGTGGCTCATAGTCATCCTGTGATCAACCAATACTCCAAGGTCCTTCTCCTCCTCTGTTACTTCCAACTAAGAAGTTCCCAGCTTATAACAAAAATTCTTATTAATCCCTAAATGCATGACCTTGCACTTTTCACTATTAAATTTCATCCTATTACTCGAGTTTACAAGGTCATCCAGAGCTTTCTGTGTGGGCAATACCTCCCAGCTTTGTCATCCGCAAACTTTATTAACACACACACACACAGTGCCCAGGTCAGATTCATGCTTTTATGTAAAAGTAGGACTCAGAGTTGTTGGCCATGCTCTGATCTATTTTTAAGTAACATGAGTAAAAGGAAAAAAAGTCATTAAATAAAATCCCCTCAGTCTAAAGCTGTTTCACAATTGCTGTTTGTTAGATGTAAGAACTTATGTCTGGTACAGAATTTGTTTTTCCCTGCAGAAAATACATTCTGCTCAAGAACTACTGCAGTTCTGCCTTTCACCCACCAGAGCCTGCTGTGGCAGCATAATAATAGCTAGCTGACCATAGTAACAACCAGCAGGCTGCTGGTAGAGCCAGCTTAGGAGGCATCTGAGCCTGGGGTTCAGAAGGGCTAGTGGGGCAACAGCATTGATCTGGGGCTGAATGGGATGGGGGGTTTAGGGAAAGGGGCAGATGTACTTGCCTGAATAGAAGAGGCTTAGGGTCAGCTTTGCCTACTCCTCTTCCTTCTGCCCCTCCCAAAAAAAGCAGTTCTGTACTTCTCCCACCCACACCCAACAACCAACCAGGTTCACTCCCAGGCTCATTCCCTCTCCCTCAGCTCCTCTGAGACTTTGCACTGCTTCTGAGGGATGCAGATATAAGTTTCTGTAGTGTAGTTTAAATGAATTACTCTAACACTACAGACAAAAAAAAAATAGAACTTAGACACTTGCTGACTGGTATTTTGATAATTTGACAAAATATGTAGACATTTAAAACATTGGCTGCAGAGCAGTTCTTGACTCAAATTAGGCCATGTACTACATGTTGCCAGCAGAAGCTAGCTAATATTGAGAAATAGCTAACATGGTGCTACCACCATACAGGCACAAATGCTCTTTTGTTCCAACAGCAAGGCAAGGTAGACACTTCCTCTATTTAACCTGCTTTAAAGGGACACAACTTGCCAGAAAAACCCACTTCCACCGTAAAATTTTGTGAGTTTGAGCATTCAGTAGGGGTTACTTCTCCATTTGACAGTGCTTCAAGTATAATCACCTTTCCTGCTGAGCAACTCAAGGGGTACTTTTTCATAGGACAAGGGAAGAGACATGCCACTAGAAGAGGGGTCAGCCTTTATTCATTCTAATTTAAGGTTTTACGTGCCAATAATACATTTTAATGTTTTTAGAAGGTTGTTCTATAAGTCTATAATATACAACTAATCTATTATTGTATGTAAAGTAAATAAGGTTTTTAAAATGTTTAAGATGCTTCATTTAAAATTAAATTAAAATGCAGAGACCCCTGGACCGGTGGCCAGGACCCGGGCAGTGTGAGTGCCACTGAAAATCAGCTCACATGCCGCCTTTGGCACATGTGCCACAGGTTCTAGTGCACGGGTAGGCAACCTACATAGTAACTAAGCCCAACAGTTACTTTTGGGATACTGCTCAGCCAGTTACAGATCCAGCTTTTAAAAACTAAACTGCTAAAGAGCCAATAGCATTTACCTGTAGGTGCTAGCAGACAGTGACGTGATTCACTTGTAGTTTAGTTGTGGTTTAAGAGGCAGCATAAGCACAGATGGCATGTCACATTTCAAGACAAAGAAAGGATAATTTTAAACAGCATTATTGTTGTTGATCACCATTTATTTTAAAGACATGAAATGCCAGCAACAGAACATACTGAGTCAGCAGGTCAGACTGGACAAATACTTGATTGTAACCATGTTTCTGTGGGTTATGGGCAGCAGCACTGAGTTACACGAGGAGACAATTTCCCTTCTATGTCAGACAAGGCAAAGGATGGACAGCTATTGAACAAGTGGTATAAACCATGCAAGAGTAACAAATGATGTAAGAATAGGTGTGTAATAAATATTTGGTTGAAGTTAGAGGAGAAAGAGGGAGGCTCATTTTAGTTAGATTAAAAAATTATCCTTAGGTAAATAAGTGTCCTACTACCACTGAGTGAGCAGCAGCACAGTCCAACGATTTTTTGTAAGTGTTTGGTATATGGATCAGTTTCAAATAGATTAATTTCCCACTTCATGTGAAGAGAAAGGGCTTGAACAAATTGTCTCCAATGCTAAAGCTCCAGGGATAAAGAAATGATCAGTGATCAACATTTATTTCACACCTAGGCAGGAACCACTAAAACTGTAGACTAGTGTTCAGCTTCATCTTCAATTACTTCAACTCTGCGAGGTCCATAGAGTAGAACATAAGCTATATGCCAGTCTCCACCCCCAGATAACCTCAAAATATCTTCAGGTGTAACAATGCTGACTTTGTCATCATCAAACTTAATCCATTCATCTAAAAAAAACAAAAATATACTTAAATTATAAACCTGTAAATAATACAAGAATTATTTTGAGTATCCCTTAGGAGGAAAGGGCAATACTGAGGCCCTGTTTAAAAACACTGTTTAAATGAAAAACTTAATTGCACTGTTTAACTTGTACGTTAGTTAACAGCATTGAAAAGGATATTATTACCTTGTTTCCTTTTTACCCAAGATACATAATGACCAGAGGAACTAGATCTTCCCTGATGTGTTAGCACTGCCTGCAGCTCATAAAAACCACAGTTGTTGGAGCCAATATCTGGAGAGAAAAATTGCACCATATTGATTACACATAGTAAATGGACTTTACATGCAAGACACAGAGCCTACTGAGTAACAAATCTGCACGCAGTTTAAGCTTGCCTTGCCAGAATCACTTTTAGACTATAATACTTATGGCTAAGGATAGGACTGTCACAGAGTTAATGGATTCTGTGACTTTCAGGACCTTTGACTTCTGAGGCAGGGCTGCCAGACCAGCTGCAAGCCCCTGCCAGCACTCTGTCCCCCTCAGGGTATTTTTAGTAAATGTTGGACAGGTTGTGGGCTTCTGTGAATTTTTGTTTTTTGCCTTCCACCTGTCCCTGACATTTACTAAAAATTTTAACCTTCCTTATTGCAGATAATACATTTTTCCATTTAAATAGAACGGTTTTAAGCAACCCAGGTCAGCTTTTTCCTTGTACCAAGAGTTAGATTTTGCTGGTTTGACAATGCATCAAAACCCAAATGCAGAGTAATGTACAGATCTCTACTGCAGGTTACAGCATGGTTCTACAGTCAATATGAAATAGAACATTTCAGGTAAATAAAGATCAACAGCTGTTTCTGCAGATTTAACAACTTTGTCATCATTCATGCTTTTCAACTTGAAAGGAACCCCAATGATGTCACTACCATTCACATGTAGTAATTTATCACCACACTAAATGCATCACTTAAGTCAACTATTTACCAGGGTTATTTCTTTTAGAAAAGGCAAAATGATTTTGTAATCTGAATTGGGATAGAAGAAATCCTGCTGAGCCCAGTGAGCTATCTTTGAGAGCATGCTGAACTTAAAATCAGATCTCATTTTCCTGCCAACATTAGTTTTGGAAACAATTCTCTTTCTTCATGGTAACTTAATATGCTATGGGGAACTTATTTTGAAGTTCCTACACCTATTCTTATTGTGAAATTGGACGGAAACATGGACAAATATTTTCTTATTGCATGGTTATTTACTGAAAGTATGTAGATGACATGTGCCATTGTTCATTGTGTGCGAAGACTGCTTTAAAATCGGCAGCTCAGTACTGGCAGTATCTCCCTACGTGGTGATTTCTTAGAATCAAATGTAAGGTACAATGCTTTGATTTTTTTTTTTAAATGGAGCTTAAATTACACTCATTGAGGTTTTACTTTTCAATCTGCATCTTAAATACATCTGAAAAAGGGAGCGGTTTTCCTTTGCAGTCTCTATCATTGTAAATACAGAAGCATGGAAAAACCTGTATGAACACAGATGGATAGCAGCATCTGAAATGGGAGAATACAAGCAACTGAACTGGATGAGAGCTCACACTACCCCATGTCTTTTGTCCCTCAGAAGTTCTGCACTATGGTCCCTTTGGAAGCAATCTGTGCTCATCTGTTCAATGGATCATCATCTGAATGCCCTACCACCAATATACCCACTCCCTGGCTGCCCCTGTCCATTCAGTGTCAAACCACCACCACAATAGAGTGGGAGTTGAACTTGCATTGCTACACCTGCTGCCTAAGTGGACTTTTCATTACTTGCATCCTAAGCCTGGATTCTACAAGAGAAATGAGTTGAGTGCACTAATTACAAAACCCAAAACATGGTAATTACAAAATAAGCATTTCTATTTAAATTAAGTTCTGACTTTGGATTTCAACTTTTAACTCCCAGCCAGGAGACATGGAAAATAACTGTATATCACAATGCAAGTGCCTCTCAGTGCACAGCATGTAATCTGCTTGTCCCGTGAATGAATATAGGGCTTGTGTGATGGAAGTGTCTTAAATAGATAGCAAACATGCCTCAACTTGCCATTAATCTTTCCATTCCATTACACTGCACCAGGGTTTCTGATAATTCATTTTCAAAGTCATGAAAAATAAAGTTCTCTGCTGGGGAGATTTTTCCCCATATAAAAGATAATTTTGCCCTTGCTTACTTAGTATACAAGTTTTAAAATGACATTAAACCTCTCAAAATTCACTTACCATCAGGAAAGGAAAATGGTTCATATTTAACTTCTTTCTGTGCACCATCACCTTTACTAGACTGGAAAACAATTTTTGATGATTAATTTTAAAATGCTTTACTATATCTGTATCAAATATATGGCCTACATCTTTCAAGAGAGATTGTTTGCCTTGATTTTTTTGGTTGCTTAATATGAAACACCTTAATGAAACCTGATTTCCAAAATATATATGCTCAGCCACATTCTGAAAATGATACCACTAAAATCTCAAGGTTTGGCACCCAAAATCACCCAACAGGGACAAAATAAGCAGCTGAAAATGGACTGGAGTGCCAAAAAGATTCTGGAGTGCCAAAAAGATATTGCCAAACAAATAGAAAGTTTTCAGCTCTTGCTAGGGTCACTCTGAAAGCAGGGGAGAGGCTAGAAAGGAAAATAAAAAGATGGGAGACAAACTAAATGGTAATCAATTCTGTTCACAATAACACCTCTTCTCCCCCATCTAAAGGGAAAAAAATCCTCCTCCAAAGACTGAAATTAAAGCTCATGGGGCATGGGATATGAACGGTCCAACTTTAGCAATATCTATACAGTGGTATAGCTTAATGTACAACTTAACACATCTTTTTAAAAGAAGAACCTAGATCAGTGTAGTATACAGGATACAACAAAATTGCTTATAGAAATATCCTGTGCTGTAACAAAAATCAAAGCACGTAAGCAAATAACTAGCAGTTTTAAAAACATACTATTGAGCCAGTAAGACCACATCTACTCCTGCTCTTCAATTCAATACCCATCACAACCACTTGGCACCCCTTTAGGATATAGAATGAAGCTGCTCTCTCAGCTCTATTGAGATTTAAATGATCTGCCAGTAAGCAGCAGTATTTGGGCATGTCACAGTTTACATATTTATAGAAAATACTTAAGCATAGCAAAAATACTTTGTTCTATATGACTGGTCTCCAGCTGCCAAAAAAGGATCAACTGCACCATATTTTTGGAACAGTTTGTCTACTAAAATTAAAGCACAAACAACATTTGTCTGGTAAGAGTGATTTAACTTGTATTTCTTAGAAGCTGATTTTTCAGGAAATAGCAACAAACAAGTTGCTCCCATATAAGAGCTGGCATACAGCACTTTTTTCCATTCAAACAACTATGCTGACCGCTTTGTTACACTTAGACAATATTGTACATATATGTATGTGAGACATTTTGCTCAGTTTTTCAATAGGTAATGAAAAATAATGTGTAATATTTAAGGGAATTGTTTTTCTGCCCTATCCTTGGATGAGACTTATGTCATGTGAGGTGAATTTTTTAATCATATTAGGCATGTATTTTTTTCCCCCCAAATACTGCTGAATATTCCAACTTTGAGTTTTGAAAGACATTTACTCCAGGTTCTTGAAACAAAGCTGAAGTTTTGTAATCTGATCACTATTCCTGGGCACAGCCTTCTTTATATGCAAGTCCTTTTCGTTAAAGTTGGTATGACTGACATTAAAGAACATTGGTATGACCAGGTCAACATTCTCTTACACAATAAGCAGCTTTCACAGCCCACAAAATTGCAGTTTAAATTGCTTGAACATATCAATTTATGAAATTGAAAAAAATCACTTTCATACATTCAATAAATCTAAAGCATCTACTATTCAGCTCACCAATTACAACTGTGCGTAGAAGCTAAGATGCAGATTTTTCCATGAACAGTTTGTTGAATTAATCTATCAAATCCATTTTTTTTAAAGTCATGAAAAAAATTCAAACTATGGCCCATTATGTCAGCATGCAGGTTTGTAAATTATGACTTGATACATATTAGCTTTAAGACATGCTATCCCACTTTCGTTGATTATATGAAAAACAATTTAGGATACTACATAAATCAAAATGGCTAAGAAATAGTCATGTAACCTACATTCTTTGGCTGCTGATTTATTTTTTTGTCTTCTAGATCCTTGAATTTTGACCGAAATGGGACCATCTTTTCTTGAAGTTCTGATGTACATAACTCATATACATCCAACATAAGAGGAAATTTGACATCCTAGGAACAAAGTTACAAAAAAGAGTCAGGCTATTAGCTCAATTTAAAATTCCATATTAAAGAAGTGTTTTTCCATAGAAACCCAATCCCCTCTGATAATTTAAATGCACGTAGCCATATTTCTGACAGCCTTTTCTTGATTTATTCAAAAGTATAAAATAATTTAAGATGTTATAAAATTGATAATAGATGTTATAAAAATGCACACAACTGTCCAATTTCCTCTCTGCTGAAAAACTGACTAGAGTAACTCCTCGCTTAACGTTGTGATTATGTTCCTGAAAAAATGTGACTTTAAGCAAACCCAATTTCCCCATAAGAATTAATGTAAAGGGGGGGGGGGAGGGTTTAGAGTCCAGGGAAATTTTTTTCACCAGACAAAAGACTATTATATTTATATATATATATATATATATATATATATATATATATATATAGATATATATATATATATTACACACACACGTATAGTATAAGTTTTAAACAATTTTATACTGTACACAGCAATGATGATTCTGAAGCTTGGTTGAGGTGGTGGAGTCAGAGGGTGGGATATTTCCTGGGGAATGTCTTAGTGCTAAATGATGAACTAGCACTTGGCTGAGCCTCAAGGGTTAACACACTGTTGTTAATGTAGCTTCACACTACAAGGCAGCACAAATGGAGGGAGGGGAGACAGCATGGCAGACAGAGGCAGACACACACACACAATGCAAGTGGGAAAGAGAGAGAGAGATGCGCACTGACCCTTTAAGTACGCTGACTGCACTCTAAGTACATTGCCATTTTAAGTGTCTCAATTTCCTGATCCAGCAGCTGCTACCAGCAAGCTCCTCCATCCTGAGTCTTGTTGTGTCTCCTCCACCCCAGCTCTATGGAGATGGGTAAGTGGGGGGCAGGAGCAGGGGGACACCCTCACATTAGCCCCCTTCTTCCCCTCCCACACAGCAAGCAGGAGGCTCCTGAGAGCAGCTCCAAGGCAGAGGGCAGGAGCAGCACATGGTAGTGAGGGGAGGGACAGCTGAACTGCCAGGCAACTGATAGCCTGCTGGGTGGCTGCCACACAGGGAACTTAGGGAGTGGGGAGCTGATAGGGGGGCTGCCGGTTCACCCTGGTTCCAAGCACCCACCAGCTAGCTCCAACAGGCTGCTCTTTCTGCAAGCAGAGGACAAAGCAGGTGGCTGCCAAACAACGTTAGAAGGGAGCATTACACAACTTTAAACGAGCACTTCTCTAATTGATCAGCAATGTAACAACGAAACAATGTTAACTGGGATGACTAAGTGAGGAGTTACTGTACAAATATGTATGTATGTCTGTATATGGGGTAGTGTTGGTGTGTGTTTATGTAACAGGCCAATGCGGTGTAAGCTGCAACAAACTAAAACACAGTCAATACAAACATTTACATGTCAACAGTCCTTTCTCTACAGATACACTGAATAACTGACATCTCAGCGGGATTCAGTTATTTATACCTGAGCATAGAGTTTAGATTGCCTATCTACTTATTGATACGAATTTATAATTTCATTTTAAACACAATTAGTGAATGCTTTCTGAAAGTGTTCATACCTAGCACAGTTCTTTATTTTACTCTTTTACAGTACTACTTGCTGTCATAAGAATGGCCATATTAGGTCAGCCCAAGGGTCCATCTAGTCCAGTATCCTGTTTTCCGACAGTGGCTAATGCCAGGTGCCCCAAAGGGAATGAACAGAACAGGTCATCATCAAGTGATCCATCCCGTCACCCATTCCCGGCTTCTGGCAAACAGAGGATAGGGACACCATCCCTGCCCATCCTGTCTAATAGCCATTGATGGGCCTATCCTTGATGAACTTATCTAGTTCTTTTTTGAACCCTGTTATAGTCTTGGACTTCACAGCATCTTCTGTCAAGGAGTTCCAGAGGTTGACTGTGTTGTGTGAAAAAATACTTGCTTTTGTTTGTTTTAAACCTGCTGCCTATTAATTTCATTTCTGACCTCTAGTTCTTGTGTCATTTCACCTTTGTAGGAATAGATATTTATCTGCCAAGATTAATCCATTTTTAAATATGAAGAGTATGAAAACCATCCTTTTCAAGCTATATTCAGCTGCACTGCTGAAAGAGCAGGCCACGCTCCCTGAGCTGCATGATGCCAGTCAGCTAATGGGCCCGCTCCACTAAAAGGGAGAGCTTTCATTGAGTATTCCTGGAAGCCTGTTGCAGGCATCTGATTTGCTGGCAGGGACACAAGGCAGTGAAGAGCCAGTCCAGGCAGAAAAGGGCCTCTTTTATTCCATCCACTACCACATAATTGGCCCCTGACATTCTCAGTACTGTCAAGTTTGAAACTCAGTTTCTATCATAATTCCATTTTCAGTAAATCTTAGCTTTCCTTTGGGGCTGAAACTTTGTCTCAAATCCAGATATTTTTATTTTCTTTTTTGAATTTGGCAAATGCTGAATTTCCCACATGAACCTTCAAGAAGGGAGACTAAGTTATTTGTGCTGAATTACAGAATTAAACACTACATGTGACTTGATGTTTATCAGAAATTGTCACTTCCTTGGTTTTAAATACAGGCAAGTAAAATTAAAGCTACAAGGAGTTCAGAACTGGCTTTTGGCATGCTAACTACATTATTTTTACTATGTTTTCAGTTGCATAGTCACTAATGGCATCTTATTGTATTAGGCATCAAATGCATGGCTATTTTTCAGTTGCTGAGCATAAAAATGTATACTTGCAGTCAAAACTAAAAAAAGATAGAAATTTAAAACTGGGCATAGAACTTGTCCCGAATTCTTGGGAAAATTATTTTGTAAATTTGTGTATGCTAAATTTTTCTTAATTGAAATCTAATTGACTTATATGCCCACTATAAAATTTCTACTTTTTAACTGTGTATTCAAAGCGGCCCAATGTAGCAGCATTAATCACTGTTGTGCAACTTTGTAGTGGCATAGCTAGAGGACAAAAACATGCATAATCACCACAAGTAAACACACTTACATCCTAGCTACATATGCTTTGCAAACAAATAACCCCATGTACACACCCCACTGACAAGCTACATATAAACTGGCTCATCTGTGCTCTATAGCTATGCACACCTTCACATCTTCCCTCATTGCAGCAATCTCTCTACTCACCTCTAAACTGTCTCACTATGCAAAACAGAGTACTATATATAGGATCTGTTCCATGCAAGCATTCAGATCTTTTCCCACCTCTCATAAAACCAGCCTCTACTTCATGCTAGAAGGAAGCGAGACTTTTTTCTTGTGCTGCTTTTCAGTGGGTTTCAGGAAAGGGAGAGTGGGCTGGCTTAGGACTTGTCAAACCAGTACAGAATTATAAGTCCCTCCAAATAAGTAAAGCCCCAAGAGGCTTCTTATACCTAAAGCTGCCTCTGCCTTCCTGCTCTCATTTCACACATCCTTCTTCCATTCTACGTGCACACATTTTCTTGGCGGCCCTGTCATATCATAAATGGGCCACACAAGACTTTATTTTATGTATTTTCCATTTTCTTTTTCATTCCTTTTCCTAAAAGCAGGTGGAGTGGCAGGTTCTTCCCTGTCTGACAGTCAGGAAGTAATCTAAGCAGCCCTCCTGCCTGAACATCACAAAATGAAGCAGGCAGTCAAAGATAACAGGCCCACTAAGTTTGGAAGTTCTCCCCTCAGAGTGTTGATTGGGGAGTAAGCTGAAAGCAAGAGCCCTCACCCCAGACAGGATAGTCACAAAGTAGCAAATGTGACATCCTCCTCTGAACTAATGGTGAAAGACGGGGTAAAAAATGCTTAATAGCATCAGGGCAATTTAACTTCAGTCCCATGCAGAAAAACATTTGATTGACATGGTAGTTTTTGTGGCAGTTTCAATATATTTCTTTATTCAAGGATACTGTATGCTTTTGGAATGAAGATGTTCTGTCTATATAAGGAGTAATTTGAGAGCAAAAATACTTGCAGATCATATTCTGTCTGAAGTGTTAATGAACTAGAACAAAATTCTGATCTCCAAGTTTATAAAAACTCTAAATGTCAATATAATGTTGATGAAGGTTGCTACTGACCTTAAGAACTTTGGCATTCACTGATTCCTTCTCTTTGTAAAAAAATCGAACCATCTGAATAGTCAGGTAGGCAGGCAAACGACTAATCTTGGACTAAATAAGAAAATATTTAGAGGGATCCATTATACTTCAGATTTTCACAGAGAATTTAGACATTTAGCATTTTTTTCTTAGATTGTAGGCTCCTCTTAGAGGGACTGGGTCTTCCTGTGTGTTTGTGCAACACCTAGCACAAAAGTGCCACATCTTGACTGGAGCCTCTGGATTAAATGAAGTAATAAATTGCTCAGGTTTGTACACTTCTTGGTTCTGGAAATCTGCAAAGGTTCACCACATTCTGTTCCAGTAACAACTCAGTGTTTTGAGCCAGAAAGTTCTTCTCAACATGATGAAGTTAATAAGATTACAAGAATGGTGATGACTGATTACTACTCACAGATTTGATGTACAGAGCGTTTCTTTGCAATGTTGGAGAAAGTTTTGTGATTTCATCTTGAAGACGCTGTAAAAAAATTAGCAATAATATTAACACTGAACTAATGCACACCTATACAACATAAAAACCAAAGCAGTTGCATGGAACATATACAATTTTAACCCTAATCTTTATTCCACCCATCAAACTCTTCTACCTGGTTGCTACAGCTTGATATGTCACATAAGAGCTTAGAATAGGAGAGCTCTCTGCACAAGGACCATGTTTTTCTTCAGTGCCATAAACATTTGTGATGTTTAATTTAATGATACCATATAATTCTCTCCTAACAGCATGCTTCCCCTCGACCCTAGAAAATTACATGCTATACACTAGTTGTGCAATGAGAGATTTTGGATATAAGCAATTATAATAGTAACACTGTAAATGTTAGTTAAAATTAATATTTTATCAATGTAATTAACAAGAGTATAGCCCTGAACTGAGTAACAAGCTCATCTTAGAACACAGTTTGAATTATTAAGAAACACATTAGTAGAAAACATAAGAAATGTAAAATCCAAATAAAACCAAGTAACATGAAAACCAAAGACTAATTAGGGGAGCTGATCAGACATTCAGATTAACAACCTGGTATCCATCCAGGTTCTTAAAGGTTTAGGAACCATGATTATTAAAAGAAATGTGACTAAGTATATCTTTTTATAAAAGTTTATTAACACTTAAAAATAAGATCAAGAAAATATATCACCAAAGCTAAGCTATTACTAATAGTAAACTACAGAATAAAGCAATAAACTATTAAATCAAGATAAAAATCAATACATTAGTCTCAATATTGGACTGGGGTTAAAATCACAGTTAAATAATCAAATATCAAAACCAGTCAATACTTATACATTTTACAGAGGATTCCTGGTTGGTAAAATTGATTAGTTGGGATTTGTAACCAAAGTCAGATTTTTAACTTGGAGCTGATTAATACTGAAACAAAACCATCTAATGTGTAGAGCACAACCTCAGACCTAATTATAAATCTACCTTCTTAGAATTCAGTTCTTGTGTGGCAGCTACCTTTCTTTCCCCCATCTGAGTTATTATCAAGGGAGTCTGTTAACGTGTATTATAAACGCAAGTTTCACCACTCTTATTTACCAGAAATTACAGACAGAAATTTCAAGCCTTTCAGGACTTTTAAACACACTTTAGAGAATAGTTTTATTTGACATTATTTAGAGCGGTTTAGACAAAAGGAACTCTCCTTCTGGTGCCTTCCTAATGCAGACTTTATGCATGCACATTTCCACACCCTAAAAATAAAAAGGCTAAACTAGACTGGGATATCTCCAGACAATGAAAACAAAAGAAACAAAAAAGAAAAATATAATACTTAAGGTAATGGTTTTTGTTTTGTTCTTTTTGGCAAGTTCTTCAGTTCAGTCTCCTGGCTCTCAGAGCAGGGGCTGGAATTGCAGTCCAGAAGCCAGACAGTAATGTTCTGCTGGCACAGCACTTCTTCCACATGGACCTCCTCCAGGTGCAGACTAAGACTAGTAAAAAGCTAGAGTGGCCTGGTTGTTGTCATCATGACTTTCTCTCCCCAAGTTTTAAGTTTGGGGAATTCTGGAAGGTCAGTCTTCCCTCAGGCGGCTTGTCCCAAAAAGAGAAGATTTTTCCTGGATTTTTCTAGTTGGAAAAATTTACTTACTCTACTTCTATTTAGATGAAACCCATGTAATTTTTTTTTTAATTTATAAGGTTTCTCATTCCATATACACTATTTCTCTCACAAATAAGAGTGAACTCTTGTGGAAATAATTTATAAAATGTAAGCAACTCTCAAAGTACTATTATTTTATACAAATACTACACCTGGTGGTAATCTGGGCCGTGCATATAATATTGCATTTTAGGCTTAAATTCACAGGAAAGCCCCACAATTTTTGCAGGAGTGTAGCATTAGTTTTTAATAACTCACTTTTAAATGTTCTTCTGCTTTATGCTGCTGTAAATTTGTTTGCCTCAGAATTTATTGCTGACAGTACACTAACCATTGTAGCAGTTACCACTGGATGAGTGAAGAAGAAAAAAAATGTGATAGTTTTGCTGCTGAGGAAGCAGGGGAAGTTAACAGGTACTCCTTCCTTTTATGTTTGTCAGCTTAGTATTCCCTTACACCATTTGTGTAGGAAGGGTTCTCAAATTTGGCATTCTGCTTGCTCGGCCTACCAGTATGCTTCTGCTCCCGCTTGGTCTGCCAGCTGTTTCACCAACAGCCAAAGCAGCATCTTTCTGTAGGTGGTGGCAAATTCAACAATGGCTGACTTGATAAACATAGCCGCAATTACAAATGGTACTACCTACATGTTTTTCTCAGTAGTACAAAGTATTTGGCCTTATTCCTGGAAAGATATACTCCAAGCGTTTAGGTCATTTGCTTTTTTGGTCTCAGTTCAAACAAGAATATTTATCCAAACCCTATGATAGTTTGGGAGCACAATTCAGCACGATTAAGGCTACAATTTAATCATGAGTATTTTTAGTAAAAGTCATGGACAAGAAACAAATATCACGGCCCATGACCTCTCCATGACTTATACCATAAATACCCCTGATTGAGCTGGGGGGGAGACCCCCCAGGGGGCCTGCTGCTGCTCAGTTTGTTGCTGGGGAGGGGGTGGGAAGTCCCAGGGGGTCTGCTGCCACTTGGTCACTGCTGGGAGGGGGGGGAGGGAGGGCAAGGAAGAATCTCCTGGGGGCCACCCCCGCTCAGACAGTCCGCCCTAGCAGCTAGCTGCAGAGCCACTCCAGCAGTGGCCGGTGTTGCTGCCCCCAGGGCTGCCTGAGCAGCTAGCCCTAGGGACAGCCACACTGGCTAATTCAGAAGTCACGAAGGTGCAGGAAGTAACGGAATCTGTGACTTCTGCGACCTCTGTGACAGACAGAGCCCTAAGCATGATCAATAGATTTTCTTGAAGAGAGCTGGAATTAGAAATCAATCTCTGGCTGCGCTATGTCAGATTCCAGCTAGTGCTCTATAATGTTTTATTGTTTATTAATAAGCAATTCACCTCCCCTTTTCCTCTTGCCATATTCCACCTCAAAAGGTCAGCTACCTTTTAAAGTTGGGAAGTGAAGCTTGCTGTCAGATATTGTCTCTGAAAGCCAAGAGCTCTGATATAGGTAATTTAGAATATAAATCAAACAAGATATATTTACTACTACTTACCAATTTAAGTCCTGTAAAAAGATATTTGACTTCTTGATTAATAAAGCAGCTAAGTTGAAGCTGATTCTCTTTTCCTTTAGTTACTTCCTCTTCTTCTGATTCTGTACATTTCATGCTTCATGCAATTAAGGAAAACCATCATACCCTAAGAGCTGAACTATGCTCTATTTACATTAGTAGGATCAATGGAATACTAAACAGTTAATACAATCTGAAGCTCCTGATTAGATAGTATTTTTACTCCTCCCTTTAGAAGGCTTAATTTTTACGTAAATGTGGTTTTAATATCAGAAAGAAACTACTAAGATTTGGAACACTGAAAAGCCCTTCTGTTAAATAAATCTCCACCCACTCTTCTCTGCTTTAACCAGTCTAATGGCTAGAGCGTTAATCCATGGAAACAGCCACAGCTCGCAATACACGTTTTGTTGACACAACCTTACAAAAGCCATTTTACTCTATTTGGTTTGCCAATATCAAATCCTGGGATCTGCTTCGACATTACACTCCACTGATAGCGAATGAGGGGAGTCGAGACAAATGAGGGGAGTAGAGACAATCCTGATAGTGAATGAGGGGAGTAGAGACAATTGCCCTAAATTCTTCTACATCTGCTATCTCCCACGCTCCCCGCACTTCAGACCACTGAACAGCCATCTCTTTGAAAACTGATAGGTATTTTATAATGGTTAAGGTTAAGATGTTGTCACAGTTATTTTTTACTAAAAAAGTCCCGGACAATAAGCAAAAATTCACAGGAGTCTGACTGTGACTTTACTAAAACTAACCAGGGGGCAAGGCTAGGGCGGGAAGAGGAATGATGGCTGGAGCGGGAGAGGGGGGCAAATGACAGAATTAGTCCCACTACCATGGGTGGGGAGGGGGCACAGCCCTGGCTTCGGCCCCAGCACAGTTTGTGGGGGGAGACGAGGAAGTAGAGAGCACACAGCCCTGGTTCTGGCCCTGAAGCTGCAGAGCAGGGATGCATGGCCTTGGCCGCAGTCACTGGGCGCAGGGGCACATGGCCCTGGTGCCAGCCATTGGGGGGGAGAGGGGAAAGCAGCAATCGTGGCTGCAGCCCCAGCCGAAGCTGCAGAGGGGCCGCACAGACCCAATGGCAGCCATGGGGGGCAGAGGGGTGTGCACAGCCTCGCCTTCAGCCGCTGACAGCTGAAGAAGTCACAGACATCCAGTAAAGTTACTGAATCCGTGACTAAATCGTATCCTTAATGATTGTACACATCCCCTTCCATACCTTCTTCCTTCCTATCTCAACTTCCTCTCTTTCTTCCTTAACTCTATAACTAGTTTCCCCATCACTTCCTCATCTCTAATTTTATCCTTCGCCTCCTTTCACTGTTCTTTCTATCAGGTGACCACTTGTTAGTGGATCACCTATGTCCAGGCTTTCCTCATTTGCAGTTCCTTCCGCCATGCACCTCCTAGTCTCCCTATCAGCTAACTCTTCCCTTTCCTACACCTTCATCTCTGTTCCACAGGCCCTTCCATTACCATGTTCTCCCCATTCTCCAAGCGACACCCCAAACTTTCTGTGGACTCATTTCATCATGCCACTGACCTATGTATCTATTCTCCTATCCTATGCATTCTGCTCCTCCACCCACAGTTATGGGGCTCAAAAACTAAAATGAGGTCCATAGTATGAAAGCAGAAAAGCATGGCCCTCTTGCTCCAAAAAGATCTAATGCCTGACTCTGCATCAAGTTATATAGGATGACTACCCTGATCTTAACAGATATTTCCCTCTCAACATCTCAGAAAAGCAAACAAACTGCCTCAGGTCCTTCCCCATACGTCCAGGGGAAAAAATACTCCCCAGGCCCAAATATGGCACTCAGTTCCATTATGGGTAGATGTTAAAGAATAGTACACTATGGCTGAAATGCCACTTCTGTGAAGCATGTCAGTCTTGATCCACCTCCCTAAACAAATTATTTTTCTATAAAAAACGCTACTCTCTGAAAATTGTATGATGAATCCACTTCCTAGTCACCTGACAGTGAGAGACTTATTTGTTATGTATTTGTTGCATTTGACAAAATTCCTCAGGAAAGGGATAGTTTACTTCATGTTTTGTACATTGCCAAGAACATCAGCAACACTCAAATTAGTGACTAAATGAGTGCCCATCTAGTCCCTTTATATTAAGATATCGTTGGTATCCATGTAAAAGTAGACTCTCAGCATTTCCTGAGGCAAAGAACTTCAAATGCTATTAGTTTCTAACGAAGAACCATTGGGTATTTAAGCTTTGTTTTTAAAAAAAAGTTTCCAAAGGTATCATTTTTCCTGTTACTGCTTATTCTAATTTTTGTGATGTGCTTTTATGTACTTCTACAATTCCAGATGCATCTTTTAGCCAAGTATCTTCTCTCTCTAGCCTCTCCGGGGTTAAGCTTTTCATTTATGTTATCCCTTATGTGTGAAATCCCCTCCCTACTCTGAGTAACTAAATCACTATGGCTCTTTAGATCTTGACTGAAAATCCTTAGGATACGTTGTTTCAAATTCAATGCTGAAGAACTGATCAACTAAACTCTTCTTTTTAGAAGCTGCTGCCGGAACTCCAGAGTCGGTCTGCAAAACAGGTTCTCTTATTATAATTTTAAGTAGCAAACAAAAACACAATCTTTTCCATTCAGACTACAATTAAGTACTTTTAAAAGATAGTTCATTAATACCTATTCATTCCAAAAGAACACATACCTATGGTTACACAAGAAAACTAGGTAAGTTGAAATTTCATTTGCTTGGTCTCCCTATCAGAGTGAAAAAGATTTAGACTAGACACCAACGTTAGCATGTAATTACTGTGAAAGCAGTCTCTTCAGACCATAATACTAGCAAGAAACAGCAAATGTCTTTGTTATTAAAAACAGCATCACTTTATTTTTCATTGAAAGGTAAAGTTCTCTATAATACTTTTTAAACTATAAACAAAGCTGTTTTATCACTGACCTTTGTAAACCAAGACACTCCACAAAGTATTTTTTTTTAAAGCTACACTTTGGGGGAAGTCTCGCCCTTAACCCTGGAGGAAATAAAGTTCTTGGTGAATTAACTAAGCTAATCCTGTTTGCCGCAGCATTCCTGCTGACATCCTTCTCTGAATCCACAAAGCACGATGATGGTTTTCAGAAACAGCTAACATCATATCAAATTAACAGAATATTAGGGCCACTGGATTCACATAAGCACTAATCCTGTGGCCCTTCACCATTGTGGCCTTCCACACTGGCTTATGTAGGGCCAACATGGAGACTCCTTCCATAGCACAGGCACCCCAATGTGCGATTTAAGTAGCATGGAGGGCCTTGCACTGGCCCTCAACATCATGAGGCAATTTCATTTATTAGACTATAAATATAACCTAAGGAGAACCTGGTAATGCTCCAACCTAATGAAATTGGTTCAACTATTTATTGACATACTCACCCAATAGGAATGTAAATCATGAATACTGCATTATAGCCGCATCTATAGTCAGAATCATAGAATAATGTAAGATGAATTCAATTACCTCCATGAGAGCATCACCTTCTATCCCTTCCAGCTTTTGCTGTAGTACCCTCATCATTTGTACCCAGCATTCATTGGCATCCTATGGAAAAAAAACAGAATATTGAAACTTGACTAGATATCAATAATTGGCATTTATGATGTTAGATATGTACTATTATGAAACTACTATCAATCCCCTGATTATAACATGAAGTTTGGAACCTGACGATTCATTAACTATGAACTTGTTGCCATTCCAAAAATACTCATTTTGCTGAGCTAGTGTTTGACTCTGCATGCAACTTTTTTTTCCCTACACCTCACAAAAACATCTAGCTTTTGGGATACAAAAGGCTACAGAATAATATTTGGACTTCAACAGCTAAAAGTAGTAATTTTCTGTTGAGTTAATGCTTTGCAACTGTATTCTATGACAGAATAAGTTATTTCATAAATACATCTTTTCCAGAAATGTATTGCTTGAACACCGTATACTATATTGGTAGTTAAGTGAAAGTCTTTACCTGTTGGAGATATTGGCCTTGATCACCTTTCTCTGCAAATTGTGGGAAGGCCATGTGTAAAAACTGCAGGAGAATGATGGGTGGGATGCTGGAGGACGTTTTATCCATGGAATCAAACAAATCTCTAAGAGCTTAAAAATAAAGCAAGTGAGTTTTGAAAATAAAAAAATTAAATTTAAAAAGATCAACTTAAAAATATTACAGCAAACTAGTAGTTAAAATTAACAGCAAGGCGGCAACAATATTCAAAGGGAACACTTAACAGTGTCAAATTAGAACTTTTCACCATAGGACCAAATTGTTTAACAGCAGTTACAATACATGCACCGGCAAAATGTGCCTGCAAATATGATTATGCAGGTGTAACAAATGACCCAGATATGAAAGATAGGCACATAGTGCCTTGCCCTTTGATGCCGTTTGAAGCTGGTTCCTCACTAACAGCCCAAAAATAGAATCTTCATTCACCAAAAGCTATTTAACACACTCCTGAGGCACAATGTCTTTGTAACATGTCTATACCTAAAAACAAAGGTGTTCAGGTTAAGATCCACTTTCTATAACTGAAAGCCACAGTGACTTAAGTGTCACTTATTGCTGATAGGACCAAAACTAAACTTGATTTTTCCACACTTAAAATTCTTCACAGAATACTTAAACTTCGCACCCAGGAAAGCAAGTGAATGTACACCAGTGCAGAAAGTTCAAAACTATTTGCAGTGTAGTGGATGATGCTGATTAAGAATATGTTCAGTGGCAACACACAACACAACTTTCCCCCCCGTTCCTAGCTGCATATATTACTCTTCTTTCTAAAAAAAATGTACCCATTATACAGCACTTCAAGTTTACAAAGCGCTTTACAGACACTGACTGCTGCTCACAACAGCCTGTGATGTAGGCTTTACAGGAAGAAGACTGAGGCATGAAGCTTTTATACCAATGGATATAGCTAACGTTATTTTATAACAAAAAGAACTAAGTTTTATGGCCAGTTTCTTTCTGTTCCTGTGATCCAACATCTCTTAAATACTGACTCCAAGAGGCATTATCTCAATATGACACAGGCATTAAAAAAAATGCCCGTGTGTCATGCAGGAGCTCCTGACCAGCCCAGCACCAAAGAGTTAACTAAGGATTTACTTATCAATGTATTAGACTCCTCAGAAGCAATGTTGTCACCTCAAAAGAAAATAATAAGGGACACAAAGTAGAGGCAGTGAGAGGGGAAGGGGCAGGCATGGTTGTATAGAGTAACCATTGAACTTACCACCCCAAAATTCGATCAGCAGGCATACCCACAAACTGGACCTTTCCTTCTTTATTTTGTTTTGTTTTTCCTTAAATGGACTGGTAGAAATCCCAGTGTGCTGGCCCAGCATCTTAGTGGGGCAATGAAATAGAGTAAAAAAAGAAAACAAAGTGGACAAGTAGTACCCTTGTTCAAATGTAAAGGGTCTAACTAGAGTTCTAGTTAGAGCTCAGAGATACTGGGCCTTTGTGAGCTCCTGCTACCCAGACCACCAGCACCAAAATAAAATGTGACTTTCCCTTTGGAGATTAAATATACGACACTATTATGGATGTTTGAATCTCTAGGGTAAGGATTATGGCATATGGAGGATAGCAGTCAATATTACTCCAATGGTATTGCAAGGCCAATAACATCTATTAAATGTAGTGTCACTGGGATGGTGAGTTCCAGAAGTAGTTATAGCCTATATTAAGTGAAAAACAAGAACTGTCCACTAAAATGTTTACATGGCAAGTGTTCACCTCAAATGATAGAGAGGAGTGCTTTAAAGTCCCAATTACTTTAATCCATACTTAAGAAATAAGGGCTATAATGATTTACATTTTAGGTTAGATTGTGCCTAGTTTCATGTGAGTAATCCACACTACTCCAAGTATACCTTTGTTGGAGTAGATTTTGGAAGGTGCAGAAAAGTATGCCTTGCATCCAAGATTAGTCTATTCCTTAGAAGTACATTAGTTGATAAAAGTTAAAATGAACCCCTCAGTGCTCTGGAGTTACCAAGGCATAAACTCCAAAGAAAAACACACATGAAAGACTTGCAATAACAATCCTGGACTCCAGCTGCCAAGAGGTAAAGTTACATAATAGCAAAAACACTGTGTTCTAATCCAAATACTGACCTGCAGTAATATACTGAGCAGAGGCCATTTCTCCTGAAGCTCTTAAGGCACCAGCATACCTAAAAGAGATTCAAATAATTTGCATGCAATTAAACGAAACCATATAAATTTTTTAAAAAATAAACACCAGGTTTTTAATTCACAAAAGAGGAGAGTGGATAAAATGGTCAGATAGAAATTAAAAAAAAACATTCTGAAAAAGGGTTCTGGGGAGATTCACTGAACTTGATGTAATCCAAGTATTTACCTCCTGGCAGCATACATCCTCTAGTCTAGTGCTTTGACACCCACCCCAAACCATCATTTCTGCTATAATCACACTGAAGCAAAGGAAAGGCTAGCATCCCTCAAATCACTTTTGCTTAAGGGTAAATGAAAAAAAAAATATTAAAAATTTGATTATTTTAATTCTATGTACTTTTGCATACACTCTACTTCCATTTAATTCTGTCCCCCTTCTCTTCCTGTTTCTTAGAAGAGGAGTCTTCCCTTGCTTAGCACATGAAAAGTAAGGCTGAACACTTGCCTAACCACAGGTTTCTACTGCTTCACATGGGAGCAATAACATCTGCTTCCTAAAATGATTTGAGCCAAGGTGGGGAGGAATAGCCACACTCAGTGGTTAAAGCAGATCAAAGCTGAGGGGATACCACTAGTTCTGGTAGCTATTGTCATACATCTCTCTCTTATGCAACAATGAAGTGTTGCAAGGAGAAGAGAATGGGGACAAGAGAGTAAGTAACCAAAAGGAGTTCATGTCCCCAAGCAGGTTCCCAGCCAGCTGGGAGGTTGGAGGGGGGGAAGGAAGAGAATGTTCACCAAACGTATGGAACAAGATGGGGTACATTTCTGGTGTGTCCAATCCTGATTTCTACCAAGGAGAAGAATGTATTTTATTTAGAAAAGCACAGGAAAGGGGAGCATATGCAGGAGTTACTCCTTCAAAATTTCTGAAATATCCAATGCAACTTCCTCCATCTTACGAGATTAAGATATTTAGAGTCACTGTGAATAGTTCTCTGAAAACTTCCGCTCAACGTGCAGTGTTTGAAAAGGCTAACAGCATGTTAGGAACTATAGGGAAAGGATAGAAAATAAGATGGAAAATATTGTAATGCTACTATAAATCATGGTGTGCCCACAACTGAATATTGTGTCTAGTTCTGGTCAACCCACCTCAGAAAGTATTTAGTAGAACTGGAAAAAGTTAGAGAAAGGGCAAGATGATCAAGGGTATGGAATGACTTCCATGAGGAGAGACTAAAGAGATTAGTTCAGTTAAAAAAAGAGATGACTAAGGGGGGATATGATAGAGGTCTATAAAATCATAAATGATGTAGAAAGAGTGAATACAGAAGTGTTCTTTACCTTTTCACACAATACATAAAGTAGGGGTCACCCAATGAAATTAATAGGCAGGGGGTTCAATACGAACAAGAGGAAGTACTTTTTCACACAATGTACAATTAACCTGTGGAGCTCATTGCCATGAGATGCTGTGATACCCAAAAGTATAACTGGGTTAAAAAAAGAACTAGGTAAGTTCACGGAGGGTAGGTCCATCAATGGCTATTAGCCAACATGATCAGGGACTGAAACCCATGGTTGAGGCAACCCTAAACCTCTGACTACCAGAAGCTAGGAGAGCAAGACAAGGATGGATCACTTGATAACTGCCCTGTTCTGTACATTGCGCCTGAAGCTCTGGTATGGACTACTATTGGAGACAGGATACCGGGCAAGATGGACCATGGTCTGACCCAGTATGGTAGTTCTTACGCTCTTAAGATTAAATTTTATTCAAAATTTATAGAGCTGGTGGGCACCCTTTCTTCCCTGCTCCACTCAGAGGGAAGTAATGGATGGAACAGATCTTTCTTTAAGGAGGAGTAGTTCAGGTACATATTTTCAGTCAGGTGATGCTGCTGCTACACTCACTGCTGGGCAAGTCTGGGAGCCTCTCCTGCTACTCCTATATCTAATTCCTCTTCCTAATTGAGCCATTACTTTAGTACGTAGAGGAGCAGCTCTGAGGAAACAGGCTCCTCCAAGATAGGAAGAGCGATCTGTGCTACTCTTACTTCAACCTTGGACCTGGCTTCCACAAAAATTGATGTCAGGGAGATATCCTTTTCATCAGAAAAGGGTACATCAACCATGGGAAGCTAAAGGGGGATGACGCTCCTAGAGACCTCAATAGGGTAGCTGATGTGAAGTGAAACCAGAACACTAAGCTTGCCCAGCTGAGCTAACTCAGCTTTACTTCCCTCCTCACTATTCTTTTGTGCTGCCATCAAGAGAGAAGGTGAGTCCTGCAAACACCATTCAGAGCAGTGAATCTGTCTTTTTCTAGGGCTGGTATCCCAGCAGATAGAATACTGCCACCTTTTATTGCATCCTGACAGTTTTATAGGATATATTTTGACACTCACCCATGTAATATTTAAGATACTAAATACAGCACTAAAACTAAGTGTGAAAAAGATTTCCTGACTGAAATTAAGATTTATGGGATCCCTCCCCCAAGATTATTTCTGAAGAGTTTTCCAGTGTAGTTAGATGTATAAATTTTGCAGCCTAGAAATAGCTATCCAAGTTACTACAAGGCAACATTGAGGCCAGACTCATTACTTTAACAGTCAAATCTTGATTATTGAATAGAATGGAAGGCAATTAATTTGAATAAGTATTTGGATAATCAGTATTACTGTACATGTTACTCCTGGGGGAATTCTGCATGACTCTGTGGGTGCAGAATTCATGTCCCCTGCAGATTTCTTTGTTTCCCTACAGAAAAATGACTCTCTGATGGGGAATCAAAGGGAAGCTGCAAGAGCGATCATGAGCCACTCCCCAGCAGCTCAGGTGCATCCTTTCGGGCACTTGGGGCAGCCAACAGTGAGCTAAATTACTGGGGGCGGACAGGGGGCTTGGGGACTCCCCAGATGGTGCTTGGTCAGACTCACCCCCTGTCCACCCAACCCTCAAGCATCCAAACTCCCCCGCCCCCGACTCAGACCCCTCCCAATCTTCCCCCACCCAAGTCTCAACCCCACCCCGTACCTGGCCCTCCCCAGCGGCTCCTACCCTGCAATGGGCTCAGCTTGCAGTCCCATCTGGGCTGGGGGAGGAGCACATGTTCCCTGCAAGGAGTTGCTGGGACTGAGGCTGGGTCAGACCCACCCCCAGAAACCTCCCCCAGCTGCAGGAAGCTCTTCCCCCCTTTCCTCCCCGCCACACTTCCTGCCCCCATCGCTCTTCAGCTGCATGGGAAGGGGTCACTGTACAGGGAGCTGCTCCCCCATCCAACCCCCATGCATCCGGAAGCCCTCATACCCAGACCTCCACAATGAGCCTCACCCCACACCCGCCAACGCTCCCCTGCATCTGGACCCCCAGCAAGCTCCTCCACCTACATCCAAACCCCCCAACCCTGCTCCCAGATCATCTCCCCACCGAGCCCCACCCCCTGCTGGGTCCCCTGCATTTGAACCCATACCACAAGCCTCAGTTCCTATTCACCTGGACCCCCACTGCACTGAGCCCCAACCAGCTGCATCCGGACCACGCCCACCCCCATTCTCCCAGCACCCAAACCCCCCTGCCATACCCAGACAGCCCCCCACACTGAGCCCCAACCACCTTCACCTGACCTGCTGCATAGTCCCATTGCCCCTGCAGCTGTAACCCCATCCCCCATCACATCCAGACCCCACCACTGAGCCGCCTACACCCAAACTGCCCCACCCAGAACCCTCTTAACCCACACCTCAATCCCTTCCATAATAAGCCCTTCCATTGTTAGATCCTGCTGTGCTAAGCCTGCCTGCCTGCCCGCCCACAGCTGGTACAGAGGGGCAGGGCCCTGGGGTGTTTCTGGGATAGGCCTGGCCCTCACGCTGTTTCAGGGTCAGGTGGAGCCTCACCGCTGAATCCACATCTCAGGATTTGGGGTGGGGGGGGGAGGGAAGAGAGCTGAAGGGTGATCACAGAATTCATCAGGAGTACTGGGGAAACCAAGTCAAGTGCAGAAGAGTCAAGAGTTTTGATCATTCTACATGAGTGATGTAATCTTGCCTAAATGACCATTATTCCCACAATTCTTCAGTGTTGAAGACCTCTCATATTGTATGCCTGTTGGCTCTCTCACTGGAATTCTCCAATGGTAAGTCTGGAAGAATAGATTTATTTATCTTGCTGACCCTCAAGACGGTGCATTACTCACAATTAAATCAGTGTAGAAACTGGTTTCCACACCTCAATCTAGAAGAATCAGGAAAATTAGGAAGTACTAAGTGTACTAAAAAAATGCTTGTGGATTTATAAAACTAAATCTTTCATTGTGTTGCCAACAAAATGTAACATACTGAACATCGCAAGCTATATAATCTGTAATTGGACAGTTTGCAAACAAATTAGTGGACAGAGTTATGGAAAAGTGTTTTTGCAAAGGAACAGGACTGGTTCTTAAGTTAACTGCATAACAGGTTTTTTGTTTTTGTTTTATTTTTTAAAAGGAGAGATCATAATACTTTAGACAAAAACAGAATATACGTAAACCCAAGAAGAGTAGATGATCAAAGTTCAGCAACCTGTCTAAACAGTTTTGTGAAGTCTTATTTGCAATAGACTGGATCAGAATTTGGATGTGAACTTTTTTTAGTGAGACAGAACCAATTCTTTTAAAAATATTTTAGCTTCTATAAATATGCAGCTGCTTTGACTTCTTAGTAACGACAAAGATGTAACCAACACAATGCTTCTGTTAGTCTGTAACTCTATTAAGACGACAATTTTACACAACAGACACTTCATAATCCAAGGAAAACAATTTTAATCTTAGTACTTTTGTACTAAACCCTACCTCTTAAGGGCCTCTTTCAGTTCTGGCACAGAGCGGATACACTGAACTGTAGCATTCATGTAACAAGTGTTGCCAAGATTTGTCAAACCACATGGTAACTCCATCTGCCAAGGAAATATACACGGTGCTTGAAGATTTAAGAGACATTTTTAATTATTTTGGTATAAATACTGTAACTCAGACAGTAGCTTGTTAGGACAGATCTGAAATTAAGAAACCTGATCCACCATCATGTTACATCAAATTTTATCTAATAAATCTATTAATTCAAATTTATTTTTGTAAAGTATATTTATTTTTAGTTCTATTATCTTGTTAGTTTTAAGTATTTTACATTTTAGTGCACTTAAGTGCTTTTAAAAACATTCAGGAGTGCTTCATTTTATTTTTGTGTACGTTTTGGTATAGTGAACAGAATGAAATTTAGAGGACAAACCTCCTAAAAAGGAGCACATTTACAGAGGTTCCAATTATAATCAAATTCAAACGTTAAAATATTTTTTCTTGCTGATTGCCTTGATAATCTTGCATACATTTTTAATGATATGCCTCTACCCTGATATAACGCGGTCCTTGGGAGACAAAAAAATCTCACTACGTTATATCAAACTTGCTTCCCCCCCGCTCCCCGTTCCTTGTTCCCTGACTGCTCCCTCCAGAAACCCCCATCCCTAATCACCTCCAGGACCCCACCCCCTACCCAACCCACCATTTCCCTGACTGCTCCGACCCCTATCCACCACCACCCCCTGACAGGCACTCACTGGCAGCATCGGGAAACAGAGCAGTCGGGCCCCAGTCCACTCCACTAGCTCCCAGCTGTGGCGCTCCACTTTCTGCCATCGGTGAGTGCGGGGAGGTTGGGGAAAGGACACCCTCCGCACTCACCAGCAGCGAGAAGTGGAGCAACGTGGCCCCAGCCTGCTCCACTCTGCCACCTCCCAGCTGCGGCGCTCTGCTTCCTACCGCAGGTGAGTGCGGGGAGGTTGGGGAAAGGACGCCCTCCATACTCACCTGCGGCGGGAAGCGGAGCGCTGTGGCTGGGAGCTGGCGGAGTGGAGTGGGCTGGGGCCCGGATACTCCGCTTCCGCCGCTGCTGCTGAGTGTGGGGGGATCCCTTCCGCCAAGCCCCTTCCCGCAAGTGACATGGCTGGGGCCGGGACGAGGAAAGCAGAGCGGGCTGCTCCTGGCCCCCTGCTAATCCCCTGGGCCACTCTGGGACTGCAGGGTCCCCAAAAGTGCCCTCCCACAGCTCCTGCCCCCCAGACCCTGGGGGGGAGGGGAGGAGCCCCTGACCACCCCCAAGACCCTCTGCCCCTTATCGAACCCCTTGGCCCCAGCCTGGCCCGGCACCCTTAACACACTGCTCAGAGCAGCGTGTCAGAGCTTTACTGCATTGTATGCAAACCCGCATTATATCAGTCACGTTATAGCGGGGCAGAGGTGTAGTTGTAATATAATCAAATCAATGTCAAAACAATGTCTATGTTCTCAGCAGAACTCTGAAAAGTAATGAAATCCACAGTTAAATTGTTAAAATACTGCTTTGCTTTATCACTAGTTTACAGGGAGGAGTTAAAGTTTTTTGAATTTCTGAGGTCCTGAAGTTTACATTTTAAAAATATTGATTTAACTTCTTAAACAAAGAAAATGGTCATACTAATGTAATAACTGGACTATAACAATTTCAGGAACCATTAGAAATGATTGCACAAATACATTATATTTTGTAAAGCTTATTTAATAAAAAGTGAGCCAGATATCAGGAAAAATTGATTTGTACAAAATGAGTCAACTATGCATTTGGATACATTTTTGGGAAAAAGCATTAATCTAGCTACACAAACTATGTTAGTGTGTCTATTTAAAAAACAAACAAACCAGAGTATAGGCATATTTGAAATTCAGATGTCAAAAATTCAGGGGCATAAAATTTGGTAAGAGAAAAAGTAACATGTAATGTCCTTCAAATTTGGTCCAAGATTGACATGTCTCCTTGTTTACCTCTATTATTTAAAGTTAGTCTAGGTGACTAGATCGGCTCTAGTCTCACAGGTATATTTAATTTAAGTATCAATTATTTTCCTCTTAGACCATAGGCGGCTCTTACGTAAGTATTAAAATACACGTCAGTCTTAAATTACAAAGCCATCATCATATGGATATTTATAACAGAACTATTGTTCCATATGTACAGTAGCCAGTGTTCAAAAGTCACCTTGGCTGTTTGTGGTATTTTTTTTAATTAGCATAAAAGAGCTCCTAGTTCAGATTAAGGGCAAACAAAACTATTCAAGTTATTTAAAAAAAAAAAACATCCCGAACTAGGGAAAGTTTTGTTTTCAAACATTACATCAATTTTTTCCCCCACAGATTCTCCTCTCACAAAGAAGATTCCCTCTACTCCAACAGTTTAAAAAAAGAGTTTCCAAATTTTCAACTGGGAACCAATGTTCACATAAGGAGACTAGGATATTTTTAGGGTGCACTATTATGAATATAGAAAAGCCACCAAATAATTTGACACTACTAGTAGTCTTTGTTCAAGAGAAGCCCAGGATCAAAAACACAAGGACAATACAAGTCTGGCTTCAGATGCCTCTCCAGAGCCACATCTGGGAAGTCTGTACTACATTAGAACCTGAGGTTACGAACACCTTGGGAATGGAGGTTGTTCATAACGCTGAACAAAATGTTATGGTTGTTTTTTAAAAGTTTACAACTAAACATTGACTTAATATAGTTTTGAAACTTTACTGTGCAGAAGAAAAAAAAAAAAAAGGCAAAGAAGCATTTAAGTGCTTTACATTTAAACACGGTATTGTATTGGCTTATTTTTCCTCTAGTGTTGTTGCCTGATTGTGTACTTCTGGTTCCAAATGAGGTGTGTGGTTGACTGATCAGTTTGTAACTCTGGGGTTCATAACTCTGAGGTTCTACTGTATGCCTACCCCATGAGAAGGTTGGTTCAAGCCAAATGACATTAGTTAAATGAGCTATAAATTAAAGCAAACTTTTTACCATTTCCTCCAAAGTCACATTACATTGTCAACACCTTCAGGTTTGTTAGATACTAGAAATGATAAGTAAATAAGCTATAGTTTAAGATCCACTTTTAAATAAACATTATAAATACACTGAAAAGTGCAGTTATCCAAAAGATAACAGGAATCTGAGGTACAAAATATGCTTACAGCTGAGGCTAACTGCTCCTCCGTCATGTCTTCCACAAAGACAGGTCGAGCTACTGGTTCCTCAGGGAGTGCCTCTGCAGAGCCCATCATTAATAAGGTCATCCCCTGTAACACAGCAGATATAATCAGACACATTAAAGAACATTCAAAAAATACAAGTGCAAGAAAGGTAGAAATCTTCATACCTCTAAAATTTAGTAATTTCAGATATCTCCTATTGGAGGTAAACTAAGTGTTTTCTTACAATGTCTATTTGATACTGCATTTTTGTTTCTAAAGAAAAAGATAACCAATGAAACAAAAAATGAAGTGAATCTACTGCTTTATTCTTTTATATTTATATTGAATTATGTATCACCCTTCCTTCATGAAAACTAAGAAAAAGATTTTAGTCCATTAATCTCTAAACAGTACTACTGACTTTGTAATTATGTAGAAAATGCACAATAGGAAAAATTTCTTAGTACACCTCTACCCCGATATAACGCTGTCCTCGGGAGCGTTACCGTCTTACCGTGTTATAGGTGAAACCGCGTTATATCCAACTTGCTTTGATCCACCGGAGTGCACAGTCCCGCCCCCCAGAGCGCTGCTTTACCACGTTATATCCAAATTCGTGTTATATCGGGTCGCATTATATTGGAGTAGAAGTGTATTTTTTATGCAAGCTTCCATTTGGCCTGGACACTGTCAGTCAGTAGCCAAGATCTTTCTAATAAACAGCTTTAACTAACATCAGGTTCCAATTATGACTAAAAAATTAATGAACCACAGAATACCCTTAAATGAAAATTCCCTCCATTTTTGACCCTTCAGAGGCAAAAGTCTTTCATACTCCAGTACTATACAAGGGAAATTACTTTATCCTCCATTTCTTCGATCTTGGGCGTCAAGAAGTTAAGAGCCAGAACTATGCTCAGATTTGAAAAGATAAAATAAAGTTTACTAGAATCTCCACATGCAGTGTGTGCAAAAGTTGCTAATTATTCAAGTTGAGAATACTCGGAATAGGAAGAAATTCACCCTTCTCTGGCTAAGGATTTGGGGGAGCTTGACAGGGATCTTGTTGAATTTACTACCATGAAGACTGGCTTGTTGGTTTGGATCTGTGTGTTCTCTTGGAATGGGAATACTAACAGGAGGGGGGAAAGTGGGATGCCACCTCTGAGGACAGGGGAGCTATTTGAGGAAGTGAGAAATATTTGATCAAGGGTGGCCAATATGAGGGGAAAATGGGTTGGGGATGCTCCACAGTATTGCCCAGAGAACAAGAGGTGGACAGTCAGGGGAGAAAGGTACAGGTGCTATGGTGCTTTCCTGGGCCAGTGTGTGCAAAAGGAGCTTCCCATCATGACAACCTGGGTGGCTCCACACCATAGACATTTCCTTCCCCTTTGACCAACAGGTCGGTGTTTGAAAGTATGATGCTGGTGATGAAAAGGATATATCAAAAAATGAGTAATAAGTACCCAGAGACTCACTCCAAGTAGTATAAATTCCTTAAATTATCCTGAAGTGTGGTTAGATTATTGGAGGAAGGCTACCAGCACCTGGTACACAGTGCAAAACCAGAATTTTACCTGTCTAGCCCTCAACACAATAGTATGCAAGTGCCTTTGCCATAGCTCTTTGATCTACCGTACCACCCTGCTGATACCGCATAAGTAGTGCTGGAGAGCCACCACCACGCTAGGGGAATCAAGCAACTTTCCCCTGTCTATTCATTAAAGATCCCCTCCCTACCAGACTGCTGCTGAAGCTAAGAGAAAGGAACTACCAAGTTCCTGCAAGAAAGAAGAGAACCATCAGGGAGAGCTCAGGAGCAACCTCTGCTTTTCCCTGGTCAGGCAGAATATCGGATAAACAACATGGATGTGTTGAGTAAAAGTGCTAGTAGGCTACAGAGAAAGAACGAAAACGAAATCACAAGAATCTCTTGTATTACCCTGGGAGTGGAAAAATAGCAGATAAACCTCATCAGTGAGGCTCATGAAAGCAGTACAGACCCTATACCAGAGAAGCAATCCTAGAAGACCAATTGAGTGAGTAGTGGCTATCAATGTAATATGCAATAAAAAAAATTCTCAAAGCATATCAGGAAGACATTGTCATTTCCCCATAGGTCCTAGCTCACAAGGTTCTCTCATCATATTCCCAGAGAACAAATGTTAAAAATTTCCACAGTGGGTCTCCTAAAATTATGTGTAGGTAAGACAACTACATCCTAAAATTATTATTTAGTCTAAAAGCAGAAAATGTAAAGGTCACCATGGTTACAAAACACAATTTTGATTAAGTGTATCTCCCATTATTCACTATGGCGTTCCTATTTTTTCCTGAAAGTCATAAGACTATCACCCCACTTATGATGGAAGTAATGAGAGACACTTAAAAAGACGATCACTATAATAAAATGATTAAGTTTTAAGCAGTTTACCAATATGCAAGTGAATTTTTGATACTTACATTCTTGATTTTGATGTTGCCCCACTCATCATCCTATGTTTCAGGGGAAGAAAAGGATTGTGTTACTGTCTTACAGTATTTTTAGAAGGCTCAAAAGGCTAACTGATGCTTTCACCAACATTAGTCATTTGTCTCTGAACAGCACATTATAGCAAAGTGTGAACACTTTACTAAAGACACTTCTTTTTCCAATCTTGTGTCAATCTAAACTAAAAACATCAAGGTACTCTTTTCTAGATGGCTCTTGATAGTTTTACAGCTAGTCAGCTCCAATATCTGTTTCAGAAGGAAGGGAAAGAAGGCAAATTGACCAAATTAAGTCATATTGGCATAAAAAGTGTAAGGCAGAGATGCACTGTCTGTTCTGGATTGTTTTCACTGGCCTGCAATGCAGAAACCAGCTAAAATTCTTAACTGAGGTATACAGAAAGAAAGTTCTGTTCAAGTTCTGTTAATTTCTTAAGCAACAAGGAAAATCCGAAAGGTGCGGGGAAAAATTCTGAAATACTGGTTTGCGTTGACCACCATTTAATCAACTTGTATTTTGAAATACATTTTCCAGTAACAAGCAACAGACCTACAGCATCAACACATCCTACTATGTGTTTTCTGAACTGTTCATGGTCATACATTTATACATTTGTAACATTATATTCTTACTGTTGATTAAACATTAATCAGAACATTAAACAGAATTAGACAAATACAAGAAAGTTATTGGTGATTTCTACCTTTAGAGCTCCTCCTTTCACCACAACTTTCTGTCTGTCTGGCTGAACTCCAGTCAATGCAAAAAGCTGAGCCTTGAACACCATTGGAGGTTCATCAGTATTCAGCTCTACACCATCAAATTTCTCTTTCCCCCATTTTACGTTCACTGCAAAAACAATGCATTACACATGTGGATCAATCTCTTTCACATGAGTTCATTTAGTTTCTAGAATTAACTATGAGTATATAATATTTTACCTAAGAAAGACCTTAGCCCTCATACCATACATTGAGTTTCAAGTTGGCTATCAACAAGTTTGAAAAGATTATTCAAGATTCATGTTTCACAATAAAACCAAGCAAAACTATTTCTCTGTCCAATCTTAAGAAGTCATTAAAAAGTTAATCCTCCCAATCTATGGACCATGCTGATTGCAACTATCATCAGTCATGGGTCAGTTAGGGTATGTCTTCACTACCCGCCGGATAGCAATCGATTTCTCGGAGTTCGATATATCGCGTCTCATCTAGATGCGATATATCGAACCCCAAACGCGCTCCCGTCAACTCCGGAACTCCACCGGAGCGAGTGGCGGTAGCGGAGTCGACGGGGGAGCCACGGACGTCGATCCCGCGCCGTGAGGACGGGTAAGTAATTCGAGCTAAGGTACTTCGACTTCAGCTACGCTATTCAGTAGCTGAAGTTGCGTACCTTAGATCAACCCCCCCGCCAGTGTAGACCAGGCCTTAGTATAATTCTGTGGGATAACCCTATGTTCTTCCAAAACAAAACTCATACTTCTGGTGACAAAGGTTATTTACATGAAATTGCATACTGCACATGTCAAATATGTACCCAGACAGACTATCTTGCTTTAACTCAATGGCACATTAACTTTGTAGCCCCACTTACACCACCACTGTTAAATACTTTAATGCTGGTACAGTATAGTCACAAAATGATTTTAGCTCAGTGTAGTTGGATGCAATAGGAATGTCCTGCAGCTCCAGTCATTTACATATTATAGGCAATTGACTCCTTAGCAGTAGAGCTGGAATCCATTCATGGCCCAGCATAGCAACTGTTGCTAGGCTAATCCATCACTGACCCATGGCAGAGAAACAGCATGGTTTTCCAGCAGAACTGTAAATCTGCAGCCAGCAGGTTATATCAAATTCTGTTGTATATTTCTAAAAGGTATTTTAGAATGTTACTACTTAATTGAAAACACTGAAACACAGCATACCCTATAACAAGGCTACACTCTATCAGGCAAATTCATGATAGCCACAACAATTTTGCTTCTATCAGTTATGGCAGTATGTTTGTCCCTGTCAAAACCAGCAACTTAGGGTTTTTCAATAAAGGATAAAGCAACCGTGATTTAATAAAGGATCGTCCATCATTTATATAGGTCCAGGATAGCAGACTATGGGAAAATGACCAGGGGGTGATTTTAAACAATTTTTTTCCACACAGACATAATAATCTGTAAAAAGAGCATGATTTGCCTGTTGTTCTGCATTTTTTCTATACATTTGTGATTTGTTTTTTGCCACAAAGCCATGACTTCTCCCATTTGTTTCTCGTGACAAATAAGTAGCCTTAAAGCAGGGTAGTACAGTCAGAGTGTTCATTCTTGAAGAGGCAGGTTCCAATCATTTTTGCAATTTGTTCAAACAGAGAAGGTTTTGGAGTACAAAAAACTAGAGCTCTTATGTAAACCATGCTAATAAACAATTGCACGAGTATCCAATCTGAATGTTAAATATGCTGCAAGATAATAAACCTTATAATCTTAGATATGATTATCTTTAAAAACTTACCTATCCATAGAAATACACTGTACAAAGTTTTTCCATTATTTTAGATAAGGAAATAAAATAATTCAAGCAAAGATTATACAAACAACTAAAACAGAAGTCAGGCTCATAGGCGGCAAGGGCTTGTGGTGCCCGAGCTCCAGGAATATTCAGGGCCAGGGACACAGCTCCACCAATATTTGGAGCTGGGTTTCTCCCCTGGCCCTGCCTGGAGCGGGCCCCAGCCCCCACCCCAACTGAAAGAAAACAGCGTGCACCTCTCCTTTGCTTCTGCTGCCGCTGCCTAAAGGCTATAGCACAAGAGCAGCACCGGAAGACTGAGGCAGCTGCTGCTGCTGCAGCAGCACCTCAGAAGGGGGAGACGGGAGGGGGCACACATGTGCTTGGCAGCCCTCCCTTCCCCTGGCACCCACCTGAAGGAGATGAGATGCCAAGGGGACTTCTGGCCAGGAGACGGACACCACTCACCTGAGCAGCTGCTGGGGCTTTGGTGAGTGTTTGATCCTATGATCCACCCCCCCCACACCTGTAGCCCCCACTCCTGCCCAACACTAGTTAAGGGGCAGCCCCATCCCCTACCCCCAGTGAGGCTAGGGTGAGGGGCAGCAGGGGAGGAAGGAAGCCACATGTGATGGCAGTCCCCTCCCCACCCAGCACCCACTCACCACAGGGGAGATGGGGGCGGGGGGCTTCCTAGACCTGAGCAGCTGGGGCTTGGGTGAATTTTGTAACAACCTGCCCCCCAGCCACCATCCCACAGCCCCCACTCCTGCCCCACGCTGGGGATGAGGAGCCCCATCCGCTACCCCCAGTGAGGCTACGGTGAGGGGCAGCAAACTGCAGCAGGGGAGGAAGGAAGTCATATGGGAAGGCAGTCCCTTCCCCCAGCACCCACCCACCAGCCACAGGGGAGATGGGGAGGGAGGCTTTCCAGACCTGAGCAGCTGGGGCTTGGGTGACTTTTGTGACACCCTGCCTCCCTCCCCATAGCCACCACCCTGCAGTCCCCACTCCTGCCCCATGCTGGGCAAGGAGCAGCCCCATCCCCAGTGAGGCTATGGTGAGGAGCAGCAGCAGAGGAGGCCACCCGTGATGGCAACCCCCCCAGTACCCATCAGAGGGGAGGCGAGTGGGCTTTCTGAACCCGAGAGGGGCCCTAGGAGCATGTGCAGTAACCATGGTGCAGTGAGAGTGTGCTGCAGGGGAAGGTCCTCTCTGGCACTAGCCCTGGAGCAGCCTGTCTGCACCCCAAGTTCCTCATCCCCCCACCCCAAAGCCTGCGCCCCCAGCATCCCAACCCTGAGCATTCTCCTGCACTGTGAGCCTCTCATCCCCAGCCCCACCCCAGAACCCTCACCTGAGGGGAAAAGCACGCAACTTAAATCTGGTGGTCAGTTTGGAGTATCATTGTGTTTAGCACAATACTTGATTATTTTACACCCTTTAAAGTATATAACTGGTCGTATACAGGTGTTACAAAGTGGGAACGTTCTTAATGTTTTCTCTGAATACTGTGTGGGTGCCTCAGTTTCCCCAATGCATTTCTTAAGGATCTAGATGGTGGGATAAGGGGGTGTGATTGTGTGATGGTGTCTGCATAGAGAGTGGCCGACACCCTGTCTCCAGGCAACTGATGGCCTGGGCCACTCTCCTGCAAGGTGTTGGAGAACAAAGAGATCAGGTGGCTTCCTAATGCCTGGAAAAGAGACAAAGGCCAGAGGAGGGAGTGTCAGTGCCTGTGCGGACTTCCGGGAAGCACATGGTGTGGAAGGGGATGCTGGGATACTCTTGAACTACTCCATACAAAGCCAGTCAGGACTCTGGGGGAGCCTCCTCTTTCTGAGCATACTGTCTCCAGGGCAAGAAGCTTGTACCTTCCTGGGTCTGATCTCAGAGCATTCAGCATGCCCTTCCACACAGTGTGCTTCCCGCAGCAAGTCCGCACAGGCAGGGCTCCTAGGGAAGCCAGAGGGTCCTGCACCCCAACTCCGCAGTCAGACGTGACTCTCAATCAGCCGGTAAAACAGGTTTATTAGATGACAGGAACAGTCTAAAACACAGCTTGTAGGTACAGAAAACAGAACCCTTCAGTCAGGTCCATCTTTGGGGGTGGGGAGCCCAGACCCAAGTTCTGGGCCTCTCCCCATTTCCCCAGCCAGCTCCAAACTGACACTCCCTCCAGCCCCTCCTCTGGCCTTTGTGTCTCTTCCGGACAAGGAGGCCACCTGATCTCTTTGTCCCCAACACCTTCAGTTGGCACCTTGCAGGGGAAACTGAGGCATCCACACATAATTCAGAGAAAACATTAAGAACATTCCCACTTCATCACAACAGGTACAACAAAATATAATATATTAAAGCAGGCAAGTGCTGCTTCTGACTTTCCACTTTTCATTGACCCTTGTAATCTTGTGGCGCCGACGCGCTGTAGCTTCATTTTATCCCAGCAACAAATTCTTGATTTGTAGGATCACTAATGATCAACAATGGATAAATTCTTAATAAAGTTACCCAGAGAAAAAGAAGAAAAGGGTAATTCATCAAGTGATGGCCGAGTTCAACACCCAGCTTTCAAACTGAAGTTATACAAAAGAAAGATGCGGCAAATCTACAAGATACGAAAAGGAGTTTTCAGCAGTCTTGGCTATCAAGATTTAAGCGGCTGGAGTACAATAGCAAATTAAACAGAGCTTTTTGCTCAGTCTGCAAAAACTGTTCTGAAAAGAAGATCTTAATATTTTCTATGAAGGCCAAACCAACATTTATTTCATCTGGATTTCAAGACTGGAGACACGCATTGCGTGGTTTTACATCACATGAAAAATCCTCCTGTCACAAGGACGCGGTAATGAAGTATGCTGCTCTGCAATCACAGGTAAATGTTTCTGCACTAGTGGCAGCCAGTTGCAGAAAAGAATCACAATCAGCTAAGACTGCACTGCACAACATTTTTACCAGTGTTCAGTACCTAGCTCAACAAGGAATAGCATTACATGGACATAATGAGAGTGATTCAAATTTGATGCAGCTCTTGCTGCTACGCAGTACAGATTCTGAGGAACTGAGACAGTGGCTTAATCACACAAAATACAAGTGGCTGTCACATGAGGTTAACAACGAAATAATCAAAATGATGGCAATGATGGCGCTAAAAAAAATTGTGCAAAAGATAAAGGCTTCTAAGTTTTATGCCATTGTAATGGATGAGACTACCGATTTGCCAAGAAAAGAACAAGTAAGTTTTTCTTTAAGGTTGTTTTCTAGTGAAGACTGGGAGATTTATGAGGAGTTTATTGGGTTTTACCTAACTGATACAATGGATGCTGCTTCTCTTTTCAAAATTGTGGAAGATACACTTCTCAGGTGTGATTTGCCCTTTTCTGATTGCCGGGGGCAGTGTTACAATGGAGCCAGTAATGTGTCGGGCAAATTTACTGGGGTTCAAGCTAGAGTGAAGGATCAAGAGCCGAGAGTGGAATCTGTGCACTGTGCTGCACATTCCCTTAATCTTGCCATGCAGGATGCCCTGCATAATATTCAAGAGTGTCGTTATATATTTTTGATGGTGAAAGATCTCATCAATGCCTTCAGGGAGTCACCAAAACATATGGCAGCATTCAGAAAGTTTCCAGAGTGAAGGGGAACCTTCTTTATGACCATTGTGCCCAACAAGATGGACACTAAGGATCAGTTGCATTAAATCACTGCTCCACAACTACAAGGCCAGGATGAACTGCCCAGATGAACTTTAGTTACTCTTCCGATTAATTTGGCTTAAAAAGTAGTGGATTTTCTAAGCAACTTCAATCTTTTCCAACATACTTTACACTAACAGTTTTTGTGAAAGCCATGGGTCCTGTAGAAGAAGCTAATGCAAAAATTCAAAGCCCAAACGTGTCATTGACAAGCGTTATGAAGAAAGTTGGCCTGTTGCAAGAAGTGTTGAGTGGGATGGGCACTGACTTATCATACAATCACTTCTGGGAAACAACAGTAGAGAAGGCAAGAAAAAGAAATCTTTATTTAGATGAACCTACACTCCCGAGAAAACACAAACCACTAAGATGGCTCGACCATGGAAGCCTTCCTCACACCTTCAGTGACCCCAAAGAGTATTTTCATCAAATATATGTTGAGATAACTGATGCTTGCAAAGTTGCCATTGAACAGAGGTTTTCAATAGAAAGCTTTACATTCTCAGTAAAATTGGAGAAGCTTATAACTGAGGCAGCAAATGGCTCGAAACAGGACACTGTCTCAATAAGTGAAGCTTTCCATGGTGACATCAACATGGAGAAACTATTTCTTCATTTAGAAATGCTGAGTGATATTTGCAGATCGAGAAATTGCCAGCTTAATTCAGCGAGTGAAGTGAAGCAATTTCTAAAACAAAATGAAGGCTTGAGTGACATGTTGTCAGACGTTACAATTCTCCTGAAATTATTCTAAACCATTCCAACTACAACCTGCACCACTGAGCGATCATTCAGTTGCTTGCGCCAACTGAAAAATTATTTGCGAACAACAATGGGCCAAAAACATCTAAATCACTTGACATTTCTGCACGTTCATAAGAACTTTACCTCTGAATTAGACATTGCAAGTCTCCTGGATGACTTCATTTCAAGAACCAAACAATGACGAAAAGTGTTTGCTGCCTCCTGAAGAACATTGCAAAAGAAGGGTCTATATTTGTTTTAATTTTAGAAAGTATTTGTTATTGAGGGTTATTCAACAAACAGTGTATGGTCGTTTCCGTATTCAAAAGAGTATTAATAATGTTGATATTCTTAGTTAAATTTTTTTTAGGATAGTGATATTGTGCAATAAAGAGAAATTTAATGCTTACGGCTTCCAGTCCATTTTTACACTATTTAATTATATATATATATATATGCTTACAGGACGGTGGGGGGGGGATTAGACCCATTCTGGGCACCACCAAAAATTATACAAACCTGCCGCCTATGGTCAGGCTATCTATTGAAAAGCATGGGGGGGGAGGGGAGGGGAAGTAATGATGCTTTGGCCATGCAGAATAGAAACAGTGGATTGTTTAAATGAGTTTGAGATGCCATATTCACCAACTACAAACAAGGCCCCCAATTTGCAAACCACAGTTGAGGTTGCAGGGTGATAGATAAATTCACAGTGCCATTTTAAATTCATTGGCCAAGCACTGAAATGTTCTGAAAGGCCTGGGAGGGCTGAACTGTGAAATGCACACACCCCAGCAACTCCTTCTTCAAGAGAGCCACCAGAGAGTGGGAGTTTCCAGTTCTTACAGCTTTTGCCAGTAACTTTCCTTGGTGGAAACTGCGGTGGGTGGGATGAGATGCAATTGTGCTAAATTGCAATTTCTCTAGCATGAACTAGAATACAGTGCAGCTTTCAACAACAAAAAAACAAACCATAGGCTGATGAGCCTACATTAGGAAAAGTGAGAGTAGAATTATTTGTTGTTTGGTGAACACCAGTGTGTTTAGACAAATAGGTAAAACCAGTATCAAAGGTTTTTAAATTCTCTGTATATACAACCCCACCCCCCCAGCACAAACATGCACTGACACTGCAGACACTTGCTCTATTGCTTGCTTTTGTAATGCACTGGACGTGTCCCTCTCCCCAACCTCCAGAAGAAGCTGATGAGCACAAAAGTAAGTCCTAGAACATCAGATTGCTCTGTGGTGTTTACAGAACGCAGCAGACGTGATTTGTTTGCATTTCTGACACTGTCCCACACGATACTCTCATAAGGAAACTAGGAAACTGTGGTTAGATGAGGTTACTATAAAGTGGGGGCGCATCTGGTTCAACGCCTGATAGCTGCTGCTGCTGCTCGATTTTCTCTGAGCTGAGAAAATCTATCAAGTGGCTCCACAGGGGTGGGGGGAAGGGTCTGTCCAGGTCCCCCCGCCCCCCGGGGCATTTTCTGGCGCCGCGGGACATTATTAAACAATTAAGCGAGTGACACCCCGGGGAAAGGCGGAAGCGCCCCACGCGGGGCCCTACCTGCGCCTGTTCAGTCGCTCGGTGACGCACGCGGCCCGGTCACCGCCCACGAGCCCCCCCGGCTTAGAGCGGCTGTTCTGTGCTGCCCCCAAGGCGCGCGCGCGCGCACGGGGGGGGCGGCGCCGGCCAGCGCGGGAGGGCCCCGCTCACCTGAGAAAAGCGGCATGGCGGGCGGGCGGCGCGTCCCGAAGCGGGAGGGGGCGTCAGTCAGCGGGCAACGGCTCCGGCGCGTCCCACTCTCAGGGTCTCATTCAAACCGGCCCCTCACGATGACGCTGCAAGCGGAGCCCGGGCGCCGGAAGCGGTGGGGGAAGCAGCGCGCGCAGCTCCGGAAGGGGCGCCAGGGCTTCCTGTCACGTGGCTGGCTCCCCGCCGCTGCGGGTGGGTGCGCGCGCACTGCTGGTCGCGCGGTGGTGGCCGGGTTCAGCCTTCCCGAGCCCAGACCCTTTCCCCACCAGGCCGAGGCCGGCTCAGAAATTACCGTATTTCCCCGTTACTTCTCTGCGCTGCTAACTCGCAGCCAGGGGCCGCCTCCCGGCCCGCCAAGCAAGGCCGGGCTCCTGGGCTGTTGTGTCTTGGCCTTTCCTAAGAAACGTGCCGCCTCCGGGGATTTTATCGTGTGGGGATTTTTAGCATTCTCCTTAAAGCCGCAGCCGCCGCGATGGCGTGGGAATGCCAGCGGTCACGCCTGCTAAGGCCATGGACCGTTCGGGGGGGGGGGTATAATTGCAGAGAAAAGCTTGAACATGTAAAGCAGGGGCATGAAAAAGGCTCAGAACCAGAACGCAGAGAAAAAGAGTCCCACATTTATTGTTTGAAGAAAGCCTCGTGAGTTTAGGTAACCCTATCGCATGAGGGGGGGCTGAACTCATGTTAAGGGTAGATTCGGCAGCATTGGTTAAGTTGTCATTCTGGGATAGGAATGCGTGGCAGCAAGGAACTGTATTGAAAACACCAAGTCATCCAATAACCATTAGTAGAGTGACAATTTTTGCTCATTAGTAATTAGGCTTATTTCAAATCAGCGTGGTAGCTTTTGAGGTTCCAAAGCCCATGAGAAAGCTAGCCCTCCCCATCAATGCACTTGCTTAATCTTTTCTCTATCTTTAGTGTCAAAGTTCATATGAAACTGCTTTGCTGAAGTCTGAAGAGACTTAATAGCATTTTAACTCAAAAACCAATCTTAAATGTTTTCATTTTTTAAAATATATTAATTCTGATGGGGGCTTATGAAAAGGGCTCCCAGAGAGTATTTTAATATAAAAAATATACCAGAATACTAAAATGACACTTGTCCAGGGTTTTGTGCAGTTTCTCTGATTGGTGAAAGTAAATTAGCTTTTTCAATATCTGTCAATAGTTGTGACCAATAATTCTGGAATATAGATTAGAGCACAGCTACATCTTGCTGTGTGACTGGACAGGTCATCTTTCAACTGTAATAATTATAAAGGTAGAATGAAGCTGCTTACATGTTTTTCTGAGAGTATAGCGTAAAGCTTTTTTTAAATTATTTTCTTCCTCCCCCCACTTTATTTTCAGTCATTTAACAATCTCAAGAGCTGAAGAAAAAGTGTCAAAATAAAATTTCAACAACTCCCCTCTATGGCGGCCCCCCATTATTTTTTCCATTTTCCAAGCAGCTCTGCAGTTCAGCTATCAGTTAAGTCCATGCAACATTGTCTCTAAAGCAAGGGTGGGCCACATCCGGCTCGCAGAACGATCCTGCTCACCCCCAGCTCCTGGCCCGGGAGGCTCACCCCCGGCCCCTCCCCAAATGTTCCCCCTCACCCACAGCTTCAAGTCACTCACTCCACCACTCTGGGCAGCAGGGCTGTGAGCTCCTAGGGCAGCATAGCTACAGAGCCTAGCCTGACCCGGTGCTCCGTGCTGCATGGTGGCACCACCGGTGGTGTGACCTGGCTCTAGCTGGGTGGTGGAGCTGTAGCACCACCAGGTACCGGTGGTCCAGGCAGCATGGTAAGAAGGGTGTGGGTGTGTGTGTGTGTGTGTGTGTGTAGCTTGAGGGCAGGGGAGTTCAGGGTGGTGGTCAGGGGTGTGGATGGTAGTTGGGGGGGGGGGGAAACCAGGCTTGAATGGAGGTAGGAGTCCTGGGGGGGGTAGTCAGGAAGGAGGGGGGAATGGATGGGGCAGCAGGGGGCAGTCAAGGAACAGGGAGCAGGGGGGTGTGCATGGGGCAAGGGTCCCAAAAAGGACCATCAGGGAATGGGGGGGATTGGATGGGGCAGGAGTCAGGGGGGCAAGAGGAGGTAGGGGCCGGGCCACAACCCCCTCCCCTCACCAGCCCTCGATACAATTTACAAAACACAATGCAGCCATCAGGCCAAAAAGTTTGCCCGCCCCTGCCGCATAGAATGTGTGCTTACTGGCCTCTATCCAACTCTCAGTTGTCTCCATTCCACTCATCTTGCCCATTGCATCCGATCTGGAGGATAAGGTTACTACTGTTTCCGCCAGTGTGGATCATTCTGAACTCTTGTAAGTTTTATAATTTAACATTTTTAACAACTCATGGATAGCATCATTGATAGTGGAATATGAATGGGAAGCACAAAGAGCAGGATTGTGTGTGTCAGTGTAAAACGGTTGTTTGACATGACATTTTAGTAGTGATCTTATTTTCAGTAGGAGACAATTGTTTGACCATAAATAAAAAGTTACTATGAGCAAAGCTAGCGTAACACCTCATGTCTCTCTCCTGCAAATAAATCAAACAAATCAATCACTTCTCTACTCTAGGGTTCAATCCAATCCTTACAATTTGGATATGGAGCCTTGCCTCCCAGCCATACTCATGCTTCTGGCTTCCAGCTGCCTTCCTTTTAGCTCCTCTCTTGAACACTTCTGCACAGGGAGAAAAGATAGTTAATCCCTTGCCTACTGGGGATATGGTATTGAACCTGCACTTAGTCACAATCAATGTTCTCTCTGAAAGTCACTTTCCTCTAACCACTGAAACATGTATTTGAATATTTCCTGAGTGTTGATGAGGGAACCCAACGGCCTTCTTCCATGCCACGGAGGGATGCTGAAGACCATAGATTCTTTGACAGGGATTCTTGTAAAAGAACTTCTCTTCTGCCATTCACTTATCCTTCTGGATGGCAGAGATCACCAGGGCCAAGTGGTTTTTGAGGCACTTGCTTCTACATTTTAGTTTGTTTCTTTTGCATTCCTCCCATTCCTTGGAGATATCTGTCCTTCCATTTAGGTGGTTTTGCTCCAGTTTATCCATAAATGTGGTTTCTTTTTCTGCTTCCTTCAGCAGGGACCAGGATGACTTGAAGAGGGAGAGGTTCATGAAGACAGAGCACTGGTCTTGGCATCCTACTCCTGCTAAGTCAGCATGTGCTGCCTCCTGCAGCAAGAGGACATCGAATGAAGGGAGAAAGGAGATGGAGGCTGCAACAAAAACTGGACCATTATTGGTCAGAATGAGTATGATAACTTGTCTCTGCAGAGTCTCAACAAATATCAACAGCTATGCTGATTTATACCATCTTCTAACTGTAGTTCTGGAATGTTCAGATCTCATATTTACTCCTTGCACTGCATTAAAATTCATATGGATAAAATATCCCTATGCGATAATGGAACTTTAATGGCATAGGAAGTATTTGAGTTGCCTTAAAATAGGTAAAAAGATACAGCAGTAATAAATAGAGTTTCATGCCTTCTTCCGGAATGGTACAGCTGATGTTTAGTAAAATATTTAATGATAGTTCCCCGCCGTCCCCCCCAAGAGGCCTGCTCACACATTGTGGAGTCGAAGTCGAGATTTTCTGAGTATGAAAATATTTGTCTGGGTATGTCATTCAAAATACTTCTGCCCCTGCATATATACAGCACATTTACAGTAAACAATTACTAATGTCTACATACCAGCACACAAATTGTAATTTGCATGTCTAGACTTTATTATATTTGGTTGCAACATACCCCAGACATACAAATCAATGTAAATTTACACTTCATTAGATCTTTTTCTTCTTCTCCAAGTAAAACCAGAATTTAAAAAGAAATGTAGCATTTTAGTGCAGGCACATATTAACATTTTTATAGTGGTTAAGCATTCTATGAAGCATATCCATTGCTTCACAATCAGACCCTATTTTACAAGTCACTGTCTACCTTTAACATTTTGTATGCATCTTTTTCAGGCCTTCAACACTTGTACTCTGAGTGAGGTATGACATTGTTCTTGCAATGAGGTATGATTCAGCAGCAGGGTTCTAACTCTCAAGTACAAAAATTCAGTTCTACTCAATGGAATTGGGAAACCAACACAAAAAAATAACCCAGCTCTTGAGAATTATCTGATCCCATAGACCCCAAAGAGGGAGGAAATGCCTGTCCTGTCTGTCAAATCTTTTATCGAGTACCTTTTATAATGTGCATTTCTGAAGCAAGATAATCTAAATTTGATCAGTTTACTTTACTTTGTGAAGGTGGGGGTTGAGTGGGAGAAGAGGAGTAGGTTTGGATTTTGTTTCTAAGTACGTGCATGCAAGCTCTAACCAAATAAACTCCTTATTTAAAAAAAGTTTCAGGTGTATTTTTCTGATTTAAGCCAATTATAGACATGGATAAATCTATTTCAGGGGATAATTAAATGACAATGTCTTGTGTTAGACAGGGTGAGTGATGTAATATCTACATTTCCACCTATTTGATCTTTTTGCTTTTCCCAATTTTCTTTCAACTGCTCCCTTAGTCTCATCTCATTCTCAGCTTCAATACCATCCCCTCTTTACTCTTGCAGCATTATCTCACTTCTCATCTGTTAATCACAGATCACTAGTTAAAACACATTCTTTTTGTGAAATTTCCCAGTCTAAGCTTCCACACCAACTTCTTACCACCACCTTCTAAATTGTTGCTCATGGCTTGTATCTAGGAGGTTGAATTAGAAGGTAAACTACTTGGAGTAGGGATGCTGTATTGTTAATTATTGTATGGCACTTCAGAATAAAAAAGGCATCAGAGGTATGTAAGATTAATTAGAGTCCGCTCCACCCATTGAGTTGCCATAACTTTATCTGTAGCTCTTTAAGGCAAGGACTAGCTTTTTCTAAATGTCTGTATAGTAGCTAGCACAATGGTGACCTTGATTGGTGACCCTAGATGCTACTGCAATACATACACACTAATAATAAAGTTTAGCAGAATTTTACTATTAGTCATGCTGCAATTATAACTGAAAACTTAAAGATTTTTTTTTAAACAACCAAGTATTAAAGTAACTCTATTAGGTTACCAATAACAGTTCTTGAAATCTATTTACCACTGTTACAACTCAGATTTCTTCAGCTGAAAATCAAGTATGTTTCACTATGGTATTTACTGGTTCATTTAGCAGAACAATAAATTCTTCAGTCCCATGAACACTGTTACAAATATACACTGTACCAACTTCTTGCATCAAATTAAACAGATGCAACCATTTTTAAACTAAGAGAAACTGAAATCATGTTTTGACATACTCGTCATACTTCATAGCAATTTTCTGGGCGCTCAAAGAAATTTACATTTTAGGCAAAAACACCATACCAGTCATTTTCAAAGGGGTCCTTCCATAAATTACTTTTATTTCTCATTGAATGAGCACAGAGTCATTACCATATTAATAACAGATATGTTTATTATTACATATCCATCAGTGCGGCTTTCAATACCACTTGAAACATGCAAATCGTCCTGAGGACGAATCAGTTTTCCAGTGCTTCTTATTTAATACACAACTGCAAAGCCATTATAAATTACTGAGGAGGTATTTGGTTAAAAAAAAATAAAATAAAATAAAATAAAACCATACTGTCCATACCATGAATGTATCCCTGCTACAAAGCAAGAGTTTAACAACATTTATACTTTAATTCCTGAATTATCTGGATTTTTTAAAGTTTCACAGGCATACTGTTCATTGTTGTTTCTCTGTTACATGCTTTTTGCATTTTCTAGAAATCTCGTCTTATGAATAAGAATTCTTTCTTTGTAACAGGAGTTTTCATTCAAAGATTGTATTCAATTTAGGAAATGCATCTAGCATCTACAATACTTTAAACCAATTAAAGTTCAGTAAAAACTACTGATGCAGAATAGGTTTTTGAGATTTCTATGCATATTGACATGGCAATAATACAATTCTCTCAAAATAAGGCACTAAAAGGGCAATGCAACACCCATTAAAAGTGTTCTAAGAATAATTTATATTTCAAACAGTGCATACATTTCTTAAATGTCTATTAACTTAATGTACGTTATCACTTAAAACGGTAAGGCAATATGTTATACAATTACAGAAATCATGTACCCCCGAAATATGCTTCCAAACTTGGTTCTTTTGTAGTTAGTTTCTAATGCCTCTAACAGTAAAATAATTCAGTATGGCTTGGCAAAAATGCATAGATTAAATGCTTGTTGTCCCCATCCCTTTACACACTTTCTGAATCAGTATTTTGTAAAGCATAATGCAAAGTATTTAACACTTCGATCCACTCTATTATGGGTGATTAGCATTAACGCTGTTAAGAGCTCTGCAGTGAAGGCACTGAAGTTCAAGTGAGTATACGGCTTCATTTTTAAGCTAGTTCTGCAGTGTTCAAGAGCACAACTCAGAGTCTTCAAAGAAATTTCTGTTCTTCTCATTTTGAGATATCTTCCTTCTCTGCTCAAGTTTGTGCACTGATTTTGATATAAATATCCTCTCCAAAGGCCAAACAGTCCTTTTCTCTCATTGATATGAGGAAAGTGGACTGCATTTCATCATGATTGACAGGCATTTTCTTATAAATCCAAAAAGGCAGCACCTTTTTCATACACCTAGCTAAGCGTTATTTGCTTTAACTTGCATTACATAGTAATAATTAATCTAATCTACCTTTAGGCAAACCCGCAATAAAACACCCTCAGTGCGCTTTTTGTGCCAAAGCAAGGAGGAGAGAGTAACAGCAATCTTAACCCTGAAGCCTGTGATAATTGTGTTGAAAGGAACAACAGCCTGTCTGCACTGCTCTGTGTGGTTGAAGAAGCCCAGTTTCTCAGACTGCATCCCATGAGATTCCATGAAGTACTGTACATGTGGTTAGCTGGAAGGAAAAAAAATACTGCAATTAATGAAGAAATCACAGGGACACTCTTAGTTCATGTTAACCAAGAGATTAAATGAAAAAAATAAATGTGTTCTACATAGCAACATTTTATAACTTTTTTTTCAATTTATAACACAGCATAACACTAAAGGCACACTTACATAATTGTAAATTTAAACACAAAGATCACATAAAATTCAAAGTAAACATATTTTCTGATCCATTCAATGAAAATTCATTCACAGTATCATTTTATATAAGAACAATGTAATGCTTTGTATAAAATTTTAAAATCACAATTAGATGATACATAAGATTAATGTATGCAATATTGTTGTAGCCATGTTGGTCCCAGGATATTTGAGAGAGAAGCTGCAAGAGGTAAACACAAGTTGGTCCAATAAAAGATACTACCTCACCCATCTTGTCTCTCATAAAGTTAATGATATATTAAATCAATGGGACTAAGTTATAGAAAATGAGAAAGTCACAAAGCTTACATAGTTTTGAAGTGTAAATGACCAAAACAATGGACTATCCCTGACATAATCAAGCCTATTCTGTTTCAGTGTAAATGTTAATATTGCAAATACTGTAATACTTTTACACACACTCCTTGTAATTTTAAACTATAGTGAAATAAATACCAAAAATATTGAGAGCAAAAAATGGCACAACACCCCCAAAGATAAAAAGTTCTGTAACAATTAGTGTGGTAGAAGCCTAAGATATCCTTTTGGATCGTCAGACAGCACTGCTATTGGTAGTAAACTCAATGAATTTTTGGTTTATATCTGTTATAAACAGATAGTTAAGGGTTAACGTTTCTTTTACCTGTAAAGGGTTAAGAAGCTCAGTAAACCTGGCTGACACCTGGCCAGAGGACCAATAAGGGGACAAGATACTTTCAAATCTTGGTGGAGGGAAGTCTTTTGTTTGTGCTCTTTGTTTGGGGGTTGTTTGCTCTTGGGACTAAGAGGGACCAGACATCAATCCAGGCTCTCCAAATCTTTCTGAATCAGTCTCTCATGTTTCAAACTTGTAAGTAATAGCCAGGCAAGGCATATTAGTCTTATTTTTGTTTTCTCAACTTGTAAATGTTCCTTTTTGCTGAGAGGATTTTACCTCCGTTTGCTCTAACTTTGAACCTAAGGCTAGAGGGGGTTCCTCTGGGCTATATGAATCTGATTACCCTGTAAAGTATTTTTCATCCTGATTTTACAGAGATAATTTTTACCTTTCTTTAATTAAAAGCTTTCTTTTTAAGAACCTGATGGATCTTAACACAAGGAAAAAATCAAAGGGGATTGGATCTGGACTCACCAGGAATTGGTGGGGGAAGGAAGGGGGGATGGTTAAATTCTCCTTGTGTTAAGATCTAAGGGGTTGGATCGGTGTTTACCAGGAACTTGGTGAAAAAGCCTCTCAAGGCTGCCCAGGGAGCGGAAGGTTTTGGGGGGACAGAAAGTAATCCAGACACTGAAATTTCTGGATGGTGGCAGTGTTACCAGATCTAAGCTAGTAATTAAGCTTAGAAGTGTCCATGCAGGTCCCCACATCTGTACCCTAAAGTTCAGAGTGGGGGAGGAACCTTAACAATATCTGTACCTGATGAATAGTTAAAATGAGGAAAACTCTCTACAAGAACTTAATTATAATGAAGTGGGCATGATAAAGGACTCAGACTTCATGGACTTTTACTCAATCTATTGGCTCTGATTCAGGAAAGCACTTAAGCTTAACTTTAAAGCACATACTTATTCAGCAACGCATCTTAATGAATGCTTAAATGCTTTAGGGCCTGACCCAAAGTTCATGGAAGTCAATAAAAGAACTCCAGATAGACTTACATGCTTGAAGGAAAGACTTAGGTGCCTTGCTGAATTGCAAATTACATAATTGTAAATTAAACAACACATAAAGCTCACATAAAATTCAAAGTAAATTGCTTAATTTCCCTATGATCAGGTTCCGACATCTAAGAATGTAGCAATGGTCAAATGCCAGGTAAATGCTAAATGTTGTATTCCAAGGGGATTACCATCTGTCCTCATCTCCTCCTCCTCAGTTCTGGGAGAATACAAAATTATTATTATTAATACTTTTTTTGGTGGCCGGGGGCTGTGAGAGGGAGGCAGGAAGAAGGGACAATAAGTCTTCAATACGTGGCTTGCATTGTATAATTTACGACAATTAAGCAACCAATCTTTTTCTTTCTAGTATGTAAAAGTGAATTTTTCAACTGGCTTCTGTTACTAAACCCGTGTTCATTAATTGCCGAAAATAAAATCCCCTTCCCCCACCTATCCCCTAAAAGATGAGCCAAAGCCCATATAGAGAATATTTAGTGATATTTAGCAACATAGGAATGGCTGTATCCTGTCACAGCAGTAATCCATCTAATTTCCAACAATGACTAGTACCAAATGCTTCAAAGGAAGATACAGGAAAGTCCATACTAGAATAACTTGTCCATGGAGAAAAGTTCTTTCCAACCATTAGCAGTTAGTGTCCATCTTATGCCCTGGCACATAAGCATTTATAGCCCTATTTTTTTTCCTAATATAACTGGATCTTTTTATTATTCATTTAAATATCTAATCGTTTTTGGAATCTTACTAAGCTCTTAGCCTTAAAATCCTGTATCAACTAGTTCCACAGGCTAAGTATACTTCGTATAAAAAGGTTTTCCAAGGGATTTCCTTTTATAAGTTTTAAGTGTGTTGACTTTAAATTTCATTGAATATCCTCTTGTTCTTGTATTATGCAAAAAGGTAAATAGGAGCACCAACTTACTTTCTGCCATTTATTATTTTGCATTCTTTTATCATATCTGCTCTTATTTGACTCATCTCTAAAATAAATAGTTTCAGTCTTTTAAATCTCTTGCAATAAAGAAGCCTATGTATGAATGCCTCCAATAATTTTTGTCATCTGTCTCTGGACCCCTTCTATTTCTGCTAGAAATAGAGCAGCACAAGCAATGCTCTTGCCGTATAAACGTTATCTATCCCAGGATATACACTCAATCCTTACAGTATGTGACCATTAAAATGCAGAGTATGCTGGAAGTTATGTTCTGCAAATAAAATGTCTGTATTAATCCTGAGACACAACGAAATGAGATTGCTCAGGGCAGATTTCTTTGGTCATATTAAGTACACCTCCACCAAAAGATTCAGAGTAGGTTTGAGAAGAATATATTGCCATTAAGGGTTTAACTCTCATCATCCTGGCATATACTGTATTAGTAAAATTCAGATCCTAAATTGTGAGAGCATGTATCTGATTACTGTTTCTTTACAACCGTAGTAGAGGGGCCAGAGAAGGTTTGGGCAAAAGATCTACAATGAAGTAGAAAGAGAAAAACAGATACTTTAGAAAATTAGCTTGAGCGACAATTCTGTTTTCCTTTTTTTCTAATGAAATTCCTTGTTAAGTGCTGGAACACGACAACTCTTTACCAGATTTTTTACGACTGTTACATGACACAAAGGTGTCAATGAGATTAAAAGGGAAGGTTACTCACCAGTAACTTGAGTTTTCTGAAAGGGTACTTTCCCCCATAGATTCACAATCTTTTGACCTATTGAAATGTAGAAATGAACATTTCAAGAAAAATTTCAGATGCACTGAGTGCTGTGTATACACTCTATATGAGCATCTAAAGAAGTGAACTCTATGACTGTGCTGGTTAAAAAGACAAGACACAAGCCAAAATCTCTATTAAAAGAGAGTGAAAAGGATTCAGTGAGCAGGTCTTCCACTTCTCAGAAAATTTCTTCCCATTATTTTTAAAGAGTTTGAATGGAAAGTTTCTGTCTTCCCTAAATAATCTGTAAGAATGCCTGGGCAAAGTTCAGATCTTGAAATGAAAAACTCAGAAGCCAAGTAGCTAGATTCAAGGAGGCATGATCTGAGTAAAGAATCTGACAGTTCTTCCAATACAAGAGAATCCAACAAGGGGGCTGACAACTATAATAGAACTGAGTAGTGGAACTATTTTCTCTAATGTGACACTATGGCAAAAAATGAAGCTCTAAGTGAGCCTTGAACTAAGCAGAACCAGAAATAGAGAGAGATGATTTTTTGTTGCGTGAAGATTGGTATCTGTGGAGCCCATCTGGAGATTTCCGTTGCTGTAATTTGAAGAATATACAATTTATAAGCTAATTGAATTAATATGCCATAAATTGAAGATGTGTTACTGGATTGTTCAAAACAATCACACAGTAACAGCTATCAGAAGCCTCTGCAGAGGGGAAAAAGGAGAGCAGAGCATACTTAGAATGGAATTCCAGTAGCCCCCCGATAAGAGAAAACAAAGGATACACTTCTGTAAAAATACAATACAAAAGTAAAATATAAGCAATTGTACAGACACAAATGTGACAGTATGCAAGGAACACTGTATAACAGACAGGCATATATGGGTTGGGGTACCCAAAAAAATATAGTTTTCACAAACAAGCAGTCAGGACTGTGACATTCCAATGGTTATTTTTGTTTTGTATATTTCAAATGATCAGCAACAGTACATTTTGTTATAAGATACATACATGCAGTATGTTAAATTATTCCCCTTTTTCCTTAATTCATCCTTTAGAAGAAATCTGGGATATGTTCCAGAGAAGTATCGAACAATGCTCCTTCCTTTTTAGAAGTACCTTTCCTTATGTTTAGGTAATGCAAAAGCTCCCTTACAAATGTCTACAACTACAAATGTGAATTCTCCAGAATTCACTATATGAAGATCATTTCAAAGATGGACATACAAAAGCCTTGAAAGCAACACATCAATTTAAAATAGAATCCCCACATTCTAAGGCAAAGTGAGTGGGAAAGCAAGAATCCTGTGTGAAGAGATCTTAAAAGTAATGGTAAGAATCAGCTGAACAACCTTAAATCAGCAGCGGGTTCTTTTTTTGATGAGGAGAATTACAGGTTGCTAGAAGTGGAATGTTCTGTGGCAGATGGAAGGGCACTTAAGGTCTAATCCAAACCTATTGAAGTCAATGGAATCTTTCCACTGACGCTCTGGATCAGGACTTTTGTCAGAATGTGTCAAAGGCAGAGTGTCTGGGTTGTCCTGGGGAAAAGGTAGTTGTTTCAGCAGTTGGAGTGTTATTTAGGACCCACCAAGTGCTAGAGCCTTAATAGTTGAAGCACCTAGGGCTTGCTGAGGCATGCATTTTGCAGCTACTGAGTGTAGGGCAGCTCTCCAGGCCTCATGAGGGGGCAATGATTATCTAAGTGGTACAGGTGGGATCCCATTACATTCCTAATGGTATGAGGAAGAGCTCAAATGGTTAATTTGGCAGCAGAAGTTAGGAGTTAGGAAGGTGTCAGATGGCTAATTGGCACTTGAAGTGAGTAACCCTGACAATTCAAGTCTTTGCTAGACCTGAGAAGAAAAACAGATATGATAGTCGAGGTGTAGAACCACCATAGCTCATATTCATGCTTGGAGTGTACAACAGGGATGGTAGAAGTCTGGCCAATCATATCAACCACTTTGAGTGGACTGCAAAAATAAATAGATGGAATGAGGCCACCAAGCTGGATTTTCTGGGTCTGCTATTCCAACACAAAATCAATAACGTGTTTCAAGGGCTGGCGTCTGACAGGCAATGGGGATAAGCATCTACTAAGGATGACCTACATGGAGTAGTCCCTGGACCAAACCACAGATTCAAAGTATAAGCAAGCAGACTTCAGTAACTGGAGACAAGAAAAGGGGAATCGGACAGTGATTTTGGCTATGCCCTCTAACATTTTGCTACCAGGCATTCCCACATTTTAAGGAACAAATGCAGGGTTCATTGTACCAAGGCCAGTTTGTGACCTACATATATGAAATGGAGACTGGGATAGCAATTTGAAAGAGGAAACCTGAAGTACTGGAAGGAACAATCACTGTTGCAAAATTGAAGCTAGTGGCTCAGCTCAGAAGAAGCGTCTCAGCTCCCTGGGCAGAGGTGGCTAAGATCAAGTGCTTACGTAGGAGTGGTACACCTGGCATAATAGTGGTGAACCACAGCACCCCAGGAACTTATGAGCAAGCCATGATTACAGTACAATATTTCCATTCTTGAAAATATGCCCTATACATAGGATTCCTAGTAGAAGAGAAGGATGTCAAGGAATAACAAACAAGTAAAAAAGTACTGCTAAGTAAGCTGAGGTTTGACAGAGCACTTCTGCCTTGACAAAGCAGGAGCTGGATGATATTGCCACACTTAGTGGGGAAACACCTGCTCCACAGAGCCCTTGCTTCACAACTTGTATATCAGTAGGGATGGAGAAATCCCGCTGCTATGTTGTTTTTCAATGGAACCTCAATAGGCTGGCACTTCAGAGAAATGTGTATGCCCCATAACCTGACAGGTGTTTGTTCCAAGGCAAATCTAATATGGATCCCACAACATCAATCAATCAGAACATGGGAAAAGGTACGGCATTTTGCACTAGGAAGAAATTCAGACCATGAGTACTAAAAAAAAAAATAAAAAAAAATCTAGAATGAAACTTCCCTAAAATTTGGAGAGTAGAAAGAACACAGCCAACTTAGCTGGCTATATGGACCAGCTGAGGTCCACCTGGGAAAGAATTCTTGAGCTCCTCCTGCAAGTGAGAGTGCCTATGGTGTTCACTCCCCAAAGAAGTTACTTCTGGGACAGCTCAACAGCTGTTAGAAAAGCAGAACAAAGCAATCTGAGACAAACAAAGGGAACTAAATGTCTTTGTTCAGGTGGTCAAATCCTAGACTGCCAAGAACATCAGTGAATTGTATTTGTATATGTTAACATAGTCAACAGTGATCCTCAAGACTACCTCATCTGGGGAAATGACTTTCAACATGAGGTAGCACTAATTCCAGGAATGTTGCACTAAAGCTCACAGCCACTGCAATGGCAGGAAGAGGAGTATACAAGCAGAAATCTGTGGCCAGTGAGTTAAGAACAATAAGGGTTTTTAAAAGTATATGGGTGAGGGGGGATGGAAATGTCTAACAATGGTATTGGTCCATTACTAGATGGTAGAATTGTCAATAGTGAAGAAAATGCACAAGTTTTCAATACATATTTCTGATCTATATTTGGGAAAAAGCCAGATGATCCATTCATATCATATGATGATAAAATACTTTCCATTCCAACAGTAACTAAGGAGAAGTCAAATAGCAGCTATGAAAGCTTAACATTTTAAAATCAGCAGGTCCAAATAACTTGCATTCAAAAGAGTTTTAAGAGGAGCTGTCTCTACCATTAATCTTGATTTTCAACAAGTCTTAGAACACTGGAGACATTCCAGAGATCTGGAAGAAAACTAAAATTGTGCTATTTTAAAAGGGTAAATGGTATGACATGGGTAATTATAGGCCTGTCCCAGCCTGACATCAGTCTTGAGCAAAACAACAAAATGGGTGACACGGGACTCAATAAAGAATTAAAGGTGAGCAATTAATGCCAATCAACACTAGTTTATGGAAATTAAATCCTGTCAATCTAACTTGGTATCTTTTTTAGATGAGATTACATATTTTATTGTTAAAGGTAATAGTGTTGATGGAATATACTTAAGACTTCTGTAAGGCATTTGACTTGGTATCATACAACATTTTGATTAAAAAACTAGAATGATATGAAATCAACATGACACATTAAATGGATTAAAAATTATCTAACTGATAATGACTGCCCATTCACATTTTGAGACCTAAGTGGGTGTGTTTCTAGTGGGGTCCTGCAGCGATTGGTTGTTGGCTCTATGCTATGTAATTTTTTTTTTTTTATAAAATGTCCTTGAAGGAAACACACAACATGATCTGGATTGCTTGGTAAGATGAGTGCAAGCAAATAACGTGCATTTCAATATGGCTAGATGTAACATCATACATCTCAGAACACAGAACATAGGCCATGCTTACAAGATGAGACACTATTTTGGGAAGCAGCAAAGCTGAAAGAAAAAAAAAAGACTAGAGTGTCATGGTGGATAATCAGCTGAACATGCAATGCCTTGGCCAAAATGTTTAATGCAATACTTGGCCTCTTCTGGCCTTATAATCTATGAATAACCTAGCTGGTGAAGTCCAACAGCAGATCCTAAGCCACACAATGATGTGTTGAGCTGCTCAGCTCATGTTCCAACACAGGCCATTAGAGAAGGTATTGTCAGTGGGATTATTCAAGCCTCTCCCCCCAGGTGCTATGACCGAGTGCTGATCAGTTCTTGTTGTTGAATGGTGGAAAAGTTCTCTGTTCTGGATAGTGAGCTAACAGAAATATGATGCAGAATCAAAATTGGCCTGGCAAGCATTATCATAACACTCTGCCTTATGAAGAGTTTGTACCTCAGGGGCACAGGAAAAGTGAGAACGAAGTATAAATACTGCAAAGTGTCTCCCCACATCAGAACACTAAAAGGAACCCAGTTACTGCTGATGCGACAAAGCAACTTCCCTTCTCTGAGTACCAGGAGAATCTAGTCAGAAACCTGGGATCTATAGATAAAAGAGGCATCAAACCCCTCATGCAGTGATGCCCAGCACTGTGCAGTGATGATGCTTGAATGCCAATGGCTAGGCACCAGGTCACCTCACTTCAAGGTGCTATGGCTATAGTGCTACGGCTATAGTGCTACAACTCCAGCATATCTCATCTCTACAGCACTGGTTCAACGAGAGACACTATCTCTGCGACAGCAGTACACATAGGCAATTCCATGTCCCCTAGGCAGCAAGGCACATCAGATTCATGGTGCCAACACAGAGAGGTCAAAGCACTAGTGTATCAAAATAGTTGTGCAATGAGGTGGAGGCATATGCACCAAACTGCCTCATCATATCAGCGTGATTATTCTGAGGAAGATGCACCTCTTCATCTGAAACCAGTGAGCCAGAATGCCTTTCTTGTATGCCACCAGTATGAGGCAGAGATGACAAAGCACTGGAGTGCCTCTTCTGTGTGGTGCCAATGTGTTGAAGTAGATACATCAATGTGCCCCTCCTGCTTGTTGCTGGGGTTTTGAGGCAGAGGTGGTATACTTAAGATTACTACCACTACATGGTGTTGCTGAGTCTAGGCAGAGATAGTTACTCACCAGAGTTCCTCTTTTCCCTGGCGCTAATATATTTAGGCCAAGGCATTGATGCCTCTTCTGCTTTATGATGATGTGCCAAGGTAGAAGTTCCAATTACCAGAGTGTCTCAGGTACACTGAGATTCTGGTGTTCTGGTGCACCTCTACTGTTTGGCACCAATGCATCAAAGCAGTGGTCCTAGTGTGCACTTATTATAAGGCAACCTTCTGTCCCTCTCTGCTTCTGGGCTCAAGTGCTCTTCCACTGTAACATCCTGATAGAGTTGTCAAATACATAAATCATCTAACCCCTAAAGCAATCCTTGGCCCTTAAGTGGAGGAAATGTCTTAACTCTGGCTAGGGATAGATTTATAGACTTTAGGAATATGGTGACAGAAGGTCCCTGGACCAAGCATATGCCATCCAGAACATATTGCCAGATACACTCAAGTGCTATGTGGTGAGGGAATGGTGGAAGTAGTCTTCACAGATAAACCCTGAAAGTGAGCAATATAAAAGGAGAAACATGCTGAACAAAACTACCCATACTAACAAATTACTTGAGCGAAGTCCTCATTCCTCATCAAGAGGTGACTATAGCTGGACTGCTTGGTAGTAGTGAACATAATATAATTAAATTTAACATCCCTGTGGCGGGGAAAACTCCACAGCGGCCCAACACTGTAGCATTTAATTTCAGAAAGGGGAACTACACAAAAATGAGGAGGTTAGTGAAACAGAAATTAAAAGGTACAGTACCAGAAGTAAAATCCCTGCAAACTGCATGGAAACTTTTTAAAGACACCATAGTAGAGGCTCAACTTAAATGTATACCCCAATTTAAAAAACATAGTAAGAGAATCAAAAAAGAGCCACTGTGGTTAAACAACAAAGTAAAAGAAGAGTGAGAGGCAAAAAGGCATCCTTTAAAAAGTGGAAGATAAATCCTAATGAGGAAAATAGAAAAGAGCATAAACTCTGGCAAGTGAAGTGTAAAAATATAATTAGAAAGACCAAAAACGAATTTGAAGACAGCTAGTAATAGCAAAAAAAAAAATTTAAATACATCAGAAGCAGAAAGCCTACAAAACCACCAGTGGGGCCACTGGACAATAGAGATGCTAAAGGAACACTTAAAGACGATAAGGCATTGCAGAGAAACTAAATTAATTCTTTGCATCGGTCTTCACAGCTGAGGATGTGAGGGAGATTCCCAAACCTGAGCCATTCTTTTTGGGTGACAGATCTGAGGAACTGTCCCAAATTGAGGAGTCATTAGAGGAGGTTTTGAAACAAATTTATAAACTAAACAATAATAAGTCTCCAGGACCTGATGATATTCGCCCAAGAGTTCGGAAGGAACTCAAACATGAAAATGCAGGACTATTAACTGTCATCTGTAACCTATCCTTTAAATCAGCTTCTGTACCAAATGACTGGAGGATAGCTAATGTGATACCAATTTTTAAAAAGGGCTCCAGAGGTGACCCTGGCAACTACAGGCCAGTAAACCTCGCTTCAGTATTGGGCAAATTGGTTGAAACTATCGTAAAGAACAAAATTGTAAAACACATAGATGAACATAATTTGTTGGGAAATTGTCAACATGGTTTTTGTAAAGGGAAATCATGGCTCACTGATCTACTAGAATTCTTTGAGGGGGTCTACAAGCATGTGGACAAAGGAAATCCAGTGGATACAGTGTATTTAGATTTTCAGAAAGCCTTTGACAAGGTCCCTCACCAAAGGCTCTTAAGCAAAATAAGAAGTAATGAGATAAGAGGGAAGGTTCTCTCATGGATTGGTAACTGGTTAAAAGATAGGAAACAAAGGGTAGGAATAAATGGTCAGTTTTCAGAATGAAGAGAGGTAGATAGTGGTGTCCTCCAGGGATCTGTACTGGGCCCAGTCCTATTTAACATATTCATAAACAATCTGGAGAAAGGGGTAAACAGTGAGGTGGCAAAATCTGCAGATGATACAAAACTACTCAAGATAGTTAAGTCCCAAGCAGACTGCGAAAAGCTACAAAATGACTCTCAAAACTGGGTGACTGGGCAACAAAATGGCAGATTAAACTTAAAATGTTGATAAATGCAAAATAATGCACATTGGAAAACATAATCCTAATTATACATATACAATGATGGGTTCTAAATTAGCTGTTACCACTCAAGAAAGAGATCTTGCAGTCATTTTGGATAGTTCTCTGAAATCATCCACTCTATGTGCAGCGGCAGTCAAAAAAGCAAACAATGTTGGGAATCATCAAGAAAGGGATAGATAAGACGACAGAAAATATCATATTGCCTCTATATAAATCCATGGTTCGCCCACACCTTGAATACTGAATGCAGATGTGGTCGCCCCATCTCATAAAAGATATATTGGAATTGGAAAAAGTTCAGAAAAGGGCAACAAAAATTATTAGGGGTATAGAACAGCTTATAAACTAACAGACGTATTGGAGCATGAGCTTTTGTGGGTGAATACATGCATCCGAGGAAGTGGGTATTCACCCACGAAAGCTCATGCTCCAATATGTCTGTTAGTCTGTAAGGTGCCACAGGACTCTCAGATTCTTTACCCATTGAAGCAGCAAAGAGCTAAGGAAATCACAAAGAGCTCTCTTGTGCAGGGGCTTGAGATGCAAGCATGAGAATCGTATGTATGGTATCTTTAAAGAAGGTTCTTTTTAATTAAGGTTCGATACTGCATACAAAGGTGTTCATGAAGAATATATATACTACTGTCAATTTAAAAAAAAATCCACATTTGCCAATACCAACATCTGTGATTAATTTTGCTAGAAAATAAGCTAAGGAACTGGATACAAACTTGCATCCTGTGTTCAACTAGTTGTCCGCCAAAGTAGTACAATGTAAATATACAGTCATATTACAAATGTGGTGAACTGTAGCTTTTAAGTCAGTAAATCAAGGATTGGTGGCATCCCCTGTACATGGGGATCTTGGTGCTGCCGACCTGAGAGATTCTTCAGGATTGAGAGTCACTGAGCTTCTACAGTTGCCATGTGGAGCTACGAAACTTCAGATAAATCGTGCAGGGGAGGAGAGCTCCTCTTTGCACAACTCTTAGAGGGGGATCTGCCATTAGAGTTTCCTGTGCTCTGATTTTTTTCTTTGGTGGGCCTCTTTTCCATTTTTGTCGACTTATGGGTCATGGAGAATGACCATCTGTGGGGTAAGAAGCCCGCACGTGCGCTCTTGAGAGCAGAGTGTACTGGGGAGTTGGTCAACCTGGATTTGATGTCAGCTGTATGGATCTAGAACAGAAAAATCTGAAATATTGCCTCCCCGTTCTTACAGGCCTGGGATGTGAATAATTTGCAATTTTTACGTTTTCCAGGAATGTGTGATTCCCTGAGACAGTAGAGGTCTTTAACATGCCCACCATTGATGGGCACAGCGCCCTCAGAAGACGGACAGTACTTAAACCTTGGAGATCCTGAGGTGGCCACCTCAGAAAAACTCTTTTTTTTATTTTTAAAAAGTACACTAGCTCTAACTATAAATACGAATACACTACTAAACTGGAATACAGAGGGACGGACAACAATTGCTCTGTCTTGATACCAAGAGGTGACTGAGAGAAACTGATGGCAGATGGTGTTCTCCAACTCTTATCCCCTCACTAAGGAACAGGAGGAGCTGCAGGGTGCATGTGCACCGTGCAGATATGCTGGCCAAAAGGCTCTAAACTCAAGTGCAGTGGGTACACGCACACCATTAGTGGAATATGCATATGGACAATCACTCAAAATAGAAAGATGAGATTCTCAGAGCTAAATTTCAAAATGGAATGATTTGTACCTGTTTTTTTCCTGAAGACTATTTTCAATCATGAAACTGTGAAACAAAGGCATTTTAATTCTGTTATAAGTGAAAAGTTCAGCACAACTTTAACTGCAGAATTAATAACAATGCTCCCATGTCTGATACACACAGACATTTTTGCATTAAAAAGAACTAGACATTTTATAGTTATTTCTCACCTAGTTTTTCCAGAAGTATTTTTAACACCTTTTCGGAAAGACTGATTTGCGGAGGATCTTGCAGACAGAGTTCTAGGGGAAGCACGAATGAAACTGGATGGGGGTGTCTTGGGGATCTTCTTTACTAAATGCGTGACCCATTTCTTCTGTTCATCCTGACAGGATGCCAACAACAACATATCTCTTGCTGAAGTTACATCATAACTCACTATAAATAAGAGAAGAAAGAAGACTGTTCAGTGAAAAACTAGGAATAATCATCAATATAATGCTTATAGTGTTATGATAATCATGCTGCTAGGATAATGCTGGAATCTGCATGCTTAACAAATTTTTACTGAAATGGGTCATATATTTGTAAAACACAATAAATTTCAGGGGAAATCACAGAAATTAAACATAAAACTATGCAGTCTGTCTATGTTAACATAATTAATATTATGGAGATTGACTAGTCTACTTTAATTTTAATCTTAATAAAGCTGTGTTGGTGCTCTGTGGCCCAAATTCTGGAGAGAAACATGCACTCACAGTACAGGGATGTGTACTGCTCTGTGGAAGCACAAAGGAGGAATGCTCCCCTTCAGCGCAGGGGATAGATGAAGACCCACTCTAAGGCTGCTGCTCTAGCCTTAAGGCTGCAGTATCCTCTCTGGCCCCCATGTGTCAGTCTATGAAGGTGCGGAGAACGGTAGCACTGGGTACTCCTTAGTATTCCCCTCCTATGGCCTATCTCTGCATATAATCCTCTAGAATCATGCTCTAATCTCCTGCAGCAGGTGGAGGCAGGGCACAGTTTGCCTCTTTAATGGCAATGTGTTAGCTGTCCCTTTATTTTAACACTATCCTTACTAGTAAAGATTTTTCTAAATTTATCATTAATAAATTATTATTTTTTAATCTGGTAATTTGAAGTATTTAGCTAGAAATGCAAATACTAACTGTTTCAAGTTACAAAAAACATAATAGGTACAGCTCCTTACCTTTACATGGAGTAATTAATTCCTCCTTTTTATCTAGGTGATCCTTATGGCACTTAACATGGCACTTTCGACACTCCAAGGCAGGGGGCGGCTTAAAGACATGCCAGAGGGGTTTGGAACAGGCCTCACAGTTGGCTGGAAAGTGGTATAATGTAGGAATAAATTCATGACCTTTGTGATTTAGAAAATTTGTTTTCTCCACTGTCTGTGCTGGTTCTGCTTCCAAATCTTTCCTGCATTCACCCTCATTAGCATACAGAATCTGAGCCAAAAAAAAAAAGAGATATATTGGAAAAACTTTTATAAAAACAGACAAATTGTATTGATTTTTTAAATTTTTTAGGTTCTTGTTACCTGGAATATTTTAGGGATTTCCTCAGTTTCTGCTCTATATACATCTCCTTGGGTTACAGGTCGGACATGGAATAATTTACTGAAATTATAGAAACAAAAGATTTGGAAAGTGTTAACAGAGTATACATCAAATCTCTTTATTAAACTGTTCTGGATATAGATTGGAGGCTCAATCTTATCACTCTAACTTCATGGGAAAAGTCCTTACTCATGCAAGTTGTCCCATTGATGTCAGGACTATAACATGGATATAGTAATGTGTTTATACACAGTGTTTGATCCTTCCTACACAAGGAACACCAAAATATGTTGTAACATGGGAAAGAGGACCACCTTATTAGGCATGCATTATCCTGCATAGCAAATTTACTTGTGAAGACAGGAAGGGAGTTTTAGAGCCTCAAAGTAATATTATGAGGCTTAATTCATTAAATGTTTGTAAAGCATTTTGATAACCTTGGATGGAAGACTATCGGAAGCGCAAAGCATTTATTGATATTGGACTGGACCACTGTTTCTCAATTGGTCAGCTGTGAATGCCAACATGGTCATGTAGAAAATCAGAACAGTTATGAGACACTGAAAATTTTATAACAATCCAAAGCAAAGAAAATCTCACTTGCCACACTCCTCATGCCTCCTTAGCCTTCAAAGTGGAGTATATTCTGTCAATATCTCAGAACACACACAAAATCACAGACTTATGTCTTTGTATTAAATGTAAGGTGGTTGTGAAAATTTTTGACTTCAGATAAGGAGTGGACAACCTAAAAAGTTTGAGAAACACTGGACTAGATCAAACCTGACCCTTGCTCAGAAATATACGAAAGAGGAAGCAGTGTGGTGATGGTGGAACACAAGGCTCTGGAATCAAGGAGACTTTCCCTCACCTTTGTGTCCCAGACAAGGGCCATGTACAGTTGCGGTTCTTCTGTTTAGGGAACACAAGGACTGTTCCCTCAGTGCAGCTCAGAGAGCACAAATCATCCCAAAAGGGTCCGGGAGTCAGGGCCATAGCTTCATATCCCCCTCCCCTACAGACCTGGCTGGCCACAGACAAACTGCCATCACTGGGACGGGGTAGTCTATTTTTTGTCAAGGTCCAAATTTCTTGGTCAAGGTATAGTCAAGATCCATTCAAAAGCATCTGGCAGTCCAGATTTGGCCTGCAGTCCATCTATTGACTACCTTTGCACTAGAAATTGTTACTGAAGTCTAAATGTTTAAGATACTAGAAACAAAATACTTCTGTACATCTTGAAGTAGGACAGATAAACATGCATCTTCAAAAGGCCAAAGCAGACTCAAGGTTGTTTACTGTATCTTGATTCTGCGTTGTCAGATTTGTCTGTCACACTGTACATAAAATGCTTTTCTACATTTTTTTTTTAACTTCAAATTAACAGTAGCATCACTTACTCGATATCTAGTACCATGGATGGATTGGACAGGTCCTTGTCCTTTTCATCATTATAGAACAAAATCTTTTTACTGCTTACCACAACATACTGAAAGAAAAGGAAAGGGAAAAAGGTTACACACACTCTCTCACCCACACACAGCTATGTACCAGGAACTGGAGTTTTTCCAAGATGAACCGCTGCACTACCTCACTATTGGGAGATGTGCTAGTAGTTCAACTGGGCTGGCTGAACCTCTAGAAGTAGTGACCACTGCAAGCTCCAAGGCACTCCCGCCTTGCAAACTTTTTGAAGGTGAGGCAATAGAAAGGAGTAAGATGCTTTCAACTACTTCTGTTACTTCCACATTTAATTCTACAGCCTAATAGCAACAGGGCTCTGGGGAAGTGGGGAACGTAGGAAGTAGCATGAATGTGCAAAGACTCATCTTTAAGAACTCCGGTTACTAGTAAGTATTTTCATGTCTTCTTGGAGTGGGAATCTGCATATTCCCACTACCGGGAGCCTAGTAAGCGGTATTTATCCTCCCCAGAATGGTCAGGTGAGGAGTCCTATTTAAATGGGGACTGTAACATAATTCTCCCAAATTGGGTATCAGCTCTTGATGCCACATCCACAAAATAGTGTTTTGGGAACGTGCTGACCGATCTTTACACAGTAGCTTTGCAGATCTCAATTACTGGGATATACCTAAGACAAAGCATAGAAGTTGCCTTGGTTGAATAGACCCCGAGCTCCTCTGATAGGGCTCTAGGAAATTTACAGCAATCCTTAATACAGAGTCTGGTCAACTTGGACACCTGCCAAATTGCTATGACCTGACCCTTGTGATTATCACCATTGGAGAAAACCTAGGTGAATGCTTATATTCTTTTGACCTATTTAAATAAAACACTAATGCCCTCTTTGCCTCTAAGAAGAAATTTCACCTGTCCTGGATAAGAGTGAGGCTTTCAGAAGAACACTCACACATTCAACTTCTGATTGAGATGGAAAACTGTTACCAGCTTATGAAGAAATTTTGGAAAGACGCGAAGGTCCACTTTATTCTTATCGAAGACCATAAAGGAAGGATTGTCTATAAGTAAGGTTATGATTTTGACATGGAAATTTTTAGCAAATGTCATGGCAAGAGTGTGGGAAAAAAAACATTAAGTCACAGACAGTAGGGTGATTCTACCTCACATTCACCCCACACTGGAGGCTCCTGTCCCACAGTGCTAGGCCCAGCTCCAGGGGTGATGACCCGGTGCATGGGGTTGCAGCACAATTCAGGTTCGGTCCATATGCCCCTTTATCTCCATCAGGATGGATGGGCCATACATGAGTGATGCTGCTACCCCATGTGCCAGGCCACAAACTCTTGGGGGCAATCTCAAATGTGTTTTTACTGCCATTTCTGAGATTCACTGACTTTATTCAAATTCACAATTTTTGTGACCACTGTGACAAAATTATATCTCTATTTACAAGAATACCTAGCCCATTAATTCTCCTATTATGGCTATAATGAAAGCTGTTTTAACAGAGAGAAACAGGGAACATTCTTCCATGGGTTTGGAAAGACACTTCATATGCCTTACAAGAAATAAATTGAGATTCTAGGTAGAGATAGGGTCTCTCTCTGGAGAAAAGATGTTTACCTGAATTCTGAGAAACCTCTTCACCAAAAGCAACTGAACAGAGACTTAGCTGATAAGGAGAAATGACTTCCCAATGTCCCTTGACTGAAGAAAGTGACAATCCCAGCAACTTGAGGTACAGTAAATATTCCAGAAAAAAAAGGAACCAGTGCCAAGGATGGAGCTACATTACTTGTCACATCCCACAAAGGTAATAGAAGGAAAGGGCTGACAGCTTTCTGGAGATCCAGCACCTGGCTGAACAACAAAGCTTTGAAACAATTGGAGTCAAACATCCAGACTGCTAGATGGATTACCTTTGAATCCAGATGGAGTGTCTTTGATGGATCTGCCCTCTCTGCTGTGTCAAAAGATCTGATGTAAATGGTAAAAATAGGTGTGTAACCTGCAGTGTTTGAAGATCCAAATACCACTGGAGTCTGGCCTACACTGGGGCAATGAGAATAACCTTGGCCTTGTCCTGCCAGATGTCTTGTAGTACTCCTGGTAGGTAAACAGAGTGAAAGGCATGGAGGAGACTCATCCCCTTGAATTTACTAGAAAAAATTTCATAATGGACCAAGGGTCCATACCTGTGCTGGAGCAGAACCTCTGACATCTGGTGGCAAACAAATCTATTTCTGGATGCCTCTACTGAAGGGATATTAATTGCGTCACTGACTTCTTTGGGGTCCTACTGATTTCAGCTATGTTAATCTGCAAGGATACTGTCCTTCCCTGCCAGATGGAGAGCCACATTCCCAGAGGGTCCCTGTCTCCCTGCAAAGTTTTCAGGAGTGGATCTTTTCTTGCTCGTTAACACAGCACATGGCCATGAAATTGTCAGTGGCTACTGTACTACATGTCCTTGAATCCAAAGAAGAAACTACTTGAGAGTTCAGTAAGTCACCCACAGCTCCAGAGTCCTTCCCAGATTCCAGTAGCCATGGATTCTGAAGCACTGGCAGCGAGTGCCCAAAGAGTGACAGTATCTGAAACATTCCCTATTGATGGAGCTAAAGGGTGAATGAATTGTTCGTTGTCTCTGACTCCACTAATGGAGTACGAAGCATGTCTTTGGGTTATGTCAGCAACAGGAACTCGTCTAGCATGTGGGATATTGTGTCTTGCCAACCAATGTTAGAAAGGTGTCTCATTCTCAGCCATGCAAATAGAGCTCGGTAAATTGCTGAGACCATTAGCACAAGGAAGACTATTACTGGCTGGGACGAGTTATCCTTCAAGTTCTCTATGTCATGTAGACCTTGAGGTACCTGTTGTAGGGAACATAGGCCACATTGGGACTTAGACCTGAGTAACTTTAGTTGGCCAAATGTTAAATGAAAGGTAGAAATGCTCAAAGCAGCTTTCTGGATTCTAGACAAAAAGTTGTTAGGGTAAGGTCATCCATTTCCCTAAATTCTGCACCCACTTCCCCAGTATCATAATTAACTTACTGTCATAAGGATGTATGGGAAAGAATAGATATATGAATGCTGACAAGTCATAAATTATAACAATTAAGACATTTATGTCTTGGGCATAAGTGGAAGTTTGCCTACCAGCTCCTTAGCACATGGTACCTTCTTGCATCCTGCTTTTGAGATGCAGCTATTTGCTATTATCAACTAATTGTTGCAAGACACATCCACACTAACCTGAAAGCTTCAATGTGACTTCAAGATCAAGATACCAGGCCATTGGCTCACATCAAATTATGGCTACCAGACTAACACCTAATTGGCCTTAGAAGATATTCGGCTATCCCCTGAGCTGGTGTAAAGGGACACTGATCCTTAGAACAGATCAAAGCTATGCAGAAGGAAGGGGTTGGAGGTTCTCTCTCACAACAACGACCACATCCAAAGTTGCATCCTGCTCTTTTCCCTGGACTGACCATCCAAGGAAGAGGTGAAAGACTTTGACCATCAGCTAAGCCAAACCTGAATTCTACAACTGAGAGAGATAAAAGAGATCAAGTTTCCCTGCCTATATATTTAAGGTCTCCCCTAACATTGATAAAAATACTGGCAAATATTAGCTTAGATCCGAATTAAGACCAATCCTGTGAGCTAAAAACTTTGAGAAGATGGTGTGACAATCTTTCTGTACAGCAATTTGAGGATGGTGGAATCATTCTAACACTCATTAGTGTGAGTGGCTGTATGTTGCATCCCCCCCCCCCATCTGTGTCATTAACTGTTCCCCAAAGGAGTCACTACACCCCTAAGTCTGTTATCTAAATAGTAACATCTCTAAGTTAAACAAGTGTCATTTTAAAACTGCTATACGCATGGGATTCTAGAAACCATTTTATATCTGTGCAAGATTGCCAGAAAGATAGAGACATTGCTATTTATTGTAATAACTGGTGAGCCAGATAATTGAACCATTGAGGTATTGATTATAGTTCAATTATAACATAAATGTGACTAGTGCATTATATTACTGTAAATTAGGTTAGGAAAACAAAGTTAAATTAGCTCATTACATATTTTGTCTAATCACATATTTGTTTTTATAACTACTTGCTTAATATTTTAATACATTTATAAAAGATAGAGACTGGTTTCTCTCTCAAAACTTCAATGCAGACAAAATAGCCTATGTAAAAGAAAAAGGTGAAATAATTAACCATTCCTGAGGTCATCCTATATTTATTTTAATTACTTAAAATAACACCTTATTATACCTGCACTGTCTTTGGAGAGAAAATGCCTTTCTGTACACCAAATCTGGGACTGAAGTGATTAGAAGTAATTCATTGAGCAGAAGAAGTGAAAGACTTCTTCTAGCTGACAAGGTAACCAACTCCTGAAGTAGTTTGCATAGTTTCTATGGATATGTCTACACAGCAAAGAAAAACCTGCAGCTGGCCTGTGCCCACCTTGCAGGGTCCAAGAGACTGGGCTCTAGCCTGAGTCCAGACATCTACACATCAGTGAAACAGCCCCGCAGCCCGAGTCCCTTGAGCCCAAGTCGGCTGGCACGTGCCAGCTATGCGTCTAGTCGCTGTGTAGACATACCCTATGAGAACTCCTGGGGACGGCACCCTGAGCAGCCAGTCATTGAGACAAAGGGAGAAGGTGAATGATCATCTCTACAGGTCAGATGCCACAGCAGACACACACTTAACGAAGAATCAAAGAGATATAGGGAGGCCAAAAGGGAGGGCCCGTATTGATAGTGGTCTTGTCTGACAGAAAAGTGCAGATACTTCCCATGAGAAGGCCTCATTCTAATGTGAAAATAGGTGCCTTAGACTGAGAGACTAAACTAATCTTGAAAGGATAGAGATGAGATAATGGAAGCCAAGGTAAAGGTACTATATCTGAATTTTCAGATGAAGGAATTCAACTTCTTGAGACCCACAACAGGTCAAAGACCTCAGTCTTCCTTTGGGATCAGGAAATATCTGGAGTAAAACCCTTTCCCTTTTGACTCTGCAGGAACACATCACATTGAACTTCAGGAAGGCCACATTGCCAGGTCAACAGGAGACTGTGTAAAGGATCTTTGAAGAAGGATGAGGATGGGGCTTGGGGAGGTAGCATGGAATGAAATTGGTTTGCATAATTTGATAGCATGACTTCCAAAATCCAAATATCCATGGTGATTTTGCAGTTTGTTATGTGAAAGAGTGCTAAGTGGTCTTCAAACGGGGAAGGGAACCAGAAAACATGGTTAAGATTGGTTCTAGGCTTTGGGCACTCCATCAAATTTGAGGTCTCAGAGATGATGAAGGAGAAAAGTAAATGGCAGAACATCTTTTCGTCACTTTAAAGCTATAATTTTCTTCTGCTTCTCTTGTTAAGGGTCCTACTGATATGATATCTCTTCAGAGGATAGATAATTTTGCCTCCCTTTGAATAGGAGAATCTCCAGCTGGGCTCAAACTGAGGATAAATCAGACTCTCTCAGCCATGTGTACTGTTTGTACTAGCCATTGGGTCTTCCTTGGAAGCAGCATCTGAAAAATCAAAGAACTCCCTCAGAGCATATCTGTAATTGATTAATCTTTGTGATTTGGGCCTTGGCTAAATTTCTCCAATCTTTGGGTGAAGTCTGGGTGAAGACAGTCATCTTGTCCCACAAGAAGTACTGGTAGCAGGACATGACAGATTAGTAGTTTGTCACTGACTGCTTAATGTGGCCAATGAAAGACCTTTCCAAACAATACTGTCTAGCTTCTTGCCCTCTTTGTCCGATGGGGTGGAATGAACTCGGCTACCCATAGGTCATTCCATAACTGCGGACACAAAAAGAGAATTTGGAATGAGGTGGGTACTGGAGAACATGAAACATTCAAAAGTTATATCAGCCGTTTCAGAAACAGGCCCAGATGCTGGATTAATCCAAATACCCATGTCTGTTTGCAATTAACCATCCAACATGGAAAAGGTCACTTTTGCCCTTTCACCAGATGTGCGATTTTCTGAAATGCCACTGCAGATATGTTGAGAGTGATAGCTATTCTCGCCACCAACTCCTGAAACTGACAAAAGGTTCTCTGGAGAAGATGTGAAAAAGAGGCCCCAACATTCTTGTACAGGGAGGTTGAAGAAGTCTGAGCACTGGGATCCAAAGCTAGATTCATAGCGGTGATATCTATGGCTGCATCCAGCTCATATTAAGACAGCTATTTGTGATCCACATAAGAGACTGATCTAGTGGGTCCAGAAGCGGCAATGGGTACAAAGCTTTCAGCACTGATGCCCAGGAAGAGCTTTTTTAATACTGCCCCAAGAAGAAGGATCCTTGTAAAACACTAGAAAATCATTACCTCCCCTGTCTCACCCTATATACAGATAGGTTGGAGGCTAGGGGAAGGGGGACATCATCACAGGCCCCATTATTCACACTGGTACCTTGAAAACATGCCAGTATCCTCAATAAAAATCCAACCAGGAGGGGACTGGGGAACCTGATCTGCATAATCCTCTATCCTGATGGACCCGAGATATTGTTTCATGCTCCAGTCCAAGCCCTACATCTCTTGGATACTTTTGATGTCTCCCAAGGTGGGTGAAAGAGGAGAGCAGTCAACCCATAGATAAAGATCAGAGGGTGGAGTCAAAGACAGATCCAAGAGTGCTTCCTTGGGGAAAGCTGCCCCCAGAGGTCATTTCCTGAATAGCGATCTGGCTAGACCTTTTTGCTCCTGGAGAAGAAAGGACTAGTAGCTGAAGGCCTCTGGGAGACCTGTAAAGAACAGAGTTCCAGAAATCTTGAGTATGCAAGATTTAGTTGTCACAACCGCTTGAATAAGGATCACCTTGAGCCAGTTCTAGTGCTCCTTCTTCGCCAATAGGGTGAAGAGCTTGCAGATGGAGCATCTAGTGGGCTCATGACCTTCCCTCAAGCAAGCCAGACACCAAGTATGGGCCTCTGAAACCAGCTGGGCAAGAAATACATCTCTTAAGCCCCATTCTTTTTATGACAAGATCCATCATTACATATCTGCAAATTTATGGCAGGCACAAAGAGCCATATAGGGTTTGAGAATTACCTAACATTTCTAACACAAAACTAAAACTACATTACCTTCTAACAGTAAAAACTACTAACTTATGGCATTAAGAAATTAAATTTCTGTAATGCTGTTTAAAGACCCAGCTGAGGTTCCTGGTCTGTACACTACCATGGCTGGAAGGAAATAATGTGGTTCAAGCACCCCACACACCCCATTATAGATTTCACTCCAGAACATTTGGTGCTGGAGGATGCAAAGGAGGCACAAACTGCTCCAAGTGGTTTCCATTGGTCCAGCTGCACTACCAGAACATTTCCCAATAGTGGAAAATATATAGAAATTCACCCAAACAAGAAATGGGATTTTTGTGCACAGGATCTAGGACAGTTTTATGGAAGAACCCCCCGTCAAGCTTGACAACTTAATACAGAATAGTCCCTGCATTAGTCTTAACTAGCTTTGGCAGAATTAGATCTTTTTTAAAATTATTTTGACAGAATTTTTAAATTCTTAAAAATAAACAGGTATCTTTTATTTTTTTATCAATTTAAATTTTTGTTGCAGGAAATTATGGGGAGGTTAGACAATGTGGGGAAGAGTCAGACAATTATTTAATGACAGTAGACATTGAGACTGAAAAAGTTAAAGCATGATAATTGTTAAAACACAAACTGTAAACATCACGTCAAAATATATAAAGTAAATATCCTTAAATCAAACTTGAAAGTTCTCAATCAGAATTTTTTGCCTAAGTATACACTTCTGTTATTATCGATGGAAATATTTTCTCATGTTTGTGTGCGCACAGTGAAATCCATATTTATTGATATTTACCAATAAAAATATAATCCTTCCAAACCCCCTTAAATAAAAAGTTTAGGCCTGGGTATCAGCATAATTTTGGATCCACTTGCTACTCTCCTAACCTTCTTTAATACTGCTATGGAGAGATGCAATAAGCAGTTAGACACTAATCCAAAGCTTACTTAAGTAAATGGAAAATTTCTAAGGGTATTAGATTAGGCCCTTAGTACACAATGGGTATGGACCCCTATGTAGCTTCTTTCACCTGTAAAGTGTCTTCTGTGAACTCAGAAAGGAGATGGGGAGCATTTAGTCCTTAATTTGTTTTATTGCCAATTATATAATCATACTTAGACCAAATATGACAGTTATTCCTCTGCAGAAAGCATTGTAAAACATCTTCACATTGCTGGCAATGCTTAGTTGCCATGAAAAAAATCCTAATATTGCAGTTTGAAAAAAAAAACCCAAAACAACCAGAAAATCCACAAACCAGACTTAGTCCTACTTGAAAAATCTTTTACTGCATAATTCTAGACATCAGATAGAACCCTGAATTTTGAAGTTGTCTGTGGTCTTCCTGCAATAATGTAATATATATATACTAAATTATTCAATTTTTTTTCTAAATGTAATCTGCACAGTTAATATTAATATTGACATATGCTTAAAGAACTCTATTCGGGGATGGCAGGGTGGGGATGAGGGGAATCCTTTCATACCTGCTTTTTCCAGCCATGTCGTTTTATATTTCCTTTGTTTGGTATTGAAAGCCAACCCTCAATTCTTGACTCTGTTTTAAAACACATGGAAATTAAACAAACAGTCTTAATATATTATAATAGAACAAAATAATATAACAAAGCGCACTTGACTTCATGCGGCAATAGGCAATTACCCAATAGATCAGCAAAGCAGGAATTAAAAGAATAGCTAAACAAAACAAGGATATAAGCATTTATATTTCATGCTTCATCACAAACTAACATTTTATGTCCACACAGCTATTGCAGAAAAAATATCAAGCTGTTTTCCATAAGGCTAATATCTAACACTATATTTTAAAAAAGCCAGACACGATGCTTTGGTTTGAAAAATGTGCTGCAGCTTAAATGGAAGATAATTAAAAGATTCTCAATGTAAATATCATTTAACTTTCAGAGTGGCTATATGAAAATATTTAGCAGAAAGATGCTGCAAGTGAAACAAACCAGAGCCACAATTTACAAAACAGAGAAAGAGCGCACAAGAAAACAAGCAAAGGTACGCAAGTGTTCCATTACTCACAGAAGATAAGAATAGAAGATAAATAAATAAGGAATGCAGGAAGAATCAACTAGACACAAAGAATAAGAGACAAGCATTTTATTTATTTTTCAAAAGGACAATTTTCTGACGAGTATTTTGATAATGTATTTTCCTACAATATAGGTTTCAGAGTAGCAGCCGTGTTAGTCTGTATCCGCAAAAAGAACAGGAGTACTTGTGGCACCTTAAAGACTAACAAATTTATTTTAGCATGAGCTTTCGCATCCGAAGAAGTGAGCTGTAGCTCACGAAAGCTCATGCTAAAATAAATGTGTTAGTCTTTAAGGTGCCACAAGTACTCCTGTTCTTCCTACAATATAGTTACTGAAATAACAAATCATTATTTTGAACCGTGATAAAAGAACTAAGGCTTCCCACACTGGCACTTAACATTTTGTTGACACATTTTGGCTATCACTATAGAAAACTCTAGCTATCTAATGTTCTAAATTTATTTCTATTGTTTGGGATGGATTTTAAAAAATATGTATGAAATATGTTGAATATCCATCATGGAAAATCTATTTTATAATTACTTAAGCATAGTTTTATAAAAGGAAAACAAGTTAGCATAAAAAGTAGTTTGTTTTTAAAAAAGTTATCAAAGAACAGTAACATCTATGTATAAATTAATCATTCAGCCATACTAATGAATTTGATTAAAATAAGGCTAACAGCATTTCAATATCCCAAGAACATCAACTAAACAAATTAGTTACAACTTTCTATCTGTATATTTCTCCAACACACACTACCACTGTAGGGATAATTCTGGAAAGCAGTCAGTGAGATTTTGCCACTGCTGTGAAAATACACCCAAATATTTTTTCCAAACAAGGTTCATATATTTTGTTGACTAAAATTAGGAAGAGTTTTGCCACCCTAATCTTCCAAAAAGAAAAATTATTTTGCATGCTTTATTCTAGTGAAATTGTAACATTTCTTGCATTAATGCCTACAATAAAGACAATGTTATGTAATCACTTAAAACTGGGTTAAGTATCAGTCATTGGAATTCTCTTGGATTCTCTTCTCCACACTCTACAAATGTTCTCCAAACCACTTGGAAGAATGCAGAGTCATTAAATCTTGAAATTCAGATAGGCACAAGTGCATGCCAGCATTACTCTTTTGCAATCAGAAATTTATTTGCATGTAAAAGCCAAGGAAATTCCCAAATCTCTGCTTCTCACATCTTTAAATATATACACGTATTTTAAAAATCCTCCAAAAAAACCTCTTTGCTCTGACTCAACATTCAATAATTTCCTAGCAGGGAATATATCTCTACAGCAGTCACACTTAAGAAGTTTCTTCTGTTTTGAAATATATTCTTCCTGAGGTATTCCCAATTAAGCAAGAATGAGTATCACTAAAATTGGTGTAATTTCTGAAAATGTAAAAAAAGTTAGAGGTTCAATTCTCAGCTGCAAAATAGAGTAATAGCTGTCACGAAGATGAATTATAGTGACTGAAGTAGTTCAAAGAAAGGACAAGTAAAGGCTCTTTAAAAGGAATTTGAAAAGTCTGAAAGATCTGCTATTTCCAACTGATCTGAAGAAGAGTGACACTGAGGTTGTGCCCATAAGGACACTGATTGTGAGCAAATTACAAAGGCTTCTGTTTCAGCATGTGGCCTGAGTTCCTTGTCAAAGTAACTAGAGAAAGACTGGGATATTTACAATCTTGCTCTGAATTGGTTGATGTTCTTTTCTGTGCACTCTGACACATCTGTTCCAGTGTGCAAAGTACATTTGTATAGGGAATGGTTTTCAAGCTACAAAGAGGAGGGAGGGATAGCTCAGTGGTTTGAGCATTGGCCTGCTAAACCCAGAGTTGTGAGTTCAATCCTTGAGGAGGCCACTTAGGGATCTGAGGCAAAAATTGGTCCTGCTAGTGAAGGCAGGGGGCTGGACTCAATGACCTTTCAAGGTCCCTTCCACTTCTAGGAGATTGGTATGTCTCCAATTATTACCTTTTTTATTATTACCTTTAAAGAAGCACCTTGCAATGAAGATGTGTGCTCCTCAATGTCTGGCTTTTCTAGGAGGCTCAAGATTCCTATCTAATGGGCTCTTGAAGGAGTACACATTTCTTCTCAGAGACACTGGTGGTGTCACATGGCTTTCTTTAGACTTTCATTTATTGTCTTGTTTTAATTTGATTTAACTGATTGCCAGTTAACTTAACCAACACAATTGTTAATGCAGGTCACTTCACAAACATTTGATCCAGGACAGAAATATCTGGTGTTATCCTGAAGAAGTACCTCAGAAAATATGGGATGTCTGGGCCAATGTGGAATAGTCATCTCATAGTTCTGCTGAGACAGTCTGCCTTCATATTAAGGACACCCTACAGGTGGCTCTGAATGATAGAACATGTTTCTGCCAATCTGAACAGAAACAAGCCTGCCTGGTGCAACCATGTCCCTTTAGTCCTTCCTTGTCAAATGAGGTAGGATATTGTGGTCAATTTTTTTTAAATTTTTTTTTTTTTAAACACAAGGGTAAGATGTTCCTGTTGAAAGACTACCTGAAAGGGAACGAGTGCAAGGCAGACTGTCCTCAATTTCAGAAAGTTTATGTTGCTTTGCCTTTCTTCCTAGGACCACTGTCCCTAAGCTAACAAGTGCTTCCATCTTCTAAAGTGCATACTGCTCTAGATTCAAACCTGCAGCAGAAAGCCCTTCAAGAATCTCTCTTGATTTGTTGGTTAAAATGAGTATGCTAACCAGCTGAGGTACCATCACTTTAAATTCCAGTGTATTTTGTATTCTCATGGGGTATTTTGCTGGGATACATCCTCTCAGTGTTTCATGATCCAGCAACCCTGGGATAGGTACACCAATATGCAAAACCATCAATCCAAGAATATTTAGAAATATTCAGATTGTGGTTTGCCTGCAGTCTCAGATTTTAGAAATTACAGTTTAAAATGTTCAGTTTTTATTGGGAGAGGTACATAATGTCATTAGCTGAGTCTATCAGAAATTCCCCAGGCAGGAATTTCTGGATTATATTCTAGGACAGTGTTTGGTCACTCTTTTGTTGGTTTATCACAAATACATGTTCATAGAGAGAGTTAGAACAGTTATCTACACAGCCCTCTATGTCCTGAATGAATTGGCATCTCAAATAAATGCAACATCCAGGAACAAAGTGGATCCCTGGGAAGTGAAGTGTGGCAACAATGGTCACTAGCACTTCTATAAAGACTCGGAGGTGGCTGAAAGACTGAATGGCAGTGCTTTTTACTGGTAGGCTACTGAAGCCAGTGTAAACCTCAGAAACATTTGATGGGTGGACCTGACTGGAATATGCAGAAAGGCCTCTGTCAAGTAAACTCTACAGAAGTTAAAAGGTATTCCTGGTTGCATACTGGTAAAGGCTGAAGGCAGGATTTCCCCTTTTTGGGGGCATTTGTTGAGTGCTTTACATAAAAACATAAGAATGCCATATTGGGTCAGACCAATTGTCCATCTAGCCCAGTATCCTATCTTCTGATATCAGATGCTTCAAAGGAAATGAATGGAACAGGGCAATTATCGAGTTGTTTAGTCCCAGTATCTGGCAGTCTGAAGCTAGGAACATGGGGTTGCATCGCTGACCATCTTGGCTAACAGCCATTGGCTAACAGCCACGATCCACGAATTTACCTAATTCTTTTTTTAACCCAGTTATATTTTAACCTTCACAACCTCTCCAGGTTTTGTGGTTCAGTACTGCCACAATTTTATCTTCATGATTTTATCAACATAAATAAGATGATTCTGAAGGGCTTTAACTCCTTTCTTGTGGGGAATCTGGCGGGGAACGTCCCTGGTTTGGAGTAGATGAAACAAGTGTGTACATGGTTAGAGCTAATTATTGAGTACTTTTGGTAGTTTAGGACTGGATATAATTAGGACTAGATAGTTCAAGATTGCCCTTCCTAGGCAACTTAAGACTTCCAATATGTTGACCAATTTCAGGAAAATGTTATGATTTCAAATAAGAGCTCAGAAATTAGGCAGGCAGGTTCAATGGAGATTATTTTCATGTAGGAAATATTGTTGAACATAGGACTCCATGCCAGTTAGTAACATGAGGAAAGCTGCCAGCTGAAGGTCTCCGATCCCTTTTCAATACCTTAGTAAATAGTATGCATTAAGAAGTGCCATGAAGGAATAAAGCTCCTTGAAAAAGACCTGGATATTACTGACAGTTTTGAAATAACAGGAGAGTTCCTAGAATCTGACACATGGGGAGACGTATTTCTACATGGATAGGATGACTGTAGGAGTCTCCACCAACAGATTTGGGAGGGGTTTAACATCAAATATATCAATATCCGGAAGATGTTCCTGGAACAAATACAGCAGACATACACCCTTTAGGTTTTAAAATGTCTGACTATTTTACAGTCTGATTTGTGCTAGAAGCCAGACGACTTATTACGCAGTGCAGCAGTTGTGAAGATTTTGACACACCATTATCTGACTAAAAACACATTTTATAAAAGGTATATAATTTAAAATCAACATTAAAATAAAATTAAAAAAAATTAACTAAGGGAAAACATGACACCAATGCAGACAAAGGAGAGGGAGGCTACTCTCTAGAAGCATTCACTAATGATTGTTACATACCTGAAATTCAAGATTTCAACCATTTAAAGATGTTTGGGAAAACTGCAGTGTGAAGATCTAGGCAGCGGAAAGTGCATCAATAGGAAAAGAGACATGCCTAAAATGTTTCTTTTACATTACTCATCCATTGAGGTTGTATGGTCATGTGTAAACCAAAATCCCTTGTCTAAAATGCTCTTGATGACATAGGTCCTAGCCGTATTTACAGATATTTAGATTTATTTTGCTGCTGTGTATTCAGATTTTAAAGTCACATGACAAGCATATTTATTACTAATTTCACAAGGAAAATTATATCACTGTAAACAGAAAATAAGCCTAATAACTTTACCGTATGGGCATTTTGCAGCACAGCATATTATTTTTGAATGTTGTTCTGTAGCAAAAATAAATCTAGTGTGCTGGCATAACAGAGATTGGGTTATACTTTCTGTGGTGCTGCAAGAGTAATCAGTATCTGCAACAGCAGTTCTCAAACTGCAGTCCATGAACTATATGCTTATGGTCTGCAAAGAGATGGTTAGTAACATGATGCTCTCTCTCTTTGTTTTCATCTACTGAATAACAACATATAACTAAAAATGCATTAAATATTTTCCCAACATTAACTTTCCAGGGAGGCAATTTTTGTCACTGCCACGGCGATGCTATGTGAACTATAGGGGAGGTGGTCCACAAGGCAATTTTGCATTACAATATGGTCTACACTATGAAAAGATTTGAGATTCCTCATTTACAACACATATCACATCCATTATATTTTCACACAGTGCAGCAACAATAATGACAGCTGTAAAGATGGTCTCTTCCACTGAATGGAAGTTATGGCTCTAACCTGGGAAGACTGATTTCAGATGAAATGAAGACAGTCCTCTATACAAAGCTAGCCAAGCTATGAAATCCCTACCTGGCCTCCAACATAAAAAGCTAACACTATTATCCTGCATTCAGGACTTCAACAAAAGAATAAGTAATTTTATTTTAAAAAACAATAGTTAAAATAATGGAGAGGGGATGCAGAAAAGGTAAAGGAGAAGCCATTTTAAAAGGTGATGGCCAACAATGTCTAAGACTAAGTGTATATATAAAAGACAAGTTGTCCAAATGCATAATTCTCTTACCTGTAAGGTTTCCATCAGTTTCATCTGGCTGGAGGCTGGCAACACTGGTAGAGTCCATTCCTTGCTGAAGGTCCAAAAGTTTACTACGCAATTGTTCTATATCACTCTCTTTACTATCCAGCTGCATCTGAAGCTCATTCCTATATGTTGACTCTTCTGCTAGTTGCTGTATTTACATATCCACAGTAAGCATATGATCCAAAGAGAACATGGAAACAAAATAATAAGGTATTTAAAAACTGAAGAATGAATTATGATAGATTACAAGATTTCAGTAAATCAATGGATTAATTTGGTAACATTGCTATTCATTTGGAATCTTTTAATATTGTATTACAATAATAGAATTATTTGAATTGGTTTGGGCTTCTGTTTGAAATTAAAATATGCTAATTAAGCAACCAGCCCAGTTATCAAGGATTTGTGTGAATACATTAAATTAGGAAATAGTCTGATTAATTTCATTAATCAATGTTTTTCTTAAAAAGAATATCACCAAATATTAAATCAAGCCATTTAAAGACTAAATTAGAGCAATAATATTTTCTTTAATTTGTAATAAAGCAAGCTAAAGACCACATAAGGGGAATTTTATACTAGAAAATACCAATTTACATCTGTAAACTATTGCCAATTGTTTTGCAAAAAACAAACTATTATTTATATCTTTTTTTCCACTGTTCAGTCAGTCAAATGCATGGCATCAGATTTGTTCCCTGGCAACTGTCACAATGAAATAGGTCTATAAAGTAAATTCTGCTGTATTAGAAAACGTAATCAGTGTTTGGACAGGAAAAAATATGCCTTCTAGTACATATATCCGGTTCATATCTGTTACTTTTAAGGAAGATAATGTCTGCACTATCTTTCCCTTTGGACTGGATCACAGACTACCACGAAAAAGGAAAAGGTTTTACCGCTTGCATTTCATTAAGCTCCTTCTGGTACTTCACTACCATCTGATTGTATTTCTCTTTTTCTTGATTAAGCTCCAGTTGTAGCTTTCGGTTTTCCTTTTCTTTTTTCCTCAAATCTTGTACATTAGCTTTCTTTCTGTCTATTTTAAAATCTTTCCGATTCATTATCTCAGCCAATTTGTTCACAGCCTGTACAAAAAAAGCACATGAATTACGAGAGATGCTATATACATAAGTTTTTATAAAGAACACAGAAGTTTCTCTTGGGTTACAGAAGTCCACGTTATATATCAGCATTACATCATATTAAAGACATGCATATAGAACTCCCTGCCTTTCTATCCCCTTGTTACTGCAGCTGTTAAACTGACTACTAAAATACATACATTTCAGTAAGAAAAAGTAGAAATAAGAGAGAAGTAAAATGTAACATTTCCAATTTTGGAATAGATTTTTTAAAAAATGAGCTGAGACCATGTTTAAAAAAGGGTAGATTTCCCAGAACATAGTTAATTATAGAAGTGAATGCACTGGCTACAAAAAAGCTCCTATTAACATGTTGTCGTCTGTGGGTCTGATCCTGCAAACCCTTACTGTCTTGAACACTCCTTAATCAAGTGAAAAGTTTACAGGATCAGAACCTATGCTTTTAGCTATATATTACACTAATACAAAGTTAAGATTTATATATCATCACTAATACAAATTTCATCTAGCTATAGTACTGAGAAGTAATCACACAGAGTAATTCATTAAAATTTGACAGCTATTTTTCTGGTATGCCACAATGAAGTCAACATGCTCATATTAAAATGTCTAAAAATTAATACCTGTGTTTTAAGAGTTCTTTCAGTCTGAAGATTCTTCTCATAATGCATTCTAATATTGTTGATTTCCTCTTCTTTCTTCAATTTAAATTCTGTTAAAAAATACCATTAAACTTTCTAAGATTTACATTTTATGGCAAGAAATTTTTTAAAGGTCATTCATTTCTCCATAGTATGTGGGTTTTTTCCATCTTACTGTTCTTTGACTTTGCATACAAACACAGACATTTTGTAACCATAAAGACCATTTATTTAATGATACTGGAATATCATAAATATCTCACCACACAATATTTTAGATAGACAGATAGTGCAAGGGTAAAAAGCATATATTACTAGCAATCACTATATATGCTTTTTACCCTTGCACTATCTAAAATATTGCTCCTAAGATACTGTTATAGCATTTCTGACCACTACTGTACACTGAGCAGAAGTTTTCAGAGAACTGTCCACAGTGACTCCAAGATCTCTTTCTTGGGTGATGATAGTTAATTTAGAACCCATCAGTGTAAATGTATAGTTGGAATTATTTTTTCCAATATGCATTACTTTTCATTTATCAACGTTGAATTTCATCTGCTATTTTGTTGCCTAGTGATACCGTTTTGTGATATCCTTCCAAAGTCTACTTTGGACTTAACTATCTTGAATAACTCTCTATCATTTGCAAACTTTGCCACTTCACTGTTCATCCCCTTTTCCAGATCATTTATGAATATGCTGAACAGTACAGATACTTGTGGGGACAATGCTGTTCACCTCTCCCCGTTGTGAAAACTGAGCATTTAGCCATACCCTTTGTTTCCTATCTTCCAACCAGTTACTGATCCATGAAAGGACCTTCCATCTGATCCCATGACTACTTCAGAGCCTTTGGTGAGGAATCGTAAAGGCTTTCTAAAAATCCAAATATACTATATCAACTGAATCACAATTCTCCATAGGCTTGTTGATTCCTCTCAGAGAATTCTAATAGATTGGTGAGGCATGACTTCACTTTACAAAAGCTGTGTCGACTCTTCCCCGGCAAATCATGTTTATCTACATGTCTGCTAATTCTGTTCTTTACGTAGTTTGTACCAATGCGCCTGGTACTGAAGTTATGCTCGCTATCCTTTAAATGCCAGGATCTCCTCTGAAGCCCTTTTTAAAAATTGGTGTTACATTAGCTACCTTCCAGTCCTCTGATTCAAAGTTAGGTTACATACTACAGTTAGTAGTTCTGCAATTTCATATCAGAGTTCCTTCAGAACTCTTGGATGAATACTATCTGGTCCTGGTGACTTATCACTGTTTAGTTTTTCAATTTGGTCTAAAACACCTCAATTTGGGACACTACTTCAGATCTGTCACCCAAAAAGAATAGCTCTGATGTGGATATCTCCCCCACATTCTCTGCAGTGAAGACCGATGCAAATAATTCATTAAGCTTTTCTACAATGGCTTTGTCTTCGTCAAGTGCTCCTTTAACACCTTTAGTAAAATCCAATATAGCTCCAATTAATTTTATCTTCTGCATAGGGATCAGTACTGGCATTTCTTTCCTAACAACCAAAGGATCTGATGAATATTGTTCCTCTACCTCTGCTATAATCTCCCACAAACTAATAGTCCAAGTATGGACATACTTGGATCCCCATTTTTCTGAGGTAAGCTGTTACAACAATTAGACACTTTGCAAATAGTCTGGAAGTGGCTGATAGGCTGAATGGTAATTGCCAACCACAAACATCAAATATCTGTGGAATGGGTGGATTATGATAAGGGAATGTGTCCTGAAGATCGAGAGCTGTGTACCAGTCAGTCATTTTGGCAGTGTCCCAGTCAGTCTAGGGATGCAACGATAGTGGCTAGGGATACCATTCTGAACTTGATCTTCCTGAGGTAAGTGTTCACTCTTCTGAGTTCTAGGGCAGATGAGGGAGTACCTCAAGTAAAACACCCTCCCTTTGAGGTGAACCAGGACCTCTATTGTGCCAAGAGCTAGAAGTGATTGGACATCTTGGTCTAACAAGCTCTTGTGAGGGGGTCCCTGAATAAGAACAGGGAAGGTGGGAAATGTTGAGTATGGACTGAAATTAAATCTCATAACCCACTCCAATGATTTCCAAAACCCATCCATCCCTTGTGATATTAGTCTAGAAATAGCGGAAATGAGACAGGTGGTCCCCAAAGGGAGGAGAGGGGATAGCTAGATCCATAATAACTTGTAAAATATTCCTGGGTGAGCAATCAAATTTACAGTCTCAATAATGAAGACAGGTGAGATTAAGTCCCTACTGATTATACAAATTTTCTTCCACAAACTTCTATTTCCTTTGAGCATCCATTTGTCAGTACTGATAGTAAGCAGGCTGCATGTGGTAAGCTTGTGGTCTCAAATGCTTATGTTTGGGAGCGGGCGTATATACCCTCAATGACCTGAGGGTTGCTCTTAAATGGAAATATACCTGACCTTGGATCAGAAGCAGAAAATGCACTGCTGAGGCTTCTGTTGGCTGTCAAACTACCTGAAGGACACAAGAGGCTCTGATGCGTCTCCCTGCCAGTGTGAAGCTCACCTCTCAACCTTCAAATCTGCTAGTATGTGACACCAGCAAACAAAATGTGGGACAAATGACTGAAATATGAAACATTATTCTGGTGATTCAAAGTATAATGTACAGATTATTGTGGTCTTGACTGTGCCTGCAGTGACCCTGCATACCTCTCTGCTAATGTGTTTTAAAAATGAGAGGGAGAGATGAGTGTGCAGCAACTCATACTTGATTGTATTCTAGGTTTAGAACCTTAGCCAACAAAAAGGGTAGCAAAGAGCATGGAAATATAAACAACATACTAGAGGTGTGATTTAAAGTCAAGGTATACTTTCCAGCTCAGGGAATTTGCAAACCTGCCAAAAGTAATGATTTTGGAATGCTTATTATTCTCTCTGTAATAAACCTATTTTTCATCCAGCCACGATGAAAAGTTCAAACACTCAAAGAAGCTTACATTTTAGGTTTTGATTTTTGCCATTTTTATGATATTTTTACAAAACAAAGGTTTAAAAGTCTTGTCAAAACAAAAACTCAAATGCAGCCTTAACTATGGTGTCATGACCAGCTCTGGCAAAAACAAAACAAAAAATTCATACTATACTTTTCAAAACTCCATGGAAATTTAAGTGCCATCATGAAGATTAGTAGACATGGAATATGAAGAAGGTTTGTTTATTTCTGGTCTGTGATTGATTGATTGATATTCTTTCCTCATATCATGTTTAACAACATATTCTGATATAATATTAAGCTAAATGCACTAAGCTTATTATTATGTATACTTTGCAATCATAAATTATTCTTTACATGAGAGGGTGGGATTTGCAATCTCTCTGTGTACAAATGAAATGGGCTTTGGCCCACAAAACTAGCAGATTCAAGCAAGTCTGATAACTTTTCACTAGCTCATGGCAGTATGGGCTCCCTCAACAGCTGTGTACACCTGAAATCCCTAGGAGCAGAAAAGGGATCGCATGTCCCCCATCACATGGGAGGGAGGAAGTAATTAATTTCATGCTGACAGCATGCAAAAGACTGTAAGGTCCTTAATACTAAAGGAAAAAATTGCCAAAACTGGTTTTCAAGTCTGCAACAGCAAACACATATTTCTCTGTAATCAGTTCTGCACCATCATAATTTAAAACTCAAAACATCCCATACCTTCCTCCTGTTTCTTATTTTTTTCAATGAGCTCTGCATTTTCTTTTGTTAGAAACTCAACATCATTGGTTAATGTATTATTTGTTTCTTCCAGCTAAATGAAAACAAACAAATGTTAAAACAAAGCATTTGCTATACATCCTACTCATATTCTAAACTGCATTTAATGTAATATCACTAATAGTATTCCACACAGAATTACCATTCTTAGATTACATACTTACTCATCTGTTCGTACTTCAAAACTGTACATAAAATTCTAGATATTTTACTTCTGATCCCTCTTTCTTTCACAAAGACACTGAGTATACAACTATCTCTAAGAAAAGGACTAGGTCTACTTTTATGATCCATGCAGTGTTGAGCACATTTTCAGCATGCAATAAATAATAACCAACAGAATTTAAGGAATTAAGCAGAACTTCAGTATTACTTGGTACAGCAGCTTTCAGTAAATTTTAAGGAACTTCTGTGTAAACGATAACAAGTAGCTACCTACAATTGAATCCAGAGAATCAGTTGCTAGTTACGAAATTCCAAGATTTCAGGCTTTCCATAATTATTTAATATCACTCTCAATCCATGGAATTTACATTTGAGTAGTGTTGTATATCATGGAAAAGAGACAGGCACATATAGGTAAAAAGAAAAGATTTGTTTTTTGTCTAATGGTGCACACAGGATTTGTGAAATGAACTGTAGGGGGAAATTAATATAATTTGTCCATATTAGCTCCCAATCAGGATCATTTTGCTGGATGCTATACAAACATATTAAAAGACAAAAAGACTACAGTTGTGTTCGGTAAGGAAGTTTTGTTTGAAACCTACAGAAATACACTGAATGATTGTGTGTTAAGTTATGTAAACAACAATATCTGAAATTGACAATTTATGAGTAGGAAGTCCCTACTTAGATTCACATTGATGAAGTTATTTAAAATAGTCTAAAATTAAAATGGGGCATTCTTAAAAGTGAGAGGTTATTTCATGGGGCTATTGCACATGTAACATTACTGCAATAAATGTTACTTCAAATAATTTAATGTGGGGAAAGCGCATAATAGCATGCAAGAAAAACAATGCATTTTGGTTGTCAGGCGCAAAGTTTTACTGCGGGCTTATGTGAGGCGGTATCTGAGCGCCTCTGCATGCAGGAGGCCAAAGTAGAAGATCACAGTTTAAAAATATTATAAAATAGAAATATTACACTGCAAATTAATAGGGTTTGGTTAATACATTACTGTAAATTTTCACACACACACACTTTTAGATATAGTTTTAATGTTTTTTTTTGTTTGTTTTTTTTTAACACAATAAAGCCACTTTTTATACGTTTAAATAACAACTTACCCGGCTTACAATGTTGTCCTTATCAGTAATTTCTTGCCTATTTCTTGACGCTGCTTTCTTGCTCTCCTGAGTCAACTCAAAATACTGTTCTTCCAGGAGACCTCGGGCCAACTGCTCTGATTCAGCTTTGGTTTCAGCCAGATCCAACTGTGCAGCAAGAGTTTCTCTATAACAGAATGTTAAGATCTTATGTTTCCTATGGAAAATACTTAACATTTGCAGGGAGAACAAACAAGCCTAGCCTGTACTTTTCAGTGCATCATTTTTTAAAAAACATTCCCTTTAAAGGATTGAGGGAAGCAAATAGCTCTACATTAAAAAGGTAGATGACACCTATGTAATGCACTTCAAAAGACATAGGTCCTGTCCATACCAGCACTTGATATGTTTGAAACCTTTTTCAACCATGGTTATTGCATAACAGTTGTTACATGTCTAGCATTCACAGTTAATGGAGTTAAAGACTGCTCAGATATCATGCTCGATACTGTTCGGGTAGCACAATTTTTTGCAACAGTGTTGTGTCTAAGGGTCCACCTGCACTACAAATGCAGCCATACTGGGAGGTTAAAACACAGTTGGCCCCTGTAAGCTAGGGTCCCTTTGGTGCCAACTGGTAGAGGGCACAGTGGGTGCATATGATTTTACAGAGATCCCCTGCATCAGATATATGCATATAATAGCTCACCGAAGAGTGGCATGCAAAATCTCTCCCAAGAGCTAGAAGCCCACTGGTTGCCATAATCACTGCAAAATGTATGTACACGTGGTATACTAAAAATTATGTTGTTAAGGTCTTGGAGTTATGGCAGGTCACCAGAAGGTGACACACCATGAAGATGTTCCTTTCAGGTAGGAGGTAACTGACACCAATCTCCATGTCTGGCCATTTCTTTATTATATGCCTACTATATGCATATTGGACCAAGTGTGAATGGAGTGATTGCAAAAATCTACAAGTGAGGAAATCTACAGGAATGAGGGGTATCCTCTTTATGAATAAAGACAAAATATTTGTCTAGTATACCTTGGAGTACAAATGAATACACTGAATCCTTCCATCTAGAAGGCAAATTGACAGCATGCTTGTCTCATGAAAGGTGCATCACAGCCAGCCTGGCTGTAAAGCACTGCAAGGATTTTGAGTGAGCAATACTCTAAAATTAAGGAGATACTCTAATGTCTTAAGTCTAGGCTCTTGAATGTGTGTTATGAATTTATTTTATATGTAACTATTTTGTTTCCAATACTTCTAATTGCTACTACTTGAATCTCTAGGCTTTGTTAAATAAACTTAGATATATTTACAGTGTAATCAAGAATTAGTGCTGAGCAGTGATCCAAGATGGAACTTGTAAACTGGGGTATAGTAAAAAAATTATCTAAGTTATTTCTTTGGAAGCAGTGAATCTGAGGAAACTGTGAGAGTGTCCAGCAGACAAGGGGCTAGATACTTCAGGGAGACATTTGGAGAGTTCGAGGGCTGAGAGTGTGCTAATCGGAAACCTATAGTGTGCCACTGGGGCCTGCAGGGCCTAGAGAGCAGTGTTTGTGTTGCCCATGACCAGTGGAGTTAGGGAGCTGACCCACAGCTGCCACAGTACAAGGATTTCTCATGTTAAGGGAAGGTAGGACAGAGAGCCCCTAGTGTAGACAGGCCACAATCAGACAGAATCAGTTTGGAATAGCTAATGTATAGAGCTAATTAAAAATGTTTATGGCATATTATGCTGAAGGGGTGTGGGAATAAAAAGCCCCCATAAGACGACAAAAAAATAAATGGGAATGGGAAAGGGAGAGAGGAAACACCAAAAGGGCTAAAGAGTGTGTCTCTTCCCTTCTCCCCACCTTGGGGAATTGAGACTCTCCTACATTTTCTTGCTCAGGGCTGTGACTGGCTGATATTCTCTCCTTATAGCATATTTAACAACATGGTGTCTTCTCTTTCCTTCCTTTCTTTCTTCCCAAATCCACAGTGAACATTGTTTTTAAACATGCTCTCATTTACTCTTAAGACTTGTCTGCAATACTGATGTAGACCAATGACAATGCTTGTCAAGTACCACAAGTTCTGTACTATAGACAGGCACAAAACCACCATTTTTTGAATAAAGATTATGAAATGGACAGGCCTAATTCTGCATAGCTAGAAGAACAAATTACTGAATGGGAAACAGTTTTAAGTAACAGTCTTTCATAAGTTTAGAAAGACTGTAAACTGCATATCCTTTAATTATTTGAAACGGTCCACAAATTGGATAAACTTAATTGGTTTGGTTGTAGTTAGATCTGCACATTTAAAATGAGATTTCAAATGAAATATTATCTTCATTAAAATTCTTTATCTGGAAACCGTTCATTGGCTCAAAAACTACATGCAATTACCAGGCTAACAACATTTTTGGAGGAGGGGCATGAGTCTTACAAATAAAATTATGACTACAACAAAACAAACAATTTTTCAAAATGTCAGACATTTCTAAACTCTCGGGACAAATAATCTCTCTCCCAGAAGCCCAAACCTAGCCCAAGAAAGTAAACATAAACCCTGACTCCATTCTTAATCATCCATCAATATAAGTAACATCCTATGTATTCACCATATTACAAGACCTGTTATACTTTTTATAAGTAGTCATTTCTCAGCATTACTACAGGAAAAAAAATTTTTTTATCCTGGATTCAGGGCTTCAAAATTGATACCAAACTACTGTATAAGGCAGGGGTTGGCAACCTTTCAGAAGTGCTGTGCCGAGTCTTCATTTATTCACTCTCATTTAAGATCTCATGTGCCAGTAATACATTTTAATGTTTTTAGAATGTCTCTTTCTATAAGTCTATAACAGGGGTCGGCAACCGGTGGCTCGCGGCTCGCCAGGGTAAGCACCCTGGCGGGCCGGCCCGGTTTGTTTATCTGCCGCGTCGGCAAGTTCGGCCGATCGCGGCTCCCACTGGCCGCGGTTCGCGGTCCCAGGCCAATGCGGGAGGCAGGAAACCGCGGCCAGAACATCCCTCGGCTCGCGCCGCTTCCTGCCTCCCGCATTGGCCTGGGACCGCAAACCGCGGCCAGTGGGAGCCGCGATCGGCCGAGCTTGCCGACGCGGCAGATAAACAAACCGGGCCGGCCCGCCAGGGTGCTTACCCTGGCGAGCCGCGAGCCACCGGTTGCCGACCCCTGGTCTATAATATATAACTAAACTATTGTTGTATGTAAAGTAAATAAGGTTTTTAAAATGTTCAAGAAGCTTCATTTAAAATTAAATTAAAATGCAGAGCCCCCCAGATCAGTGGCCAGGACCCGGGCAGTGCGAGTGTCACTGAAAATCAGCTTGTGTGCTGCCTTCGGCACCTGTGCCATAGGTTGCCTACCCCTGGTATAAGGTAAACATATTTCTGCTTGAAAATATAAAATGGACATACTTTTCATTTTGCAATTCCTGTATTTTTCTTTGAGTTTCTTTATTCTTCTCCTCAATTTCTTCTTTAAGCTCCTTAACCTGAGTTTTGTAAAGTGTCTGTAAGGGAAGTATTAGAAAGAAATTATAATTCAAATCCTTCTCCTTAAAACTCTCCTTTGCTGTGATTCCCATTAAAAAATTTCACAACAGTTAGACAGCTGGTACACTGATATCACTTCTGATCATGCTGACTAATAATATTGTCTCATTGTTTTCTCGTACTCCCCCGTCTGTCTGTATCCATCTGTTTCTTGTTTTATACTTGGATGGCAAGCTCTTGGGAGCAGAGACTATAGTTTTATTCTGTTTGTACATGGCATAATACAATGGAGTCCTGGTCCATAACTGGGACTCCTAGGTACCAGGGTAATAAAAATATTAAAAACAGTAATAATCATCCTCTAAGCTTAAAATAAACATTTTACTCTGAAGAAATATGGCTACAAATTCAGATCATACTGATTAACATTTCTTATATTTCTAATATTTCTTACATGAGTTCATGAAACCGAGGAAAGAATCAGGGTAAAAACACTGTACTCCTGGTCTTCCCATTAGTAAAATGTAACACAACTCATGATATGTATGATAAAATTACAGTGAAGTTAAGTTAAACAAATCATTACAAAGTAAACATCTTTGTAGTGGGTATTATGATAGATACGGCATTATCTTTGGGGACCACATTGTATTAATTGTATTGTATGGATGGTTTCTGTATTGCTTTCTATGCAACTCCAGGAATCAAAAACAGTTGGGGTTATTAAGTGAAAACACCTCCAGAGAGATACCACACCCTTGGGAGGCTTGCATATACCCATCCAGAGACCTTCAGACAAAGAAAGGGCTTTTGGCATAAAAAGGCTGAGTTTAAACACAGGACCTTTTTTCAGATCCAGTAAACAGACAGGACCCTCTGTCCAAGGGACAGGGTGGACACCAATCCTTGTGGAAAGGTTGAAAGACTTTGATCTACTAGGACCCAAAAAGACTGACAAGAAGCATCCTCCCTGGATGGTGAGAGTGAGGAGCATTAACTGTATCAGATATCAGAGGGGTAGCCGTGTTAGTCTGGATCTGTAAAAGCAGCAAAGAGTCTTGTGGCACCTTGTAGACTAACAGACATTTTGGAGCATGAGCTTTCGTGGGTGAATACCCACTTCGTCGGATGCAACTTGCATCCGACGAAGTGGGTATTCACCCACGAAAGCTCATGCTCCAAAACATCCAACTGTATCAGAGAAACAGAGATTACAGTATTACTGCTCTTCTAAATTTGGCATCTGCCCTGGCATGCCAAGTGCCTAATATTTAACTAGAGTTAGTGAACTGATCCACATGGTTGCCTTACAAGTCTCAGAGAACAGTATATTTCTGAAGGAGGCCAAAGACATTGCCAGCACCTGAGTGGAGTATGCTCTGATGTTCAAAGGGAGAGGCTCACCAACTGATAGTAGTTGGAAATACATTGTGTGAACCATTGAGGTTCTCTGGGATGTGATGGTTTAGCCTTTCTGATGCACCAGATAAGGCCACAAAAAGGCAGGAAGAGAAAGTCTGAAGGGCTTGATCCCATCCCGGTAATAAAGCAGGACCTTGAAAGCATCCAGAGTATGAAGCTTCTTTTCCCCAGGCGAGGAGGATGGCTTCAGGAAAAAAGACTCATATGGTAACTAACTCACCAAGCTGACTTAATGCCTACGAGAAAAGCCATGTTGGTGAGGTGGCATACCAAGCATTGCAATAATGGTTCAGATACAGGTTCTAATAGCTGTAGGAGGAGGATGTTTCTAGTCTGAGGGCAGTTCTCCAACGTGATGGCAGATATGAAGAAAGCCTTGAGGAATCTGACCACAGGGTGTAAAAACACTAAATGTGACTGTATTGGTGCATGGCACCCTGATATCACTGCCAGGTGGACTTTAAAGGAGTTAAAGGCTAATTCTCCTTGTAGGCCAGAATCTTTCAAACATGGCCTTGTTTATGGGGAGAACAATCCTGGCAGGGCCAGTGGCTGACAAAAGGTCAAATAACTTGTGGAATTTTTCAGGGATGATTAAAGTCTCAATCTTCAAGGTGTCTGCAGTCTGCACCAAGAGCTCCTTAATGGCCTTGAAATTATCTAGCACCAGGGACAGTGAGGAGAATTTCTTAAGAGGTGAAGGGGACGCCTGGCCCTCTGGATCTCGCTCCTCTCTGTATTCCAGTGACTGAGATCTTATTAGGAAAGCTGCTAAAGAGAGGGACCTCCATGTCTTCTACCACTGTAGGGACAAGCTCCTAGAGGCTGGGGAAGGTAGGCTGCAATAGCCACAGTGGCATCCCATACACATATGGGTGACTGTCAGATTGCTGGCTGGACCAATGTCAATCCTGGTGGGCCAGTAGTTGAGGTCTGTACAGGTCCTTGGATCTCCTAATGGCACAACTTGCAGACTTTAGTGGAGACAGATCTCTGCTGGCTGCCAGCAAAAAGATGTGCCTGGGAATGGTGGAAAAGGGATACACCTCTTCCACAAGTGGTGCTGACGGTAAGGTGATGCTGGTGTCAAGGTCTGTATTAGTGCCAATACATATCTTGGTGCCAACTGTGACTCCAGTGCACTCCAAGTCTGCACTGCTGGTGCTGGAGTCAACATCAATGGGGACACTTCCACACAGGTAGAGTCTGCTGCATCGCAGTCTGCTCCTTTCCACTGATCTTCAAAGCCATGCTGGACTTGACCGAACTATCTTCCAATGTCTTTCTGTCCCTTTCTTTACAAGGAGACAAGGAGATCCTTCTTGAGCTCCTGCCCCAATGTTCAGAGTGACCCCCTTTCAGCACTTTGCTTCAATCTCTGAGATGCTGACTTAAACATTGGGGCTGTTGGTGTATTCGGCACCAATGGTGATACCAGTGCTGACATCGGATCTGGCTTCAATGCTGTTTTCTCTGAGGAGATCTTTGGACTCAGTCACCTGATACGATCTAGAGACCACTAGAAGGGTCTTCAAACTCAGTATATCTGGATCCAATGCCATTTTCATGGATTGCTCCAGAAGATGGAGCATCAGTCTTGCTTCTCATGACTTCCCAGTCCTCACAAAGAAGGAGACCGAGACCAAGAACCTGCTTCGGTTACAGAACTCTCCAAAGTAGAATAGGTACCTGTCAAGCCAGTCTTTCTGTAGAATTAGTCCATTGCAGGACGGATAGACTTTGAAGCCTATAGATTGAGAGTCTGGCATTTCTAAAGTCATAGTCTGCTCTAGTACAAGGCAACTAAATGAAAAGAAAAGAACTAAATGAAATGAACAGACGTTATTCAGAAGAGTTTCAGAATAACATCAAGAAGTTTAGTTCAAATTAAGGTCTAGTGGGTCAGACATCAGCTAGGTTCTGTCTCTCACTGGCATGAGCAGTGAGACAGACGTGAGGGAGGATTAAGGCTTCCCGATCCACCCCACTCCTTACCTCATGTAGGAGCACAAGGAGGTAAAGGGCACATGCAGAGCCCTAACAAACATGACTAGTCAAAAAAATCCAGTCTTGCACGCTTGAGACAAGCAGCTAGAGTGGGATCCACCCTGACAAACACTCAAAGAATTCACGGTTTTGAAAAGCTGTCTCTACTTAGCTTAGACTTGGGCTGCAGCAACGTAAAGCTATAGTAGGACAGTGCCAAAACACACCCAGTGATTAATATAATTATATGTTAAAAGGTTATTTTCTTTCTAGTCAAAATCCAAGGATTGTAAATCAAGTGCAATAAATACACTCAATGAAAGAATATTTACTGATTGTTAAAAAAAAAAAAAAAAAAAAAGAGACAAGGAAGGTGGAATCTGGGTTCTAGTGCAGTTCTTTACTGTTTGGCTATTCAGTTTCTGTGACATATGGGTAGACCGGTATTAACCTACACCACAGAGTGCAACACACTGAAAATTTTTGGATAAAAAGCATTTAACTTAAAGATGGTTTGGTTAGATTGGCTCGATTGTGAATCAAGCAACCCACATATTACAGGATGAGGTTTTGTGGGCATGAAGAGTCATTTGAGCAAACTGGGTATAATATTACATACTAAAGGTATATTAAAAATTATTTAAGTTGCAAAGTCAAGTACTCAATAGCTAAGAAATGCCACATTTACAGTTGTGTATGCAACCTTAATCAACCCTCTATGCATCTAACTTGTACAGTGAAAGAAGCAGGTGTCATAAAGGAAAAAAAAAATGGTATGTGATCATGTAATTAAAAGACTGTCATAATGCACATACACAAATAGGCAGAAATAAGATTGCAGAGAATAACTGTAAATCTGGCATCTTCCTGATTTTCGAGTGCTTGATTTTGCAACCTAAATAACATTTTAATATAGTTTTTAATGCAATTTCCTATTTTTTTTCGTTTTTACTTAAAAAAATATATTATGTACAACTGGAATAACCCCCTATTATGCATCATCATCAGCGTCTGAACCTTTACCTTCCGCAGATTTCTACCATGAGCTATAGAACTAACTAAATTATTGCTGACAGCAGCAAGCTATTATCTCAGAGGAACGTATAGGACACTGGGGCCATAAACTGGGTTTTGGAGAAGCCCTGCCTGGCTCTCCACCCATGCGTCTGAATTTTTTAAATGTTCCTGTTCAGTTATTTTATCATGATGCCAAATTTTCCTGAGAAAATGCAAGTGAGACATATGAAACAGTGATTTTTAACAGTTTATATCTCAGCTAAACCTCAATGGAATCTCATGGAACAAAGGAAAGACACTCCTTTAGCCCAGGGGCTTGCTCTCTGACAAATTTAAAAGGCCTATGGCAAAGAATGGAAGTGTTAGAGCTTAAAAAGGTCACAAAATTATTTTTTTTATCAAGAAAAGTATTAGACAACCAAAACATAGGGATCACTATCTTTCCCATCTGTAATATCTACAAGGTTATAGCCTGGACTGAGTCTTCAGATGCCTAGACTAAGCCAAAATTTCCTCAAATGCTAAGGCTTTGCAAACAGAAAAGTTTATAAACCTTACTGACTTGGATAAATTGGATATTAATTATTATTTAACATTGCCTTAGTAGATGGTGAGGCTGATATTGGACTACTATATATATATATATATATATATATATCTGTTGTCCACATTCTATAAAGAATGTTGAAAAAATTGGAGAGGGTACAGAAAAAAACCCACTAAAATGATTTAAAGCCAGATAAAATGCCTTACACTGAGAGACTTAAAAAGTTCAATGTTTACCTGATGCAAAAAAAGACTGAAAGGTGACTTGAATACAGTGTATCAGTGCCTTTATGAGGAGAAAATACTGGGCACTACAGGACTCTTTAACCTTGAGGAGAACGGCATAACAAGAACCAATTTGTAGAAGCAGAAGCCAGATAAATTCAAATTAGAAATACGGCATACATTTTGAAAAGTGAGAGTGATTAACCACTGAACAAACTAGCAAGAGAAGGGGTTGATTCTCCATGTCTTAAAATCAAGACAAGATGCCTTTCTGGAAGACCTTTTTTAGCCAAGTTATTGAGCACCATCACACAGGTAACTGGGTAAAATTTAATGGCCTGTGATATACAGGAAGAGTGAGGCTAGAAGATCTAATGGGCTCTTCTGGGCCTTAAACTGTATGAATCCATGAATTTTATTTTTTTCAATTTCAATTTTCAATTTCAATGCCAAATGCATTAGCTAAATCTTGTATAAATCTACCCAAATTAGGAGGGCAATGGGGAAGTGACACCTGGCTCTATAATCAAGTCTGCTAGATCATGAGCAAACTAATTTGGAACTAGTTTACACCTGAGGCACTATTAGGAAGTTTTGGGGGGGCAGCTAACTACTATATGAATGTTTACATATGAATGTTTGCTTATGCAACACAAATGGAACACAGTACTTTGCTGTCCACAAAATCATATAAACAAAATGGTAATAGACCACGTACAGTATTTATGATTGTTACGATACACATATCACAATCTTTTCATGTTGATAGCTTGATTTTTGTGTATTTGTATATTTTTAGTAGTATTTTGTGTGTCATTTATGTCTGAGCATTGGGGTACGTAGTCATGAAGTTATTAAACAAAACAATCCTTTATCTTTGTAAAATTCCTCATGAACCTACCGAAAAATACTGTTCAGCTTCAAGCTGATCCTGAAGTTCCCGCATCTGACCTTCATTTCCTCTATACTGCCTTAAGGAGAGAAAACAAAACCTCATATAAAAGCCATCCATTATGCTTGCACCTTTAAACTCTGCATTTTTCTTTCATATGCACCCACCTCCTCCTTCACACACTATCTGTAAACATGGTAATCATAAGCACTTCATTCTAAGATTCTGGTTTAACAATATAATTTAGGCTACCATAATGGTAGCTCCCATGCATAATTTAGATGGGAAGCAGTACTCTGAAAGTGCTTGGTTTCTGTCTTCAACCTGCAGACTACTGTGGCACAGATCCAATAAAGGAAGGATATTCTTGTTGGAAAAGTAATGCTGTCTCCTGTCAAGCTAAAAAAATCGTAAGTGAGAGGAGGAGGAGTCTTTTAAAGAGAAAAATATGTACCCAGTCATGAAGCTCAGTGGTCCTCCAATAGACACTCCAAAGTTTAAATCTCAAATGGTGGGTCTTGGATAGGCACTTCAATTGCTCCAGAAAGGCCAGACAAGCCTGAGCATAGAAGTATCAGCCAAGCAAACCTTTTTATATTTCAAAATAAAAATATTCTAATACAATAAATACAGACATTTTCAGGAAAAAAAATGCAAACAAATATTTTTGCTTTCTGGAAAAAGGTGACAGACAAAATACATGGGGGGGGGGGAGAGAAGAGGGTTTTCCCTTTTATATCAGGCCCCTACTTACTTAGTGAGTTGAGCCAACTCAAATTCCAATAATCTCTTCGCTTCCAACAACGTATTGATCTCCTGTTTCAGCTGCTTCTCAGAACCCTTCAAGTTGTCTGCCTCAAAAGCTTGTGTTTTCAGTTCATTCTGTGTCATTAGTCGCTTATTTGTCTCTTGTTCCAGCTGATGTTTTAGAGTCTTAACCTAATTGTGTAATAAATCACTTTAATTTAGAATTCTTTTACCAAATATTTTCCTGTATTTTGTTAAAAGTAATAATGTTTCACATATGCATTATTTTATGTCAAACATCACCATTTCCTACATTTTACTCAAAACAGCCTCCAATATTACTTGGGTGCAATATCACAGAAACTAGTTTTTCTTATAGATTTTAGTCTATATTTCGGCCTCAAGAACCACCCTGTTCCCAGCCATTAATTTTTTCTTTTGTAATAGACTCCAGGGTTGGAGCCTGAATTCACTCTCATCTATTCTACCTTAAGGGGGGACAGTGGAAGAGGCCCAAGAGGTTTGACAGACCCCCATTCTTCTTTGTTGAATTTGGGTTTTGCAAGCTTTGTGTCTTACAAGCTTTGTGTCTTTTCATCCTAGAAAGTTATGCTGCCCAGAGCAGTCTAAAATTTCAATTGCAGCCACCATAGCCCAGCAGAAAGGCTTTCAGACTGACTCTTCTAATTTAATCTGAAAGGACAGCACAGATGAGACCTAACAACAACAATTAGCTCCTATATATCTTACAACAACTTTCAACTGGTGTTGAATTTTGCATGCTCTGAATGATACACTGCATTTTGAAGGACACAAATTCAGAACACGCAAAATATCTATTTTGCAAGTGTAATGAGAGTGCATGTTCAAACTCACAGGCAAGCTTTTTTATTTAAAAAATAGAAATAAAATGAAATGCAAAAATTACCAATCAGGAAAGAGTTCAAACAAAAAAAGAGACAGGACACCAAAAAGTTAGCTTCTCATTAACTAGTAATGTTATAAATTAAGGAATACAATTACATAAATGAATCCAGCCTGTCAAATATTAGATCTGGCTAAGTAACATTAATATGGGAACATTAACGTTTGCGTTTACTGGCTATTTTGCAATTCAGCTTAGTGTCCTTTAATACACAGATCGTAAAGATAGAATAGATCAGGGGCAGGCAAACTTTCTGGCCTTTAGCTTTTTGGTGTTTCCTCTCTCCCTTTCCCATTCCCATTTATTTTGGCATTGGGTTTCATACATTGTATGGAGCGCTGGTTAGGGGAGGGGGTTGTGGCCTGGTCCCCACCTCCTATCTGCCCCCCACCCGGGACTCTTGTCCCATCCAACCCCCCTGTTCCCTGACGGCCCCCCCGGGACCCCTGCCCCATCCACACACACCCCGCTCCCTGTCCCGACTGCCCCTGGACCTCTGCTGCCTCATCCAACCCCTCCTCTCATTCCTGACGGCCCCCCCCATCCAACTACCCTGACCCCTGACTGCCTCCAGAACCACTGCCTCCTTCCTGACTGCCCCCCCCGGGACCCCTGCCCCCATTCAACCCTGCTCCCCCCGACCCCTATCCACACCCTCACCCCCGACCACCACACCAAACTCCTCTGTCCTCTATCCAACCCCCTCTGCCCCTTCACTGCGCTGCCTGGTGCACCGGTGGCTGGCGGCGCTACAGCCACAATGGCCAGCTGGAGGCGGGCCACACCACCACCATGCCGCCACCATGAAGCACAGAGCACCCGGTCAGACCGAGCTCTCCAGCTGTACTGCCCCAGGAGCTCACAGCCCCGCTGCCCAGAGCATTGTGCCGGCGGCGGAGCGAGTGAGCTGAGGCTGTGGGGGAGGGGCAACAGCAGGGATGGGGCCAGGGGCGAGCCTCCCAGGCCAGGAGCTCGGGGGCCAGGCAGGACAGTCCCACAGACCGGATGTGGCCCACTGGCCGTAGTTTGCCCACCTCTGGAATACATAGTATATTCTTCAGTAACAAACAGATGGCTTTGATAATGCAGAAGAAAATATGCTAGCCACTTTGAAACCCATCATCTCTGCAAAACGTACCTCCTGCATAACTATAGTGTGTAGGACCCCACTGACGTCATACCTGGAATCAGTTCACTATTAATGCATAGCTCTTATAAAGGAATATATGTCATCCAGGGTCTAAAAAAAAGATATGGCATTCGACCTACTCAGACAAACCTTTACAGCATTTAGGTGAAACCTCTTAGTACAGTTATAGTCAATAATGTTATGCTACATAAACATCTCAACTTAAATAGATTCAGTTTTCTATTTCTTAATGCAACTCATTCTTTAATTTGTCTTTTACATAGAAAAAATGATAGGTAACAATGCAGGTTTTGCTTACTTCATCCTTCAGCCTCTCTTTTTGCTCAGTGAGGTGCTCAAGCTTCTGCTGAGACTGCTTCAGGTCAAAGTCCAGCATGGAACATTGTTTTTCAATCTGAACTATTTGATTTTCTGCCCTGTCTCTTGCTGCCCTCTCCTCCTTCACTTTTTTTTCCATTTCTAAACAGGAAACAAAAGTAATTGACAGCACAATAAAAAGGTATTTATGCGAAAATACAAATATGGCACTTCTAAGAAAGTGTTTGCTTGACCATGCCTTTCTTAAATACACCTAATATTCCATCTTTGAGAGTTAAGCACAGGGTTTCTCTCACCCACACACCATGGTTGGGGGTTTTGAAATTCTTTACAGTCAGATGAGTATGCATCTCTAGTTTACTACTGAACAAAATCATTATAGTATTGTTGCAACAGAGACAGTGATAGTGATTGCCAGAGCATTAGGACCCTCCTACATGCAGCTACTTGTCATTCCACTAACTGCCATTATACCAGTGCTCAAAATGTTCCAGTCAGTTCATGTATTGCTCAAAAACAGAGAGCTGCCAACAAAAGCCATTTAGAAACGGAATTAAATAAAACTTTTGATAGAACAAATAGCAAAAAACATCCTAAGATGTGTGACCACACTAGGGTTGCCAACTTCCTAATTGCACAAAACCAAACACCCTTGCCACATTCCTGCCCTGAGGCCCCGTCCCCAGCTCGCTACATCCCTCCTCCCTTTGTTGCTCTCTCTCTCCCACCCTGACTCACTTTCACCGGGCTGGGGCAGGGGGTTGGTGTATACGAGGGGGTGAGGGCTCTGGCTGAGGGGGTGGGGCCAGAAATGAGGGGTTCAGGGTACAGGAGGAAGCTCTGGGCTGGGGTAGGGGTGCATGAGAGAGTGAGGGCTCCAGTTCGGGAGGGGGGCGGCAGGGATGAAGGGTTTGGGGTGCAGGAGGGGGCTCTCCAGGCTGGGGTCGAGGGGTTTGGGGTCCGGGCTCCTCCCAGGCAGCGCTTACCTCAAGTGACTCCCAGAAGCAGCCAACATGTCCAGCTCCTAGGCGGAGGGCCCAGGGGGCTCTGCGCACCGCCTGCACCTGCAGGCACCACCCCTTCAGCTCCCACTGACTCTGGTTCCCAGCCAACAGGTGCTATGGAGCTAGCACTCGGATCTCCCATGCCCCCCCCCCCCCCCTGTGCCTGGGAGCCAGACATGCCAGCCACTTCAGGGAGCCGCATGGAGCTAGGGCAGGCAGGGAGCCTGCCTCAGTCCTGCTGCACCACTAACCAGACTTTTAGTGGCCCAGTCAGCAATCGAAAACCAGACGCCTGGCAACCCTAGAACACACTAAAAAAACATGGGCCTCTAAGTTATGAAGGGAAGTGGCTGAATGAGTACAAGTGTGATAACTTCAAAGCAGCAAAATTCTAGTTAACTAATTTTACCTTAACTTGAAGATATAAACAGCACAGGATTTTCATATTTGTAGTACAGTGATGTTAACAGATCTATGCTGACTTATACCAGCTAAGAAAATAGCCTAGGGTCTTTAAATAATGTATTACATTATGTATGTTTTCAAATTTTGATACGCATATGCATTTTCTTTACACCAAGGATTAAAAACTGGTTTTATGAACACTGCATAAAAAAATTCATTGCCATTGTAATGGAATCAGGACAACAGACCTTATTATTGCTCAATATTCTATTTGAAACTAAAAGGAAATACATACCACACATTGCAACTGATTTTGCCTCTTCAATTGATTGATGTTTGTCAGTTAACCGAGCTTTAGTCACTTTATGCTCATTTACCTCCTGTTCCAACCGCTGTTGTAATGTTTTGAGTTTATAGTTTAAATCTATTTCTAAGTTATTCTTTTCCTGCAAATCAGGACCAAAAAAAAATATACTTTATTAAAGCAGAACTGTAAAAAAAATTCTGGAGTATTTTACCAAGCCATCGAACGGATTCACATTTCTTTTTCTTTTCTCTCTCTTTTTTTTTTAAAAAAAAAATAAAAGAAGGTTTACATTTCTGCTTATTCACAAATCACAATATTAATAGGATATACTATACTATGCTTTTTTAGGTGTTTAAAAATGAGGTTTGAAGGAGAGGAAGGGGGTAATTAGACTTTGAAGAAAAAACTCGTTTTATTCAGCAATCTATGAACTCATAAGATAACAATCATTTCTCATTTTGAATGAACTAAAGAATGCATCAATCAATAAAGGTTTTAATTACTGCTCGCATTTTTGTGCCTCTTGCTTGCTAGTGGTTGTCTAAGTGAAAAAAGGTTACTCACCCTGTGCAGTAACTGAGGTTCTTCGAGATGTGTGTCCCTATGGATGCTCCACTGTAAGTGCGGTAGCTCCCCCTGCGCCTGAGATTGGAGATCATCAGTAGCAGTGCCCACTGGGCTGCACATGCACTTCTCCCCATCTCGCATCGTCTATATAGCACTGTTTGGTCCAACCGCCTTCAGTTCCTTCTCTACCGCAGAGTCTACATTTAAAACTCTGAAGCAGAGAGGAGGAAGGCAGGTAGTGGAGCACCCACAGGGGGACACATTTAGAAGAACCTCAGTTACTGCACAGGGTGAGTAACCTTCTCTTCTTCAGGAAGTGCACCTATGGGTGCTCCACTATAGGCGACTGTAGAGTAGTGCCCTTAGATGGAAGGATGGGGCTTCGGAGTAATGTGTACCAAGGACGATAGGACAATACATCCTAGTAGGGTATTTGATGCCACGTTGTGGGTAATAGCACAGTATTGGCTAAAAGTGTCTGTGGATGCCCAGGTGGCAGCTTTGCAAATGTCAGTAATGAGCATGTTGTTTAGAAAGTCAATCCAGGTAGCCAGTGAGTGAGTAGGATGCATTCAAGATCCAGTTTGTTTTGTTGATAGCAAAGGTGGATGTACTCTGAGATCCATTTGGAAAGACGTTGTTTGGATAAAGCTGCTCTCTTTGATCTTTCAGCAATAGAGAGGAATAAGCCTGAAATGCCTGAAAGATTTTGTTCAGTCAAGATAAAAGGCTAATGCTTATCTGACTTCCAAGATGTGCAGAGTGGCTTCATGTTGGTTGCCATGCAGCTTTGGGAAGGAGAGAAGGTGGATAGGTTGGTTTAGATGGAAAGAGGATGGCACCTTGGGTAAGAATTTCAGATGTGATCATAATATGACCTTGTCTCTGCGAAAGATTGCGTACAGCGGGTATGCCATGAGAGCACCTATTTCTCCTATCCGTCGGGTGGATGTGATGGTGACAAGAAATGCTGTTTTTATGGATAGGTGTATGTAGAAGCATGCTGCAATGGGCTCAAATGGGGGACCGGTGAGACAGCGCAAAACTAGGCTGAGATACCAAGGTGGAGTAGGGTCTTGTATTTGACGGCACACATTTTGAAGGCTCTTAAGGAATCTTCTTGTTAGTGCATAGGTAAATATGGAATGACCTATCTTGAGGTGGAATGCAGTGATGGCCGCCAGTCCTGCTCTTTTAAGTTATTCTAGAATGTCTAGAATGAGTGATAAAGGAACATTCATTGCGAGGACATGTTTGCTGTCGCACCAAGTCTGGAATCTTTTCAATTTATTGAGATAAGTAAGATAAGTTTTATCATGCCTACTACTTAAAAGAATCTTTTTTACCTCTTTTGAACAGGTCATCTCCGAATCCTGGAACCAAATTGGGTTGGAGGATTTGACCTGTGTCTTGAGAGAGGAGGTGTGGAGTGAACTGTAGGGTGATTAGTGGACAGACCACCATTCACACAAGGAAAGGGTACCAAATCTGTTGTGGCTACGTTGGGGTTATGAGAATGACTGTGGCTTGTTCCACCTGTGTCTTGTGAAGCACTGTGAACAACAGGGGAAAGGGTGGGTAAGTGTGGAGTAGGGGTACATCCCATGTAATGAGGAAAGTGTCCCCCTGGGACATTTGGCAGTTTTGGGCATGGTGAAGATATCTATACTCAGGAATTCCCAGAAGCTGAATATATGCTGCAGGTCTCTTGTGTCTAACTCCCACATATGGTATTGTGAGAATCTCTTGCTCAGTGAGTCCGCCGTGGTGTTCCGGTGTCCAGGTAAGTATGAGGCCAAGATGTTGATGTCATGCTAGATACAATAGTCCCACAATTTTACTACTTCCGAGCACAGGGATTGGGACTTCGCTCCCCCTTGTCTGTTGATATAGAACATGCAAGCAATCTTGTCCATCATTACTCTTGTGGGCCTTTGTCTGATTAATGGTAGAATGTGTCGGCATGTGTTGCGGACTGCACATAATTCTAGGAGGTTGATGTGCAACACAGATTCTGAAGACGAGCACCTGCCCTGTACCCTCTGTAGATGTGCTTACCAAATGAGTAGGAAGGCCTCAGTTGTGAATATGTTTCTTAGGCAAGCAGAAGACGCTGCCTGTTCCCAATGGAGCATACCTTGACTTTTGGAAGGAAAGGCTCGCCAGCCAGCTGATAGCAGGTAGAGATACATTCTGAGCCACTTCAGGATTTCCTGTGACAAGATAGATTGGCCCTTTAATGTGCCAGATATGGCCACAAAGAGGCAGGGAGAGAGTCTAAAGGACTCATTCCTTGTGGGACAATTGAACATGACTCTGGAGATGCTAGAGGATGGAGCATCTTTTCTCCTGTGAGGATTGCAGCTTTCTGAAGAAGACTGTCAGGAAAATTGATTGATTCAGGTGAAATTCCAAGACTACCTTAGTTATGAATTTGGAGTATGGTTTCATCACATTCCTGTGGAAGGAAATGCAAGGTGGTCTGGCCATAAGACCTTGGAGCTTGCTAACTCTCTGCTGATGTAATGGCCACAAGAAGAAACATCCTGATAGTAAGACAATATACTGAGCACTCCAACAGCAGTTCAAAAGAAGGCTTTATAAGCTTTGAAAGGACAACGCTGAGCTCCCCTGTGGACGTCGGTACTCTTACTGGAAAGAAAGTATGCAGAAAGACCTTGAGGAAATTAAACAGTAGGGGTGTGAGAAGACAGAGTACAACTGTACTAAAAAGTGTGACATGCCAATGCTCAGTGAGATTGACTTCAAAGGAGTTAAATATCAGTCCCATATGTGCAAGAGCAGGATACAGTACAACATCTTTGGTTATTGGCAGCTCCATTGGGTCAGTATTATTCTGAGTTGCCCAAATGGAGAATTTTTCCCATTTGGAGAAGTCAATCAACCTTACGGATGGTTTCCTGCTTTGCGTAAGGACTTTCTGAACCTGTAGGGAACACCATCTGTCAGTGTTGTTCAGCAAATCAACATCCAGGCTGTCAGGTGCAAAGATTGCATCTGAATGCATTGTCTGACTGAGGTTTGGGATATTACATTAGGGTAGGAAGGAAGATGTATGGGAAGCTGCTGGGACATTGGCCACTGTCAGTAGACAGATACTGGGCTAGATGGACCTTTGGTCTGACCCGGTACAGCCATTCTTATGACATCCAGACTGGTCTCAACAATATAGGACTAGCACAATGACTGAGGCCTCATATTGTTGATCTTGGATATCCTGGGGACCAGGGGATACAGTACGATACCATACAGGAGTCCTCAAGAAGACTGAAACAGCAAGGCAATCGTCAGTTAGCCTGGACTCCCACCTTCCCTGAAGCAGAAGTTTTAGCACTTGATATTGTCCTCTGTGGCAAACAAATGTGTGGTAGGAATCTCCCACTGACAGAATACTGGGTCTAGTATGGATTTTTACACAGACCACTCATGGCTGGTTACCACATTTCTGCACTAAAAGTCTGCTAGGTCATTGCTGATCCCTGGAAGGTGTAGGGCTAGTGGAGTCACTCCCATGTTGATAAACACCATTTCCAGCATTGGATGGCTTCCAGCAGGAATGCTATACAGATGAGCCAGATGGCTCTTAGTTCCAAGGCACTCATGTGTAGGTTAAAATCACCATGAGACCAGGTATCTTACATTTGAACATGGTTCAGGTGGGCACCCCAACCCAGTTCCTATAGTGTCTGAGATAAGCATCACTGTCCCCTTTTCTCATGTTCATCAGGACAAGACACCAAAAAAACCTGTTGCTTGGCTTGAGGCAGGACCCACTGCTCACATGATGTTTGGATGGGAAGTTCACGGACCTCAGTTATCATTGTAAAGATGGTGGGTAAAGTTTGGCAAGCAGCATCACGTACATGTATGTGGACATATCAAAGAGTCCCAGACATGTGTGTCCTGTCATTGCTGGTGTTGACTGTAGTTCATGCACAATGACTGATGGGAACAGAAACTGTCCTCTGGCAGGAAAGACTTTGCCAAACTGAAGTCAAATAGATCTCCTATGAACTCTATCGTTTGTGATGGTACACAAGATGACTTCTTCTAGTTCACCAGGAGTCCTAAGTGGGAGAACAGGAAGAGGACACAATCCAGGGACATTCTGGTCTCCTGCTTTGACCTGCTTCTGATCAGCCAGTCATCTTGATATAAACAGGCATAGATTCCATGTTTTCTTAGGGTATGTCTACACTACGAAGTTAGGTCGATTTAATAGAAGTCGATCTTTTAGAAATCGATTTGATACAGTTGATTGTGTGTCCCCACTAAGTGCATTAAGTCAGCGGTACCAAGGCTAGCGTCGACTTTCGGAGCATTGCACTGTGGTAGCTATCCGACAGTTCCTGCAGTCTCCGCCGTCCATTGGAATTCTGGGTTGACCTCCCAATGCCTGATGGGGCAAAAACATTGTCGCGGGTGGTCCTGGGTACGTGTCATCAGGCCTCCCTCCCTCCGTGAAAGCAATGGCAAAAAATAGTTTCTCGCCTTTTTTCCTGGATTATATATATGACATACCATGGCAAGCATGGAGCCTGCTCAGCTCACTGTCATTGTATGTCTCCTGGGTGCTGCTGGCAGATGCAGTACTGCAGTGCTACACAGCAGCATCCCCTTGCCTTGCCTTGCGGACGACAGATAATACAATACAACTGCTAGCCGTCATTGTCGTCCCATGGGTGCTCCTGGCTGACCTTGGTTAGGTTGGTTGGGGGTGCCTGGGCAAACATGGGTGCACCTGGCCAGCCTCTGTGAGGTCAGTCAGGGGAGCCTGGATAAAAATGGGAATGACTCCAGGTCATTCTCTTCTTTAAGTTTTGTCTAATGGAGATTCAGTCCTGCCTGGAATATCATGCGAGCTGGAGGCTTCTGCCTCAGGCTGCTCTCCCAGTCAGCAGCACCGCGCAGTCGCACCTACCCCAGCCTACCACTTGCTCCCATGGCTAATGAAGCCTGGACAGTAGTAAGGAGCAGTTCAACTATAGGCTGAGCAAGTGCATAATGGTAGTAGAATGTGCCTTTGGACGTTTAAAAGCTTGCTGGCGCAGTTTACTGACTCGGTTAGACCTCAGCAAAACCAATATTCCCATCGTTATTACTGCTTGTGGTGTGCTCCACAATATCTGTGAGAGTAAGGGGGGAGATATTTATGGTGGGGTGGGAGGTTGAGGTAAATCGCCTGGCCGCTGATTACGCGCAGCCAGACACGAGGACGGTTAGAAGAGCACAGCAGGGCGTGCTGTGCATCAGAGAAACATTGAAAACCAGTTTCATGACTGGCCAGGGTAGGGTGTGAAAGTTCTGTTTGTTTCTCCTTGATGAAAACCTGCTCCCTTGGTTCACTGTATTTCCCTGTAAGCCAACCGCCCTCCCCTCCCCACTTTATTGCCTCTGCAAGCAGAGATCAAAGTCACTGTTTCAAATTCATGCATTCTTGATTAATTCATCACACAAATGGGGGGTAGCCTGGAAGGGCTGGGGGAGAAGGGAAGCACAGGGGTGGGGGAGTTGTAGGGGCGCCCCCTAGAATGGCATGCAGCCTATCATAGAAGCGGCATGTATGGAGCTCTGAACCGGAGCAGACGTTTGCCTCTCTGGTTCTTTGGTAGGCTTCACGTGGCACTGCTGGGGGTCCCTGTTATAACCTCTGTCCTTCATGCCCTTGGAGATTTTTTCAAATATTCCCGCATTTCATCTTTTGAAACAGAGTTCGGATAGCACGGATTCGTCTCCCCATACAGTGATCAGATCCAGTACCTTCCGTTCGGTCCATCCTGGAGCTCTTTTGTGATTCTGGGACTCCATGGTCACCTGTGCTGATGAGCTCTGCATGGTCACCTGTGCTGATCAGCTCGCTACGCTGGCCAAACAGGAAATGAAATTCAAAAGTTCGTGGGGCTCTTCCTGTCTACCTGGCCAGTGCATCCAAGTTGACAGTGCTGCCCAGAGCGGTCACAATGGAGCACTCTGGGATAGCTCCCAGAGGCCAATACCGTCGAATTGCATCCACACTACCCCAAATTTGACCCAGCAGGGTCGATATCAGCCCTAATCCCCTCATCGGGGAGGAGTACAAAAATCGATTTTAAGAGCCCTATAAGTCGACAAAAATGGCTTCGTCATGTGGACGGGTGCAGGATTAAATCCATCTAACGGTGCTAAATTAGACCTAAACTCGTAGTGTAGACCAGGGCTTAGACATACTGCCATTACAGCTAGAAAGTTGGTGAAAACTCTCAGTGCCATGGTGAGTGTGAAGGGCAAAACCCTGAACTGGGAATGGTTGGCCCCCCACTGTTAACCTTAGGCACTTCCCATGGGCCAGATGGATGGCAATATGTAAGTACAGCAACCTGGAAGCCGAGAGCCACAACCCAATCTAGAGCTTGGAGCAATGCAGGCAAGCATTACCATCCTGAGACTGAGTATGTATTTGTTGAGTCTCCTCAGGTCTAGGATAAAAGTCCAGTCTCACCCAGGAGGAACATGCGTGCCTACACTGGGATCCGCACTGACACATTTGAAGAAGCTATGATTTATTTACACAATACAAAATAATTAAAGACAGTGGAGTTGCATCATAGGCGCATTTAACTAACACAATTTTAACTATACGTGCTCGGCAAAACAAACCAAAAAAAAGAGGAAAACAACTTAAATACTGTACCTGTAGTGCGGGCGATTTCGCCCGCCATTCCACTCAATGAGCGTCTGACTATATGCGATTTTTGCCGTACGCGCTGACTTCAGAACCTAACCCCCGCGTAAGATGCGACTCCCCTGTACATGATCATATTCTGACCACAGCCAGTGAGCAAACATTAGCATTTTTTTGAATTATCGTGTATTATTAGTTACCTTACCTTTTCACAATGATTAAGTGAGTCTTGTGCCTGTTTTCTTTCCGCTTCCACTCTTTCAAGATTATTTTTAAGATTTTTTACTTCTTCTTGTAAAGATGTAATCCGAGCTAGCAAAAACAAATTAAAAATAGTTCAATTTCAGCTACTATGCCTAGATGCAGAAACAGGACTTTGATTTTATTTTGTCCAACTGCTAATGTATAGATGTTTCCTTTCATTAATATAAGTCCTGTTACAACATACAACAGCCACATTTTCTGATGACATTACCTCTGCTGAAGTCTTATTATGGATAGATACAACATATAACAGAATGGAGCCCCAATCTCAGTTGGGGTCTCAAGGTGCTATTGCAGTACATAAACATAATTAAAATAACCTGCACTGGAGAGGTCCTCCAGAGAAAGAGGAATTATTTTTACCCTACTGATCACTCCACAAAAGCAAAGGCTCTCCTCCAGGCTTGAGTTTGGAACAGCTTGCCCCACACCTTATGCAGCTACTTTAGTATACTATTAAACTGAAGACTTTAAACAGAAACACCAAGACATTAGGATAAGTTTCCAACTGCAACTGTAATTTGGTTTCTTGTATTACTCTAGGTGTTAAATGTTATACCTTATAAACAGTATGTATGCAACATAGCTCACAAGTATGTCAGGTTATCTAGAACTCTGTAAGCTTAGCATAGTTTTTTGGGTTTTTTTAAACTAAAATGTCTTAAGAATTTCCAGATGACAAAATGATGTGAAAAAGAAAACATGTCTTCTTCCAGAATGCTTCCAAACACTTCAATGCTGTACTTAGTTGTCAAACATTTTCTTGTTATAAATTGGCAATAACGTGTGCAAATTTCACATGGAACTCTCTGTCTAGATACCAGCAGAATATCCTGTTCTATACACTTTAGGAACTCTGAAGAAGATTACCCTTTCATGCACGCCTAAAGAGCTGTGTAGCTCTAACACTGCATCAGTTAGGTTTGCTCCATCACCCCTTACAAACTGTACAGGAGACCTTCCCTCTTGTCCCTTTGTACTCTGACTTCTTTGAATATATTTCTTTTTCTTCATATTGGATAAACTGCCCTCTCACACAGTTACCCCAGTGGCAATCTAGAATAATTAGTCCGAAATGGATTTATCCTATTAAGCTGTCTCAGTGGCTAAGCAAGTTGTCACTTGGCTGTCATGGTGGCTGTCACCTTGGGTTAGAGAATCTCATAGTTCTCTTAAACACACAACTCTTTAAACTGCATGGAACTTTCTGGTATTTTCACCTCTTAAACACCTGAAAAGAAAGGGTGGATTACAATGGAAACTATTCTGCATCTTAACTGTAGTGGTTGTTACCACTCCTGCTAGAACATTGCTGCTGTAAAACCTTAATACATGCCAAAAGGAAAAACCTGCTCCTTAACTTTAAGGATCAAGTAGAATACCCACTCTGCTTCAAAGTGAATGGTGCCTTTGGATGCTGTGTCAGTGTCTCAGAATCCATGAACATTGCTCTAAAGGGGTTAATATCCAAAGATAAAGAAAAATCATGTTGGAGGAGGGGCAGGGGAAATGGCTGTTGTCCGCAATACTGCTTTCCCTCTCATCCCCAAAACTCAACCACACAGGAATTATGTACCTGAGTTAATACTGAATTGGTAAGACATTTGGTACCTTAAACTGTATTTACAAATTTTCCCAAGTATTAGTCCTCTAGGGATATGCAATTCATATGTTGATTATTGCTTTGCTACACTAAATGAATAGAATTAAACTCCTTGAAAACAGCTGGTACATCTTTTTCAAGATTTAGACAATGGTACAGAGCAGCAAAGTGAAATTATGAAAATAGATTTTTGTAAGAATAAATATTTACTGCAACATTAAAAAACTACACAAGTATGGAATGGTTACCTTGTAAATCTCCAATCATTTCAGATCCATGACTTCTGTCCCTTCGTTCTGCTTCCAATGCTGCTTGCAATTGATAATAGTCCTTTTCCACTTCCAATTTTGTGCTCTCTAGAACTCTGCATCTTTCCTGAAGTTCTCTATTTAGTGATTCTAACTGGCTTATGGACTTGCTCATTTCTGTATGACTCTTTCTCAATCTTGCTGCTGTATCTGATTCTGTCCTTAGTAAGTCATTGGCTTCTTCTAGCTGTTAGAGTAAGAAAAGTCAAGATTCCCATTTGAAGTGCAATAATTAACAGATTCAGCTTTGTTACATTTATGTAATCAATATTATATGACAAATTTGAAGAAACAATGAAAACACTGAACAGCAATCACTCACTTGCTTTTGTAACTGTGTCATCTTCTCATTTGTAGTTTGTGAATGCTGGCTAATTTTTTTCATGTCTTCTAACTGATCTTTTAATGTGGACACTAGAGACAGAAAAGAATATGGAATTCAATGTTCCTAGCAGATCAGAACAGAAAATCTTTGTGACATTACTAGATATTTCTACATGAATAGACAGCAAAATAATTAGGATATTTCCTTTTAATTTCTTGAGGCCAAATTTTGTTCTTGAATTATATACACCTGGCTCACTCAAATCACTAGGGGCTCCACATGCATACATCTAAGGGCAGAATTTGGTACTTCAAATATCAAAAACAGAAATGGCTACTTTCCTGTGATAACTATGACAATTTTTTTGTCAATCAGTATTTCAACAAAAAAAATCTATTCTAAAACGTTTCAAATGCTAAAAAGGTAAATTATTTGTAAAACTGTATAGTAGCTTACACAAAAACATTTCTAGCACATGGGTAACATTGCTTACCTTCATTTTCTACATTCCGTCTTTTTTCATTCTCCTGTTCCGCTTTTCTTTGGTATTCATTTATTTTATGTTGCAGCAGCATCTTTTCCTTCTCAGTCTGAGATACTGTTGATTCTAAATTTTTTCTTTGATTTCCCTGAAATTATAACAAACACTGGCATTTTACATTTACATTTTACAGAATAAACCTACAAACTTTTTTTAATTCTGTTGTTCTGTGAGTAGTCTCATTGTCTTCAACTGGTGAAATCTTGGCTCAACTGAATCCATTAGGGCAGGGGTCAGCAACCTTTCAGAAGTGGTGTGCCGAGTCTTCATTTATTCACTCTAATTTAAGGTTTTGCGTGCCAGTAATACATTTTAACATTTTTAGAAGGTCTCTTTCTATAAGTCTATAATATATAACAAAACTATTGTTGTATGTAAAGTAAATAAGGTTTTTAAAATGTTTAAGAAGCTTCATTTAAAATTAAATTAAAATGCAGAGCCCCCTGGACTAGTAGCCAGGACCTAGACAGTGTGAGTGCCATTGAAAATCAGTTCGCGTACCACCTTTGGCACCCGTGCCATAGGTTGCCTACCCCTGCAGTAGGGTCAGGATTTCACCCAGTGAGACTACCGATATGAACAGGAGGTTTGCAGAATAGAGCCTAATAATTCCCAACATCACTTTTCAAGTTTGTCTCTGATTAAATCTTCCAAATCACTGCAATAACTGTATTTAACACAAAAGCAAAAATAACCTGTTTACAGTAACTCCTCGCTTAGCGTTGTAGTTATGATCCTGAAAAAAGCGACTTTAAGCGAAACAACATTAAGCAAATCCAATTTCCCCATAAGAATTAATGTAAATGGTGGGGGGGGGTTAGGTTTCAGTGAAATTTTTTTCACCAGACAAAAAACCACACACACACTCTATACTGTATTTAAATTTAATACTGTACACAGCAATGATGATTGTGAAGCTTGGTTGAGGTGGTGAAGTTAGAGGGTGGGAGAGGGTGGGATATTTCCCGGGGAATGCCTTACTGCTAAATGATGAACTAGCATTCGGCTGAGCCCTCAAGGGTTAACACATTGTTAATTTAGCATCACACTCTACAAGGCAGCACGAATGGAGAGAGGGGAGACAGCATGGCAGACAGACACACCCTGTCTGTGTGGGGGGGGAGGGGAAGAGAGAGAGATGAGCATTGTCCCTTTAAGTATGCTGACCCCACTCTAAGTACATTGCCTTTAAAAAAAAAAAATCAGGATTTTAAAAAAATCAGCTCTCTCCGTCCTGAGCCCTGTCCTGTTCCCATCCTGCTCTATATGGAGAAGGGTAAGCGGGGTGGCAGGAGTAGGGGGGAGGAAGACACTCTGACATTAGCCCCTCTCTTCTCCGCTCCCCTGCACAGCAAGCAGGAGCCTCTCGGGAGCAGCTCCAAGGCAGAGGGCAGGAGCAGCACATGGCAGTGTGGGGAAGGACAACTTAACTTCCAGCAATTGGTAACCTGCTGGGTGGGTGCTGCACATGGAACTTATGGGAGTGGGGAGCTGATAGGGGGGCTGCTGGTCCGCTCTGGTTCCAAGCCCCCACCAGCTAGCTCCAACAGGCTGATCTTCCTGCAAGCAGTGGACAAAGCAGGCGGCTGCCAAACAATGTTATAAGGCAGCACTGCACAACTTTAAACAAGCATGTTCCCTAATTGATCAGCAACGTAACAATGAAACAATGTTAACCAGGACGACTAAGTGAGGAGTTACTGTACTAGATTTATGAATACTACAATATAATGATGTGCTAGAGGATTATCTGCACACTGATTTTTAGAAAGCTAGCTAATTTTGAAAAATTATATTGAATATTCTGAAGAACAAGGCTAAACAGAGTTCAGCAGAGAATTTGAAATGCAGGAAAGTAGTTTTGAATTGTAGACGCAAAAAAAAAGTATTTTAAAATTCTAAAATTACATTTTGCACTTTCATAACAAACATGGCCAAAATGATTTGTGTTTTGGAATGTGGAGATTTATTCTCAAATTTAAATTGGAGTGCAAATTTTTACAGGAAAATTATAAACCTCTAGCAGTATTATGAGTACACTGATTAACTCAACATAGTTAAAAATTCTGTGATTCAGAAAAACACAAACTTACCTCTTCATCCAGTTCCTTCATTAGCTTGTCTAGTTTTATGTTTGAAGTCCTATAAATAATGAATTATTTTAATATGTAAATGAATAAGATCTTATTTTACATGCCTGTTATTTCAATATTTAAACTATTTAAGACCATTATTTAAAAAATGCTTACTATGTGCATAACACTTCATCCGAAAACCAACATTTTAAATTGAAGAATGCCACCAATCAACATGAAGTAGTTTATAATAGCACAATCAAATGTATTGACAGTTCACTGGAGGCAATGTGTGTCAAAAATGGTAAGGGTCAAATTCTGTCCCTAAATCCACAAAAAGGTGCAGAGTAAGAGGTTTCTATAACTAGTAAATGTTGGTCAACACACATTCTGCCATTCTCTAGAAAGAATGGCTCCAGTTGTGCACATCCCACATCTCTAAGAATGTGGATCTCCAAAAGTGATCAAAACTGGAAAAAAACAAGTTACTGCAGAGAGAAGGTGAAATAAGTGCTGAGTAATACCCCACAAAGGAAATATGAACTGGTCAGCCAGCAATATGGAACATCCATTGATCCGCAGTAAGATCTCTACCAGTTCTATACGTTTGGTATGCATGTCTGTCCCTAGTTTTGCCTTTATAAAACATTAGGCCACATAAACGTTAGTCTTTTGTAGTTATTTACCTCTGTCCAAAAAAGTTATAGCACAAACAATTCAGACAGTATTAACTGACATATAATCAACAGCAGTTTATACCAACATATGTAATCAATTAGGGCTGTTGATTAATCGCAGTTAACTCATACAATTAACTCAAAAAATTAATCACGATTAATTGCAGTTTTAACTGCACTGTTAAACAATAAAATATCAATGGAAATGTATTAAATATTTTTGGATGTTTTCCTACATTTTCAAATATATTGATTTCAATTCCAACACAGAATACAAAGTGTAGATTGCTCACTTTATATTATTTTTATTACAAATATTTGCACTGTAAAAATTATAAACAAAAGAAATAGTATTTTTCAATTCACCTCATAAGTACTGTATTGCAATCTGTCTATCATGAAAGTGCAACTTACAAATGTAATTTTTTTTTGTTACATAACTGCACTCAAAAACAAAACAATGTAAAACTTTAGCGCCTACAAGTCCACTCAGTCCTACTTCTTGTTCAGCCAATCACTAAGACAAACAAGTTTATTTACATTTACAGGACATAATGCTGCCCACTTCTTATTTACAATATCACCAGAAAGTGAGAACAGGCATTCGCATGGCACTTTTGTAACCAGCATTGCAAGGTATTTACGTCCAGATATGCTAAACATTCGTATGCACCTTCATGCTTTGGCCACCATTCCTGTGCATACTTGTTTAAAAAAAAAAATGCATTAATTAAATTTGTGATAACTCCTTGGGGGAGAATTGTAGCTCCCCTGCTCTGTGTCTTACCTGCATTCTGCCACATATTTCATGTTATAGCAGTCTCAGATTATAATGTTCATTTTAAGAACAACTGCACTCCAGATCTGACAAAACGCGAAGAGGATACCAATGTGAGATTTCTAAAGATAGCTACAGAACTCAACACAAGGTTTACGAATCTGAAGTGCCTTCCAAAATCTGAGAGGGATGAGGTGTGGAGCATGCTTTCAGAAGTCCTAAAAGAGCAACACTCCAATGCAGAAACTAAATAAAGAACCTGAACCACCAAAAAAGAAAATCAACCTTCTGCTGGTGACATCTGACTCAGATGGTGATAATAAACGTGTGAGTCCACACTGCTTTGGATCATTATTGAGCAGAATCCCTCATCAGCATGGACACATGCCCACTGGAATGATGGTTGAAGCATGAAGGGACATATGAATCTTTAGCATATCTGGCATGTAAATAACTTGCAACACCAGCTACAACAGTGCCATGTGAACCCTCGTTATCACTTTCAGGTGACATTGTAAACAAGAAGCAGTCAGCATTATCTCCTGCAAATGTAAACAAACTTCTTTGTCTTAGTGATTGGCTCAACAAGAAGTAGAACTGAGTGGACTTTTAGGTTCTAAAGTTTTACATGAATTTATTTTTGAATGCAGTTTCCCCCCCCCCCCCAATTCTACATTTGTAAATTCAACTTTCATGATAGAGATTACACTACAGTACTTGTATTAGGTGAATTGAAAAATATTATTTCTTTTGTTTTTTACAGTGCAAATATTTGTAATAAAAAATATAAAGTGAGCACTGTACACTTTGTATTCTGTGTTGTAACTGAAAGCAATATATTTGAAAATGTAGAAAATATCCAAAAATATTTAAATACATGATATTCTGTTATTTAACAGCGCAATTAATCAAGATTAATTTTTTTTAATCGCTTGACGGCCCTAAATCAAATCTATTAACCCTGCGATAAAATGTGTTTAACTGTTAGACATCAGAAGACATGCTGATGTTACTGAATACATATTGTCAGTGTGATTGTAGGGATACAATTGTTGAATATATTGTTACCATGTGGTAGGTAGTCAATATGTGGACAGTGAAATTCTGGATATGTGTAAAGAGCACACTATGTACTAAACTTGAATTCCCATAAGACCATTTTTGGTAGCAATTCTTCCAAGATGATCAACAGCTATGTGTGCACATTAAGCGCCATGATTATCAGATTTTGAGCTATATGCCCATGTTGATGAAGGTGCAAGAATAGGCAGTAATTTGTCAGATATTTACTTTTTTCAAGAACATAACATAATTTAGTACTCTGATAGAAAACTGCTCCTCATATTGGTCTTAATCTCAACAAAAGTCAGAAGCTGGACCTTTCAATATTACTGAAGCATTTAAGCTACCAAGATGGAGAATCTTAAACTCCAACATTCTAGTACATGTAGTGCCCATAGTATTTTACATTCTTAATATTATATATCAATGTGTGCACTGTGTCCTGCAGGTGTTTTAAAACCTATCAGGGTAGTGGAAGGAAAAACAACATGGAGTTCAAATATTCAGGGGTAAAATATGTGTGTCTTTCACTGATGCGAACACAAACAATTCATCTTCCTCTTTAAATACACAAGAAAAACATTTGAGATACCATTTTAAAGTGATTTAATTTGTGGCCTAAAATCTCTTAGACTACTGTATTGCTATAGTAGCAATATTAATGATATGCTTGTAATCCTTAATATATTTTTTACAGAGCTGATGTTTTATATCATTTAATTCTGAAAACGTATTTAAGTTCAGTCTCACCTGCACTTTTGCTCCATTTCATCTTTCAATTGCATTTCATTTTGAAGCTGCTCTTCCAACTGATAGATAGTTTTCTGCATATTTTCCAGCTTAAAGTATATAGACACACATATTAAAAATATATGCATTACATTATATGAAACTTGTAAAAAAAATTCCATCACTTGCCTGGACTAGCTAAATTATGTCATCTATCTATTTTATATCAAGCATTTAATGACAGACAGGAATAGAAGAGACTAGTTTCCACTCTGTGCACCAAGACTGGCATGAGAAGAAAAATGTAAAGACTATGTTTTGTTGGTTATTAATGTGTGATATTCCCTTCTTGAGGCTTTTAAAATAGATTAATTACAAAACAACAGCAATGCAATGTAGCAGTTGAGAAATCAAGCAAAGTATTTCTCAAAGTTCAACTTATTCCTGCAGTGCTATCTCAGCTCATAGATTTCATTATACAGAATATGTAAAATTGAGTAAGGCCTGATCCTTCAAACATCTAGGCACAAGAGTAAAGCTTTATGTACCTGAATAGTACTGCTGAAAACACATGAGTAAATTACTCATATGCTTAAGTGTTTACAGGATCAAGCCCAAGTTGTTATTTCAAGGGATACAGGAAATATTATTTGTATTTATATTAAAATTTCCTTTTTTCCCCCCCTCTAGTAGGAAGATCCACAGATCAGTTAATCTTCTGCCTGTCAACAGCTCTGGATCAGACCTTGGAGCCTCTGATAGGGAGGAAATGGCTCAGTCCCTGAAGACCTAGCCAATCTGAGAGAATTTCCACAGCTTCTACTGTATGACCACTTTATAAACCTTTGAAACTACTAACAAGAACTTCAGATCCTCTTACCACAATAAAGTTTCTACACAGGACCTCTTCTTTACCATAAAAAGAGGACCATCAAGATACATCCCAGATGTTTAATATTTTCAGTCTCTTCAGGAGCTTGGCCTTAGTTGGTTCCCCCAGTCTTCACTCATAATATTTTAAGAGCTGCATGGAAAGGGATCTACAGTTCCAATTTATATCCTGAAAGGAAATGTATCCAAGTGGTCTTGCTATCTATCCTGTCATCTTCCTCAAGTAACTCTTCCTAAGGTGTGTTGTCTGGAGGAAAGTGTAGATGTGTTGCTACTCTTCTATAAAACAGTATCTAAATACTCTGGGGCAAGAGCTTTGTTTTGAGTCTCCCCCTTATTCTGAGGAGTCAGACAACTGTCAGTCATTTCAGGAAGAGGGGTCAAAGGACTGCTCTTCCTAAGGCCTGGTCTACACTAGGAGTTTATGTCGAATTTAGCAGCGTTAATTCGACTTAACCGTGCACCCGTCCACACCAGGAAGCTAATTAGTTCGACCTAGAGGGCTCTTTAGTTCAAATTCTGTACTCCTCCCCGACGAGGGGAGTAGCGCTAAATTCGACATGGCTATGTCGAATTAGGCTATGTGTGGACGGAAATCGACCTTAGTAGCTCCGGGAGCTATCCCACAGTGCACCACTCTGTTGACGCTCTGGACAGCAGTCCGAGCTTGGATGTTCTGACCAGCCACACAGGAAATGCCCAGGGAAAATTTGACACGCTCCGGCGCCTTGTGGATGTTCTGCAGGACCTCAGGCAGGAGGACAGAGCCCCCCTGCACTGTATCTGCAACCGCCCTCCCCCGCCACAAAGTCCCAAACCCCCCTCACCCAAAGTAACAAGAAGGAGGGGTGACAGGGGCCGTGAAAACTGTCACTGCACCCCTGCAGAGTGCACAAATACAAGAAGGCTCATTCCCTAAAAGTTGAGAAGTCCTTCCCTTCCTAGCTCACCAAAGCCCCAATCCCAGTTTCATCCCCTAACTGTGTAGTTGATTATTAAAAGTAGTTTGCTGTTAATTACTATTTCCGTCAAGTTTTTCTACAGAAGACTGTCTGTGAAGGGGGGGAGGGGGAAGGGGGTTGTTAATTGCATAGGACAGTCACCTTTACCAGGGTACAGACACAGGGGCAGGATCAACAGCAGGTCACACACACAGTGCAGTCAGTAGGCACCCTGGTCGGTCTGGGAGGTGTTTTCCATGTTCTGTGTGGGTGGGGGGTACGTGACTTTGTGGCATGGGAGGGCGGTTACAGAACTTATGCAGCGGTCCTTGTCCCGGACCACAGAGCCACGCAGCAGGGGAATCTGTAACCATCCTTCCCCGCCACAAGGTCACATAGCCCCCGCACACAGAGTCCCGAAAAGGAGGGATGGCAGGCTCCGTTGAAACAACCAGTCCGGCACTGCAGACCGCTCTAGGAGCAGGAGCCTATCATTCCTCGAGTGTAGAAGCGGTGTTAACATCACTGCACACCCTACCCACCACAGTCTGCGTCCCTGTTTCAACCCTTTAACGCAAAGTCATTAATAGAGAAACCTTTGTTAAGTAACAATGGAACATGTATTTTATTTTTACACATGTGTTGGAAGGGGGGGAAGCGTGGTGAACGGGGTATATAACCACAGAAGAAAGTCAACAGTAACTGAAGCAGGGGCAGGTTCAGCTTCTCTGCAAAGAAACTGAACAGTCACAGGTTACCCTGCTCCCTGAGGAACCTAGCTTTCAAAGCCTCCCGGATGCACAGCGCTTCCCGCTGGGCTCTTCTAATTGCACGGCTGTCTGGCTGAGCGTAATCAGCAGCCAGGCGATTTGCCTCAACCTCCCATCCCGCCATAAAGGTCTCCCCCTTGCTCTCACAGAGATTGTGGAGCACACAGCAAGCTGCAACAACAATGGGGATATTGGTTTCGCTGAGATCCGAGCGAGTCAGTAAGCTGCTCCATCTCCCCTTGAGCCGTCCGAAAGCACGTTGAATGATGACAGTTACCCAAGACCACCCTCGACACATTTTTCCCCCCAGCATGCATTCTGGGGAAATCCCAGAATTCAAATGGGCAGCGGGGACTGCGGGATAGCTTCCCACAGTGCACGGCTTCCAATGTCGACGCTTGCCCAGTTAGTGTGGACTCACAAAGTCGAATTAGTGTCCTTAGTGTGGACACACAAATTCGACTTTGTAAGGTCGATTCCACAAATTCGAATTAAGTTAAATCGAACTAATCTGGTAGTGTAGACATACCCTAAGTCTCTGAGATTCACCCAACCACTTCCCCTCCTACTGAATTTGTGCTTTGAGAAATCAGGTTCTAAGGCTCCATAGTAGGATGATGGAAAAGGAGGTTTCATGTGATATCTGTCCCTGCTCCTTCTGAATACTTTTTACAGGAACTGTTCTACTGCTCTGCTGGTATCTGATATTTGGGGAGAAACTCTAATGCTCTTTACCCATCTTAAATGGGAGAGATGAGAGATGTTTTTTCCTGCTTCTGAGCAGGATGTTTCCTCACTTCCTTTTTCTGTTTTTTAGAGACTTTTCTTGCTACTCCAATGGAAAAAGGAAGACAGAGAATCAATACTCCTTAAGAGGCTGAGGAGTTTGGCAAGTGACTGCCCCTGCTGGTTTTATTATTTTGCTTTCTTCCACACCATTGGGGTGCTCTGAGGTATCCAGAGGTAGAGTGGAGAGGCTCTGTAACCGTCCTCCATCTAGATAAGACAGTATGCTTCATCAGTTTATTAGACTCCGCCACAAAGCTTTGCGATATGAGGGTGTTCCCCAATCTCTTCCAGAGGAAGTGGACTCCATCATGAGATCTTAGAGTGGCCCTGACAATGAAATCTAAGGCCTGGTCTACACTGGGGGGGGAGGGGTCGAACTAAGGTACGCGACTTCAGCTACGTGAATAGCATAGCTGAAGTCGAACTACTTTAGTTCGTCTGACTTACCCGTCCTGACGCCGCGGGATCGAAGTCCGCCGCTCCCCCATCGACTCCACCACCGCCATTCGCGGTGGTGGAGTTCCGGAGTCCGAACTATCGCGTCTAGATTAGACACGATAGTTCGAACTCCGAGAAGTCGAACTCTCCGCGTCGACCCGGTGGGTAAGTATGGACCTACCCTAAAGGGAGAGTCCCACCTACTGCTGTGCCATAGAAAGTGTGTAACCCTTGAAAGAGACGATTCCTAAATAGTACCCCCTTTGACTTTATGGATGGTGTCTAACCCCATAATTTGTAGGGACAAGGGGGGACCAGGGGAAGCCAGTTCATGGAGCAGCCATTTTGCCTGAATGAGTCACACAGAAAATAAGGCTGGGTTACATAAGGATTCATGCACACTTTGATAAGCAAGGGCATGGGAGCCGGACAGAAGTAAATGAAGGGCTCCTTACTGCCTACTTGCTTCTCAGTGTCTGGGTTGATCTCCTTTTTTGTCTCTCCATGCTGACTACTCCAGGGTGGGGTTTTGTTTGTTTGTTTGTTTGTTTTTGTGGAGGGGAGAGGAATAGTTGTCCACACTGGCAGTTGGGGATGACAGACCAGGAATTTCTGTACTCAATCTTGCAGGCTTGTGCCTTTGGCTGCCTGTGTGGTGCAGTTCCCTAAGACACCTGCCCAGACATGCTGGGCTAGCAGCTGCTGTAGCCAGTTACCTTAGTTATCAAAAGAAATGCTTTCAGAGAGGTTTCTGCTAAGTCTCAGGCTAAATAGCACCCCAGCAAAAGTCTGGAATTCAACAAAAGGAGCAGTTAGAATAAAAACATTTCTGCATGTTTTTGTTTCTTTTCAGTTTCTGTTCTGCATTCTGGGGTAGGGATAGGGTTACCATATTTGAACTTTCAAAAATGAGGACACTCCATTTGGGGGGGGGGGTGTAGCCCTGCCCCATCCACTCCCTCCCACTTCCCACCCTGACTGCCCCCCACAGAACCACAACCCATCCAACCCCCCCCTGCTCCTTGTCCCCGATTGCCCCCTCCAAGACCCCTGCACCAACCGCCCCCCAGGACCCTACCCCCTATCTAAGCCTCCCTTCTCCTTGTCCCTGACTGCCCGCTCCTGAGACCACCCCACCCTAACTGCCCCCCTAGGACCCCACCCCCTACCTGTCCCCTGACCCCCTAACTCCCTGACTCCTCTCCACACCCCCGGACCCTGACAGCGCCCCACCCCCAGGAACCCCCGACTCATCCAACCCCCCTGCTCCCTGTCCCCCAACTGCCCCAACCCCTCTCCGCACCCCAGGAACCCCCGACTCATCCAACCCCCCTGCTCCCTGTCCCCTGACCCCACTCCACACCCCCACTCTCTGACACGGCCCCCCCACCCCCCAAAACCCCTGACCCATCCAACCGCCCCCTGCTCCCTGTCCCCTGACTGCCCCCCAGGACCCCCTTGCCCCTTCTCCAACCCCTCAGCCCCCTTACCATGCTGCTCAGACCAGCGTGTCTGGCTCTACGCGGAGCCAGACACGCTGCTGCGCTCCCCCGCAGAGCGCACAGCCCTGCCCCCCCAGAGTGCTGCCAGCACGGCACACTGAGTCTGAAGGGGAGGGGGCAGCAGGGGAGGAGCTCTGGCTGCTGAAGGCCCCGATGCGAGCGGCTCAATCCAGCCCAGCCGCTCTGTCAGGCGCACTGCGCTCTGCATTGGGAGGGAAATCTCAGACTTTTTAAAAATTTTACAAAGTCCTCCCAGATGGCTATTTAAAACCCCCAAATCCAGACATGTCCAGGATAATCCGTACGTATGGTAACCCTAGGTAGGGAGAGTCTGGAGAAGTCTGACTACAGTAAAGAAGGCAAGAACAAAAAAACTCTCTGGGATCTTTAGGGGCTTGCCACACCCTCCCTGACAATGACTTAACATGTCTGGTTCTACCTCCTGAGTTATGGGAAGGCTGAAGACCCACTGCAAAAGAATTGTGAATCTTTTTTAACTTAACTTTTAGTCTCTGATGGGCATTGAATTTCAAGTGTTAAATCAAAATAAATGAGTAAAGTTAATTCATATTTCCAAATAGATTCAGAATTTCAATTAAAGGACTATGGATTCCTCCCACAAGGCACTCAACACCTTGTAGAACTGTACACGTAGGCAGTATCTTGTGTTACATTTACTTAACTTTGTTTGCAGTGTTGTTGTAGCCGTGTTCCTCCCAGGATATTAGAGAGCCAAGGTGGGTGAGGTAAGATCTTTTACTGGACCAACTTCAGTTGGTGAAAGAGACAAGCTTTCAAGCTACAAAGAGCTCTTCTAGGGAATTTTCACAATGACTAAGCAACTCAGGTGGCCTGCTCAGGCACTTCTGAAAATTTCACTAGGCACCTGTCTGCATCTTTCGGCACCTAAATACCTGAAAATCTGGTCTTAGGTTCTTATTTTCTCACATCACCAACTAAAGGCAGGTGAAGTAACATACAAGAAAAGACACCAGTCAAAATGGGCACAAAGAATCAGCATCCTCCAAATCAAACACTTACTGAATTATGTTAAGCCAATACAAGATATACACTTGGTTCCTCTGCCCTTTAAAAATATTTCTGTAGATAATACAGTATTTAAGAACAAACTATACAGAGTCATCAAAAATAGGCATAAAACAGAGCAAGTTCTGCAGTTGAACTTTTTTTCCCTTTCATTCAACTGTATAGCCTTCCTTTTCTTCCTCTGTTTGGAAAACACCTTGTATTATAAACTAATTAACAATAAATAGTAACAGACAGTCATTGATATCTGCTTAATGGAATGGACAATAGAAACAAGTCATGGATACTGCTAGTTGCATCCAAACCTAGCATGATAGCTATTAGAGCCAGCCAGAAAATTTTCTGAAAGAACATTTTTCCATCAGAAAACGCCAATTTTAAATGTTAGCAGCAATGGATTGATTTTGCCAAAAAACCTCAATGAGAACCTGCCTGATTTCCTTCCCCCACCAAGCCGCCTCTCTGGAACCAGGGGCTTCTGAGGCTCCTCAACAGGTCACCTGGCAGGGAGCTTGGGATCTGAGGATCCCTGTTCTTCAGCATCCTGTCTCATGGGGAGCTTGAGAACTGTGGCTCTCAGGATTACTCGGCAGCTCACTAGGCAAACTGTCCTGGAGTGGGGCTCCCAATGGTGTCCAGAGCATCCAGGCTCCCTGATTCTTCGAGTGCTCCCAGAAGTTTCAGGGTTTCTAGGCTCTCAGCTCCTCAGCAGGCTGCTGGGCTCCCAGAGATCCCTAGACCCCGCACTAGCTGGCTCTCTGGGGAGCTGAGCAGCCTCCTGCTCCCTGGCTGGCCTAGTAACAGGCTGCCTGGCTTCCTAGCTCTGCGGCCTGCCTGACATGCTACTGCAGATCTGGCTTCCAGGGAGCATATTTTATTTTGGAAAACCAAAACTTTTCTATTATGGAAATGTTTCGGTGTTTCTTAAAACTAAATATTGTGGAATTTCAGTTCAGTGAAAATTCTGAGATTTCAGCATTTTTCATTCCGATTCAGGATAATTTTCTTCTAAAATATCGATTTATTTTTCAGAACTGAAATTCTGTTTGCCTGCTAGCTCTTAAAGCTATGTCCCAGTTAAAATAAATGTACTGATTTTCCATATTTCAAAGCACTAAAGCAGTTTCATGTCATTTAAAATTACGTCAGTATTTCAATGTGCAGTGCACCCACTGTCAGTTTACACAAAACTAATATCAAAATACATACCAGGCTTTTATCTATACCGGAACTTGTTCTGTTGTCATTTGAATTTTCTGCAGAGGCAGATAAACACCTATAACAAAATATTTAATTAAAAATGTTAAAAGCAAGATTATGAGATAGAAAAAACAGAGTAAGCTAGTTTAAAAGGATCTCCAAAGATTACAATCTCTGTGAGATCCAGCTAGCCAAGGGGGCTATAAGGACAGATTTTTAGTGCTTGCATTTATTATAAGATGTAAACACATTTAATTTAAAAAAACACACAGTTCATTGTATAATTTGTCTTACGTTAAGTAGAAATCTGCAGTTTTTACCATTCTTCTTCTAGGAAAAAAGTACTTCCTTTTTTAATAACTTAAATAAGTTATTATTCCTTTTTAATAACTTTGCTTTCCAGGGTTCAACATTCTCTTGGGCCCTGATCTAGCACACATTTACTCACGTGCTTAATTTTTCTCACAGGAGTACCACCATAGAAGTCAATTCTGCAGAGGTTATGGGCATGGGACCCTCAGTGAAGTTAACAGGAGTTCCATAGATGGAGGGACTTGCAGCACAGGGTTCTTTAACAGTATTCCTTTTTTACGTAATGGTATCTATTCGGCGTACCGAGTAGATATATATGTTTATTTGCCATGACTGTGTATGCATATTTGTCATGGATTATGAAAGTCAGATAAATAAATGCAAATAATTTCCTGATTACCTTAAAAGCCTGGGATGAAATTCTGCTCCCAACTCCTACATTTTTATGCTTGAGTAAAGGAGACAGAATGGCATAAAGGGGCTCCACAAGCCCTGGATCCATTTTAGGAAGAAGCAGCTTAGCATGCAAAAGACAGCCCACAGACTCTCTTCGGAGGACTCTCTCCCACATCCTGATGTAAGGAGAGTGTCTGGAGCAGGACTAGGGGTGGGATGGATGTGCTGGAAGCAAGGCTGCAGCACAGAGTACTGAGGAGATTTTGGGGAACATTATTACTAATAGGCAGAAAATGACAGGCTGCCATAAGTCAGACAGCTCCCGTAAGTTAGGCTGCCTAATTTACATCTGGGGCCACTTTGGCTCCTTGAGGTAGTCCAGAATCAGGAGGGTGCAAAGGTGGCTTAAAGTAACCTTAGCCCTTCCTTCCACTGGACTTTGAGGTCTGTGAAACACAACCAAAAATCTCATCCTTGAAGATTAAAAATATATTTATTGCCCTACTTTTTCCATTTGACAAATAATGATTTTTCCTGCAACTTCAAAGGAACAGGAGTTAATTTGGCTTTTTGGGTAGATTGGATTCTAATGTGATAACTACAGCCAAAGCCATGATGAGACGGGAAGTACAGAGAAAGTAGCAGCTAAGCAGTGGTGTCTATAAGTACTAGACCTGTAAAAGGCAGAATGATTCCAGAAACTTTGGGGAAGCATGTTCAGAAGTGGCACGTGTTACATACTTAGGAGGTATAGTATGTGCTTTCCCCAATATCAGCATCTGGAGTACTATCAAGTACATAAGATATGAGGCTATGATCCTGCCTAATCACACTCCCCTCGGGATGGTCAGCGCTAGCCATCTCAATCTCCTTGCACTTAGAGTGCTGCCTGCAACACTGAGGCTGCGTCGTTCACAGGTGTGATGACAGGCTCTCAAGCACCTTTTCCCCCTTATACAAATGTGTGCAGAGATGGCCAAAATTTGTCTTTTTGTTCGTAATACTGTATTCGAAAACAAATGTAAGAAGTTCTTATTTTACAACAATATCATTGGTGCTTCTATCAACAATGCACAGGTATATATGATTTGTGTTTCCTTGGATGACTGGATGGCAATACTACAATAGCAAAGCAGTGGTTCTTGTGCATTTTTTTTTTATTCCACAGGAAGGGAGTGGTTGAATTAAAAACAGAACATTTAGAACCTGAAGGAATAGCTACAAGATTATTTTTAAAAGGGGAGTATAAAGTAGATTGTAGGGTACTATCCCCTTAAAACTTACTGGATCAGACCAATGGTCCGTTTAGTCATGTATCCTACCCAAACAATGGCCAGAAACAGATGTGTCAAAGGAATGTGCAAAATACCTATAATGAAGTAACTTATTTGTGGCAGTGGGAGGTGGCCCCCATTAGTCAGTCAATGGTTGGCTTATGCTCTGAAGCAAGTGGGTTTATACACCTGATACATTTTTATTCTATCTAGTATATCTAGCGATAGCATTATAATAAGAATGTCTTAACTTTTTCTTAATCCTATTTTTCTGACTCCTACACTAAGGATCTGATCCAAAGCCCACTACAGACAACGAAAAGATTCCCACTGACTTCAAAGGGCACTTCATCAAGCCGAAGCTCTTGGCCTCAATACTATCTTGTAGCACTGAGTTATACAGGTTAATTATGCACCACAAAGTATTTCCTTTCTTCAGTTTTGAATTTGTTGCTTTTTAATTTCAGTTAACGTTGTTTAGCACTCAGCTTTTCTGAAATGTTAAACAAGAATGTCTGAAACCACATTAAGGAGATGCTGCAACTCAGGAATCCTGGATTCTATTCCAGGTTCTCAACAAGTATGTGCTTTAGCGTTTACAGATTATTCTGATCCCGTCCACCCTGTATTCCTCCAACGTGGGCTTCCATCTTCTGTTCCCTTCGGTTGCTATCCACACTGCCCCAATCTGCCCCAAACTTCTCTTCTCCCTATTCCTCCCCATCTTGACTCTGATCCCTGTTCCCATCTTCATCACCCCCAGCTCTTGTCTCTGTATTATCCTATCAACCCCAGCCTACTCCTGCCCCCACTTTACTCCTCACCCCTTTAAATTCAAGTCAGACAGTTTCTCCAGAATGCTTGGGCACCAGCAGAGGGGCACTGGGAAGACAGGAGAGACAGCCTCCCTATTTTTAATTCTTCTGCCTCACACTACAGTGGTCCCTGTCTGCCAGGAAGAACAACTGCAGGGAAAGTTATTCTCAACTCCTGCAGCCCCAGGAGTAAGCATGCTCAGTCACTGTGCAGATGACATATGTATAGCTTGGTTGGTACATACCCACAAGTGCTTTGTGGGGATATAGCATGCGCAGCACATCTGGAATCTTTACAGAATTTAGCTGCCAGCCTCTAACAAACCACTAGCAAGCATGTCTAAATTGTTATTTTCAGAGGCTTATAACTTATCCAAAATTTGGGCAGATTTGTATAGGGATGGCTAAAAGCACATATCTGACACATAGGCGAGTCACCTGCCAAATTTCAAATCCCAGCTCCAAAGCACAGAGGCATTATAGCTTCTCTGTAATATACTTTAACAAGGACAAAACAATTTATAATTGGAGATATACCAATCTCCTAGAAGTGGAAGGGACCTTGAAAGGTCATTGAGTCCAGCCCCCTGCCTTCACTAGCAGGACCAATTTTTGCCCCAGATCCCTAAGTGGCCTCCTCAAGGATTGAACTCACAACCCTGGGTTTAGCAGGCCAATGCTCAAACCACTGAGCTATCCCTCCCCGCCTAGCCTCATTCTCAAACAGCTAACCTGATTTTTTACTGAACGTGTCCAAAAAAAAACAACAACAACAAAAAAACTGCCTGAGGCAGACACCCGGCATGGAAAAATATCAGTCTCAACAGCTACGGTCAGCAAAGTTATAAGTAAGGTTACAATTTAATCATGAGTATTTTTAGTAAAAGTCATGGACAGGTCATGTCCAAAAAACAAAAATTACTTATACCATAATATCCCTGATTTAATCTGGGGGGGGAAAGGCTCTTGGGGGAGGGAGCCCCAGGGCGCCAGCGGCTGCTCCGGCCGCTGCTGGAGGGGGGAGCCCCAGTGCCAGCCACCCAAGAACCACTGCCAGGGGCTGCCAGAGCAGCAGCCAATGCAGCTGGCACCGGGGCCGGGGCTGCTCCAGCACCGACTGGTGTGGCTGTCCCCAGGGCTGCCTCAGCAGCTGGTCCCAGGGACAGCTGCTTGGGTGGCTCTGGGGTCAGTCACACTGGCCGCTACAGAAGTCTCAGAGATCACAGGAAGTCATGGAATCCGTGACTTCCACGACCTCCATGACAGACATGGAGCCCTAGTTATAAGCAACTGAAAAGAGGATCTTATAATAGAAGGTGTTGGGCAACCTTTAACCATTGTTGCTACCAACACAATCTATGCTACTGAATAGTATTGACCATACAAATAGCAATGCATGCAGTTTGAACTGATGTTATTTAAAACCTCATGGGCAGTAGTGCAAATTATAAAAATCATGTCAATTTCATGCTGCTGCTTGGGAGAACTTTAAAAGAAAAAAAAGAGACTAAGAGGCAGAGTGGAGTAGTGGAGCCACTATCTTCACAACAGCCAAGTAAGAACGAGAAACTTCCTTATCCTTTCTAGCAGCCATGAGGAGACTTTAAATTTACCAGATATCTATTAGCTAGAAACTGATCTAAAAGAAAGTCCCCAAGCAAAGTCAAGGAACATTATCCTGGGGATAAAGTGAGTTTCGGCTGCATTTGGCTTTTCATTGCCCTGGGATCACTGGTTTTGCCCTCATCCTTCTGGCATCACACAGACACACTCGAACTACTCTTTAACCCTTTGTATGTGATTCCATCTAGTAGGTGCCTAGTACACTTTCTAAGCCAAATTACTGTAGTGTCATTATACGCATGATTAATTCAGAATCAGTAACACTGACCTGACTACAAAACTCCTGTAACGTTTTAAAACACTAACATCTAGCAGTGGTACCATTTTCATGTAAATACCACAAATTATGACACTCTAGAATTTTTCACTTTTAAACGGCTAAATATACAGTGAGAGTATGAGTGAGTGAGTGTGTGAAAGAGAGCGCGTGCATGTGTACACACACAAAAATATGTAAATAAGAATCAAAAATACAAAACTTGGTGATAGTACATAACAGTTTGTTTCCTCCATACTTACCGATGGGTGCTGTAGTATGTAAATCCTACAAAAGGTAGCTGGTTGCCAACAAATGCTTTTGGTATAGGGAATGTTTCTTCCTCTCCCTTGTCTTCTTCCAAATCATCGAAGTTACTAGTGTCAATATCACTACTTAAATCAGGAACAACTGGTGCGACAGCTAGAATAAAATAAAATGATCATCATTCCACTCAAATGACAACCAGCTAATTGACAAATAAATGTAAATGTTATGATCAATATTAGAATTGCCCCTTCTGTTACAGTCTTAGAGTCAATAATTTTCGTGCTATTTTAAATAGTCATGACTTGACATTTAGGGATTTGTGTGTGTCAGTAGGTAGACAGATATGACAGCGATCATCTGAACAAATTAGGTCCCGATCCTATAGTGTATTGGGGAATGCAGATTCAGTAGAACACTGTGCAGGTACAGCAGTTCACTTTTGTGCTATATAATACATAGATCTAAGTTAAGGCCCTGATCCTGTCAAGTTAACCATGGACATTATGAAAAGTCAATAGAGGAGTTCAGAAACAAAAACTGAAGTGAAGAATCACTAAGTTCTTTAGTGATTCTCTTGGGTGTTCTGGCTCCTTTGTGCCACGCTGGCAATGAAAGAGAGGCAGAAAGAAGCCAGATTTGACCAGCTGAGAATTCTGTTGGTGCTGATGAGTTTTCAGTTGGAGCAGAGCAAGCATACTTGGTTCCTGCACTACCTGTCCTTAGCTACTCAGCCATGGCTCAGAGGGCATGTCAGGGACACACAGAGACAGAAAGGGGCTTGATCAGAGCATGTCCTGCCCAATCCCCAACTGACAAAGTCTGTTTGGAGACTACGAGCAAGGGAAGTTTAGAGCATTCCCCACTGTCTGACTGGATCTAAATTCTGGGGCAGCAGAGAATCTGGCCCTCAATTCTCCAAGAGGTTAAGGTACAAACAAAAGCCCCATATTTTCAATAATTCTGAAGAACTGTGTTGGCTTTACAAAGCCTGGCTTTCATCCGGCAATTTTTGCACTCAAATCTATCCATTTATCACATGCACTTACACTGTTCTTGTTCTTTCAAGAAAAAAAGTTTATTTTGGGTCCAAATCAAAGTTATAGGTTTTTTAAAATTGTTTTTAAAACTATTTGTATAACAAGGAGATATAGTTACTCTCATGCCTTATAATCACGCATCCTTTGGTCTTGCCACAAGCCCCTCTGTGGGCAACCATTTGCACCAGCAGCAAAGAAAAGAATGGTTACTTATCCTTCTGTAACTCTGATTCTTCAAGAAGTTGTAAGTCGTCATTGCAGATCCCTCTGTAGGTGCACATACGTGTGCAATCGGATTCTTCTGAATAGCAAAGTGTGTGGGGGAGGGGGGCGGATTTTTTGTAGTTCACCAGGATGCTCAATTGAGATAACAGGGAGATGGCAGCAAGCCTGGAATTATGCCATCTCCCGCTGGGATGTTCCCTTGATCAGCCAATTGTCCAGGTAAGGGAAAGAGCGAATGCCCCTTCTTCTGAGACATGTCGCTATTACTGATAGACACTTTGTGAAGACTTTCAGATTGTGAAGAGTCCAAATGGTAGTACCTTGTGCTGGTTATGACTGGGACCCCAATGTGAACCATAACTACTACATGTGGACCAGATGGAGGCTACATGGAAATATGCATCTTGCAAGTCAAGAGTTGCACACCGTTCTTGAGCATGAAGTGATGGAATCAAAAAATGTTACCATCCTGAATCTGAGGCAGCATTTGTATTTGTTCAGTCTCCTCAGATCTAGGACAGAACAAAATACCCCTGCCTTCAGGATAAGAACGTATCAGGAGTAGAAGCCTCTTCCCCCGTACTCTTGCAGTGTCTCCTACAGCTCCTAGACACAACACTTTAACAGGCTCTAATGAGAAGAGTCCCTGAAGAGGCACAGGGAAAGGGGGTGGATAGGAGGCATGCATTGGAAATGTATAGGCTAGTCTTAGGCAATGTCTAATGTCCATTTATCAGCTGTGATGGTTGCCCTAGCATGGTGGAAAGGGGCAAGGCAGTTCCCAATGTTGGGGATAAGTTCCAGATTGGCTCCAATGTGACTCACAATGCTCTTGTCAAATCTGGCCTTCTTTCTTTGTTGGTAATTTGGTTGCCAACTGCAGGAACAGGGTGGGGCCTTCTGCCTTTGTTGGGGCTGTTACTAGTATGGCTTTCTATATGAAGCCAGTGCATAGATCCCCAGGAATCACATCATAGACCTTGAGGAAATAGAGTGCTTCATCTGTTCTTGGGATGATGAGCTAACTTCCCTTGTAGGGCACATTCTCCATAGTAGCCTGTACTTCATGTAGTATGCCTGAAGCCATAAGGGCTGCCTCATGGAGAGACATCCACACTGACATATACTCGAAGAACACTGAACTATATCATTACCAGCCATTGCCCTCTTCCGAAAAAATCTGCCTCTTTAGGCTTGATGAGCATGACCTCATAACATCCACTCTGAAAAAGCATGACTGCACAGTTCTTACCTTATACAAAAAGCTTTATCCTTGTGAGTTCGGTTTATGAAAAAAAATTAAATAATCTTTATTAAAAATAAAGATGAAGAGATTCAACCCTGAATCAAGCTATAAAAATGAGTAAGCCACAGCACTATCCTCCCAGGAATAAACCTGAATAAACAGGCTTTATATGGTGTTCTAAAAGTTAAACTGACGTGGTTTTATCAGACCAGTGGGAGAAAGAATGCCAGAGTTGAGTGACCCTATACTGAAAACTTTGCCTCCAGCTCACAGACTTTCAAATTGAGACATGGTTAGCAAGAAGTTACCAGCTGATCTCCACTGTGTGATCACCCAGAGGAGAATTTTTCAGATAACTCAGACAAACATTGTACTTAGAAAAATATAGTTCCTGGAGCACAGTGATAATGTGCTTTCTATGGCTCAAACCAATAAGCAAGTAGGCAGATACATTCTGTACCACAAACTTCTAAGACGTTTTAATTCCATATCAAAACTTTCTATTATCACTTACCTTCCAGAAGCTTATGATATCATTATGAATTAAGGCATAATAAATACAGAAGACAATATTGCTAAGAAACGGATCTGGTCTCAGCATTTGCTAAAAGAAAAAAAATAGACTGAAGAAAATCCTGAACTGTGTGGGAAATCTAAACAGACTTGCCTCAACATTTTGTTCTATACTTGGCTAATTACATTAATTCAATATTTAAAGAGAGAAAAGCCTTCCACTAGAACAGAGAGGTGACATCACTTTTGCTGATACACCATGTAAATAAGAGAATATTACTGCTTCAGTACAAAGAACTACTTACTGTCTCTAAGAGTTTCCCAAGCCCACTGATCATTTTTGAAGAAGAGGTGTCGCTTGATTTCTTCTACACCATTTCGTCCTAACCTCACTTCCCTATAAACGTTTAAAAAAAAAAAACATGTAAGATTTTTTCCTTTCTGTTAACGAGAGTGATTCAAATATCCTAGAGTTCAAAGGTGAGAGTTTACATCTGCCAACTACAGGCAGTATAAAAGCTTTAGTTTCTCTGAAGCTATGACATAAAATGCCCTATACCAGCACAAGCAGGTTCATGAGGTTTCTTCCCTTCATCACATAACGCAATCTGATCTTAGGTCTTGTCTACCACAGGGAAGTTTTACCAGTTATACTGATATATTCTTATCTGTATAACACTGCTCCCTCTCCCCGCCCCCGATATATATGGACTCTCATTCAGGTATAACTGGCATTTTTGGTTTAGCTTAAACCAAAAATGCCACAGTTATAAGTGAAATAAGCTAAGTGACATAAGCTAAACAAACAAATCAACTAACTAACCAACTCCACTCTTATTCTACAATTAGAGTACCTAAAAGGAGATGATGTCTACTGATAATTATATTCATTTAAATTCACCCCTTTGGGCATACAAAATAAACTTAAGTGTAGACAAGGCCTTACGCTATCAAATTCGCAGCTAAAGCAGTGTCCCTCTAATTTAAGAGCTGGGCCCAATTATCCTCTCACTTCCACTGCTGTAAATCAGTAACTCCATAAAAGTCAGTTTCATTTGCTGTACGTAAGAGGAAAATCAGGCCCATTATTTCTTGTCCAAGTTCTTTACAATATAAACAGTATTCACTAACAGCATTTCACACTTTCAGAAAGAGCAGAACCAATCAATCAATAATACTGCTCCATATGACTCAGTCAACTTTCCTACGTAGCATTTCCACGTGCAGACCACTGCTACTTGGCTACAATGCAAAAGAAAATGAAAAAAAAGACAGAAAAAATAAAGCAATAAAAGGAGGGGAGAGGGAAAAAGAAAAAGGCAAGACAAGGAAAAAACAACAGACTGAGAAAGATGAAATGAGAGGAAGAGAAAGAGACAACAATATTAGGGCAGAGGTAAAGGCCAGGATAAAAACTAAAATGTTCACTCTAAAATTGAAATCAATTATTACAATTAGATTTTTGGTAGTCCACCAGACTACCATAAAATAAAATCTGTTACCCTTATAATAATCTAAAAAGTTCTGAAGAGAAAACTGTATTTAAAAATTAAGATTCTCTCTTCTCTTGCCACATACTCACCTAGATATTTGCTTACACTGTTGGAGCCTGGATAACATTTAACCCCATGCTCTCAAAATTCCACGAGAAAAACTGAATTTGAAATGTCCAGAATTAACTTTCCCATACTGTCTTTTTATGGAATTTAAAAGATTGATTTCCCATCAACGTTTTCAATTACCCGGTAGTTCCCAGGTAAGCGTGTAATTCTGTTTTTAAGGGTTATTAATTTATTCTAAAATCAAGCAACTTCCATTTAGCAATGTAGCAAGTGCTACATCAAGTTAGCAATTCAAAAGTTCTCATGATGAAAAACACTTCTCCTGGGTACAAACTGTGAATTAAATGCGAAGTTAAGATATGAATGCCAAATTGATATTTCAAGTCTATTCTTATTTGCAGGCCCTATTGATGAGAGTGAAATATCATTTGAGATGCTAGCAACTGAACCAACAAAGTTCTCTGGTTCCACTGCCCTTATTAGCTGGGGAATCAGAATTAGACACACAGAGGATCTTTACTTTTTAAGAGAATATGAGTTGTGTTCTTGTAACTTAAAGGAAAAGCCTATCTAAGCTTGTAGTGAAGCATAAGATTAGATGAGACTAAATATGCAGGCTGTCTGTTTTAAATGTTTTTTTCTGTAATGTTTTGTTCCAAGTAATAAATAAAAAAAGTTTGTTTTAAGACTCTGGTCAATGTGACTATTACTGGTTCTCAAACAGAGGAAATGCAGATGCCTGAAACCTAGTCAGACCTATAGGGGGATATGCAGCTGGAATACACACAGTAGTGTACAGGTGTCCTGGTCAAACAAGGGAAGGAAATGTGAGATTCCAGCCCAAGAAAGGTAAAGAGGAGCAGGGAATGGGAGAAGGGAAGAAAAAAATGGAAATAAGTAAACCTGATGGAGGTGCACTCAGAGAGACAAGAAAAAGGACAGAAGGTACAGCTGACCTCACAACTGTGACAGTGTCTATATGGTAGCAGAAATATATTACATAAAAGGTCAGAACAATGGGTGTTTCTGATACCGTTCAACTGTTTATAATACCACTAGAAAATCATGCATATACAAAATGCTTTTTGTTTGTTTTGGTCACAAGAGGAGAAAATGTCACTAACAAAAATGAAGAATTTATTTAAAATTCTGAATAAAACTTTGGACTATTTTACCTGTCAGTTAGGAAGGCACATATAAGGTTTTTTGCATCTTTAGAGATATCATTATCATCAGGGAAGGTAAGAGAGTTCTTATGGTTCATAATCTTACTATATGTTCCAACCAAGGAATCCGCATAAAAAGGTGTATCACCTGAAGAAACAGCAGTACAAAAATTAAATATCCTAATATAATGTAAATATCAAAAGTACTGGAAGTTTTAATTTAGAACATTTATTTCTTTATTATACACTGTGCCTTTGAAGACTCTCAGTGCTAATACATAATTAAAAGTGCATACAGTCTTCTTAAAACTTTAATAAAAATATCTAATAGTCCCCATATTTTGAGTTCTATAGTACACCACTTTCTTAAAAACTTGATGTATGACATACAACGTGCAAGTTTCTACTTTTTGTGCACATTCATTTTATACCTTAATAGGTATAAAATAAGCATTTCTAGGCTCTATAGCGAAACAAATGCCTAAGAAAGCCTAAAGTGTTTGATGATAATATCTTTCTAAAACATCTAAGGTTTTCAGACAATGCCTCAAAAGGAAACACAATGAAGATGCCATTATTGTCAGTCTTTTGTATTACTATCAAATTACAAGAAACAACTTTGTCACAAGTTGTCTTGATATATGTTGGTACGCAGCTGAACTTCATTGAACGGCTTGACTTTTTAATTTTTCTAATTCAACTTTGACATTCCTGCTGTTATCTGGATTATTGTTGAACACGAGCCGGAGTTTGCCTTGCTTCCATTTTTACAAAACAGAAATCAAGAAAAAACACATTTTGAGTAGCTCTTGGAGAAAATTTTAAAAGTGCCATTAATGAGAGGTGTATGTAAAAGTGTGGGGAGTGGGACCTAAAAGGGAAGGTAGACAAGTGGGGGGAATCTTGGGGCTGGGGAAAAAAAAACAAAACAGTTACTAGCCTTTCGTAACTGTTCTTTGAGATGTGTTGCTCATGTCCATTCCATGCTAGGTGTGTGCATCCCACATGCACAGTTGCAGAGATTTTTTTTCCCATAGTAGCATCCATAGGACCAGCCCTAGGGCCCCCTGAAGCCCTGCAAACATACTGGGGCTCTGCAATCTCTCAGTTCCTTCTTGCTGGTAACTCCAATAGAGGGATAGGAGGGCAGGTCATGGAATGGACATGAGAAACACATCTTGAAGAACAACAGTTATGAAAGGTTAACCATTTTTTCTTCTTTTGAGTACTTCCTCATGTCCATTCCACACTCAGTTACTCACAAGCAATACCCCCGGGCTCAGAGTTCATGGACATGCTGATTGCAACATTGCTCTCCCAAAACTGGCATCGTCACAGGCCTGTTGGGTGAAGGCATAGTGGGATGCAAAGGTATGAACAGACAGACAACCATGTTGCAGCTCTGCAGATGTCCTGGATTGGTATTTGCATGAGGAACACTACTGACAAAGCCTGGGCTCTCATGGAATGAGTGATCACGATGGTCGGAGGCGGAACCTTCACCTGCTCATAGCAAGCTCGGATGCAGGCAGTTATCCAGGACAAGATTCTTTGGAATGACACCGGTAGTCCTTTCTCTCAATATAGAGGACTAGACCCACCTAACATCTAACGTATACAGCAGATGTTCCTCATTGGCACTGTAGGACTTTGGAAAGAAGACTGGCAGAAAAATGTCCTGGTTGTTATGGAATTGCGACATCATTTTTGGTAGGAAAGCCGGGCAGGGGTGCACTTGGACCTTGTCCTCGAAGAACATCGTATAAGGGGATTGTGATATCAGGGATTTGATCTCGGAGACCCTTCTGGCCGAAGTGATCAACACTAGGAAGGCAACCTTCTAAGACAGGAGCAGTAAGGAACAAGATGCCAACAGTTTGAAGGGGGACCCCGTGAGCTTTAATAGGACCAGGTTTAAGTCTCATGGGAAAATTGGGTTGCGAGCCTGAGTGCAGAGCCTTCCAAGCCCTTGAGGAACCTGACCATCATCTTGTGTGAGACGACTGATCTTCCCTGTACTGAAGGTTAGAAGGCTGAGATGGCTGCCATGTGAACATTAATAGATGATGGAGCAGATACTCCAAGATGGACTGCAGGGAAGACCAAGATGGAGAACGATTCCATTTGTAGGTCCAACAAGTGAAACATTTCCACTTAAACCTTCCACCAGGACTACCTACCTACTTGGCTTTCTGCTACCTAGCAAGACTTGCGGAACCTGATTCGATCAGTCCTACTCCTCAGGGTTCAGCAACACAGCAGCCATGCCATCAGGTATAGGGAAGTGAGGTTTGGGTGAAACAGCCAGCCGTGGTCTTCCAAAATCAAGTCTGGACAGGATGGGAGCGCTAGTGGAGCTGCCACTGAGAGGTCCAGAAGGATGCCAAACCAATGCTCCCGGAGATATCATGATAACCTTTGCCTTGTCCCTCTTGATCTTTAGGAGGACCTTGTGAATCCAGGGGATTGGTGGGGAGGTGTACAGCAGGCCATTTGCCCATGAGAGCAGAAAGGCATCAGAAAGGGAGCCCTTCCTGAGCCTGTGCCTAGAACAGAACAAGTGGCATTTCCTGTTCTGTCTGGTGACAAACAGGTCCACCTGGAGAGTCCCCCACTTCTGGAAGATAACACTGGCAACCTCTGAGTGAAGAGACACTCGTGGAGAGAGGAAAAGGACCTGCTGAGGTGATCTGCCAACGCATTCCAGTCTCCCAGGAGATGCGATGCCTCGAGATGAATAGTGTGCTTCATGCAGAAGTCCCACAGTTGGACGGCCTCCTGACACAGAGCTGAGGATCAAGATCCCTCTTGCTTGTTGATGTAAAACATCGAGGCCATATTGTCTGTCAAGACCTGAACAACCTTGGGAACATGGAGATGTGGAAGTAAGTGTCCTTTAAACTGAGGGTGACGTACCAGTCACCTGGATTCAGGGAGGAAATGGTAATGGAGGGAATTCAGGGAGACCATGCCAAACTTCAAATTTCTTGAGAGACTTGTTGAGGCAATGCAGGTCCAGGATGGGTCGTAAAACCCCTTCCTGCTCAAGTCTCAAGGAACTTCCTCTACAGCCCCTAAACACAGGAGGGCTTGTACCTCCTGGATGAGATGCTTCTCGTAAGAAGGGTCCCTGAAGAGCGTTGGGATGGAGAGGTGGATGAAAACTGCGTATGTAACCAACTGTTGCAGTACTGGGCACCTAACGGTCCAATGCTATGTAGGATCACACAGGGCAGTCCAAAAACAAAATGGGGGATGGATCCTGAATCAAGTGTGGTATGTCATCCTCAGGCATGCCTTCAAAAGGCCTGCCTGGTCCCACCGAGGTACCTACTTGTGCCTGACTGGGAAGCTGAGGTAGAAGGCAGGGGCTGACTATGTTTATAAACCTTTCCTTTTCTTTTATAGGGTTCCCACCTGGATGGCCCTGAAAACTTGGGAGGCTGTTGAGGCCTGAAATGCTTCCTGGAGGCCTCAGGAGCAAAGCATGGCCCTTGGGTCTTTGAGGCCGCGAAGCTTGGAGTCCATCTGTTCGGAGAACAGGAAGGTACCCTAGGCAGACTGCTGCACCTCATGCGAGAGGCCCGATGACTGGAGCCATAAACAGTGCCTCATGATGACCACTGACATCATGGGATAGCTCAGTGGTTTAAGCATTGGCCTGCTAAACCCAGGGTTGTGAGTTCAATCCTTGAGGGGACCACTTAGGGATCTGGGGCAAAAATTGGTCCTGCTAGTGAAGGCAGGGGGCTGGACTCGATGACCTTTCAAGGTCCCTTTCAGTTCTAGGAGATTGGTATATCTCCAATTATTACCTTTTATTTATTACCTTTATTACCACACTTCTGGCCGCTGAGTCAGCTGCATCTAGAGCTGCCTAGAGGGAGACCCTAGCCACCATCTTGTCTTCCTCTAGAATGACCATGAACTCCTGCCTTGACTCCAGCAGCACGGAGTCCCTAAACTTGACCATTGAGTCCCACAGGTTAAAATCATACCTCCCCAACAATGCCTGCTGGTTAGAGATATGAAGCTAGAGGCTACCCAAGGAATAAACCTTTTGCCTGAACAGATCCAGCCTCTTAGCTTCTTTATTCTTTGGGGGTGGGGCTCTTTGGGGTCCTACTCATTTGAGGCTGACACCACCAGTGACTCTGGGGGAGGGGGAATGTGAGTACATGTATTCAAACCCACTGGCCAATACATAGTACTTCGTCTCTGCCCTTTTTGAGGTAGGGGGCAGAGACTAAGGGGGTCTGCCATAGCGCCCTTACCAGCCCCAACACTACCTCATTGACTGGCAAGGCCATTCTGGAGGGATCCCCAGGGTATCTATCAGGCTGTGCATGGACTCATTTAGCTCCTAAGCTTCCAGCCCCAAGTTTGTGGTGTCCTGTTTCAGGAGCTCTTGATGGGCCCTGTAGTCATCTGGCAGAAACTGATTACTAGGACCTGCGACCGCCTCATCCGGAGATGACAAGGAAGAGTCTCTAGCACCATAGGAGGGGCTGGTCCTTCCTCCTCCACTTGCAACACCTCCATTTGGGCTACTTCAGTGACCTAGGTGCTGGGGTCGGTACCGGAGTTGGGGTCCGGTGCCAGTCGGGATGAAACAGTGGCTAATCTCTTGGACACCACCAAGTGTGACCACAGGTTCCAATATTGCCAGTGCACTGGCCAATGGCCCAGGGGCCAAGTACCAGCTGCGGTGCCTGTACCAAAGTCCAGTGCATAAATCAGGTACCAGTACTTTTTCGGCAGGGTGAAGGATTCCCCCTCAGATTCTGAAGAGGACTCTTCCCTGGAGAGCCATATCCACTTCCGCCTCCAGGTGGTGCCGGGAAACTGGTGACAGGCACCAGGTTGGGGACCACTGCAGCAGGGTCATGGAGGGCTTTCTTCTGGGAGGTGCCACGGTGGTTGCTGTCGCGATGGAACTCACCACCCCTTGAACTCTCTATCCCTGGTAGCCCTGGCTAGCAAGGAGTTTTGGGGGGTGGGCGGTATCAGGAGGGAATCAAATCCTTTGCAGCCTGGAAGGCCTCCAGAATTGAGGGGGCCCGCAGGCATGCAGTGCCACAACCAATCCCAGGAGTCGGAGATGGGTCCCAGACTGGGCTCGGTGCCTTAGGCAGAGTCGCCAGAGCCGAGTGTGTCTCTAGGGAAGACGAGTGGCCTGGCATGGGTCTCACTGCATCAGCTGCTCCCTGCTTGTCCCTCTTTGGCACAAGAGAGTTCCCTCTCTCAATGCACTGTTACTTATGCTTCTTCCTCAGCACCAGCAATGGAGAATGGTCCCAGGAAGAGCACAGTGCCAGTGGAGCACTTCGCCTGGAGGCTGAAGTGCTTGGCACTGATTTGGAGTGGCATGACTCCAAGGACAGTCTGAGGGCTGCCTCCATGAGCAAAGCCTTCAGACCAAATGTCCCTATCTTTGTGAATGCAGTCTGAAGCCCCTGCAGATCTCCTTAATGTGAGCTTCCCCAAGGCACTTTAGACAACTCGAATGCAGATCACTCATTGGCATGGGCTCGCCACAGGAGGTACACGGCTTGAAGCCTGAGGACCGGGGCTTGCCCAGTCCCTGGGCCAACATCCCTTGATGACTGGGACTGCTATTTACACTATATACACTAATATTAACTTATAACTACAAAAACTATATAGAATAGACTACAGAGTCCAAACCACTGGGAAAGCCTTGCAAGAGCAAGACGGTCATTCCAAGCAACCGTCACGGGTGTTAAGAAGGAACTGAGAAGGTGCAGATCCGGCAGCACCCCTTATACCAGCACATGTGTGTGTGGCTACAGGGGATGCTAGTGCTGGTCCTACGTATACCACTAAGGGGGGAAAAAAACATCTCCGGCAACTGTGCATGTGGCACGTGCACACCTAGCATGGAACAGACATGAGCAAGTACTCAAAGAATGGGAGCTTTATTTGAGCACCATGCAGCTTCACCTCCAGGAGGTCTCTTCTCCTCAGCAGTATTTCCCCACCACACCCCGCCCTCCCCCATCCCTCCAGCAGTGCCCCTGGACACCCGCAATGCTGAACAAATTACACAGTAGTTACCCCTGCTGGGAGGAGGCTCAAATTTGCAGCCAGCCAGCTGTTCTGCTTCTGAAGAACCAGGCAACTCACCTTAGTTCTATATAGCCAGGCTTTTATCCACCAGACCCAACTAACTACCCTCACCTCCCAACTTCCCTGCAGAGAGATGAGGGAATTGTCCATGTGCCTCCTGCCTCACAGGAGGCTAGGCTGCAGTGTCTGAAGGGCAAGGAGTACAGTGGGAGCTCCTGCTCTACAGCAAATTCCTGAATGACAGCCTTTTGGTTTCAGGGCTCCCTGGGGCTGCAGGTTTTGCAGCCACTCTGAACTTCCCATGTATGCAACCATCTTTTGAGATAAGAAGTGCTCTAGTTGGACTGACATGGAACTTCACAAATTTACCTTAGTAACTCAACCTATGAGGCCCAATGCAAGCAGGAGGTTAGTCTTAACACAAAGCCAGCCAACTGTGCACCAGATTAGAGTACAACACCTACCTGCACAGCCACAGCACACAATACACCACTAAATAAAACTACCATGCTTGCATGGCAAGTGAATGTTATTCACCTTTATGGCTGAAAACAGACAGGAGAGTACATTTTGCTTCTAGGATGTTTTCTGACACACTGCAGTGCATGTGGCAACTGTGCATTGAAACAAAATTTTGTTGTTGTTCAGGTACCACTGTCAACAAGCTCACATACCACAGTTTATGAACTACTCTAAAGAATGTTCAAGTATGGTCAATTCTTGCTGTTGGAGCCTTGACTATTGAATTCCTTCTTTCAGTCCACCAGTGACTGAATTAGTTGACCTGGCCATGACTTAAGGTTAATTTATTTGCTCAATTATTTGCTTGATTTGGGTGTAAGTAGTAGTTTTGGTGGGTGGCTACTGCTACAATCTATTACAGGCAAAATGACTCATATATAATTATAGTTACATATAGTTCAGATGTTGTTCAGTTGGGTGCATCATTAACCACAATAATGTAAGTCTTATTAATATAGGCATCCCATTTAGTGAAAAGGACATTTTGTGCCGATATATTTTATTCAAATCAAACAGGATTGTTAGGATGCTTCATGTTCAATAAGACTTCAGGAGAGAAGTCTTAAATGTTTCTAGAGTGTCCACCACTGAAGTGCTGACAATATAACAACAAGGGGGGCTTCTCCATTTTTTTCCTTATCCTGTGATGAACAGCACATGCATGAATATATGCTTGCAAAGAGAGAGAGAGAGAAAGTGAATGTATTAATTTGTTTGCCCATTTTAAAAAATGGTCTGTCGTAACCATAACCAAGGATGGAGTCAGGAACACTGGGCCACGTTATATTAAGTGCCATGTAGTGGAATTTTTATATTCTGTTTCTGAATGATACACTGGTGTATTAATACAGCAAATAATTCAACTTGTTTCCTCTGAAATGGGAGGCAAGGTGAATTGAGATCTTATAGGATCATCTGAACTAGGCTTCCTTGCAAAGCATCTTTGAAAATACCTGACACTTGATGCATTTTGGTACATTTCACAAGTGAAAAAAAAAATAATAATCTTTTGATCAATTGTATCTGGCAGGGAAATTTTAGCAGTATCTAGAGAGGGGAATAAAACTACATCAGAAGCAAGTTCCTTTAACTTAAAAACAAAATTAACAAAACTAACCCACAAAAGCCCACTGATATAATATTGCTGATGCCTCTGTACAGCACAAACATTTTTTGTAAATACAACAATTACTGGCAACCAGTAAAGCAGGATAATTCTGAATTGAAGTACATGAGAAACATTATAATGTGATTTTAACATAAAGTAGTAAGTGCAGTTAATTTTACTCATAAAACATTAATGATCTTGTTACTCACCAACAAGCATTTCATACAAAAAGACCCCAACTGACCACCAATCACATTCTTGTCCATAGTAACCATCACCACCCTGGGATTTTAATACTTCAGGAGAAATATAATCTGGTGTTCCAACAGCTGTATCACATCGTACCATACCTTCCTACAAAGAAAACAAAACAGTAAGGATCAAATATTTAGAATGGCAATTGCACAACATTTTAAGGGAATATTTATCATCTAGATGAAAACTCCTTTCCTAAACAATGGCGATTCTGAAAATGTTGGTCTGAGGTGGGCATTTCATCATTCTAAAAGTATCTTTTAAATGCAGCACATAAAATATATCTTTGGCAGATCTGGAGTTAACGCTATTTAATAACTATTAAATGGCTCTGAAAAAAGTCCACCGTAACACAAAAAACTAAATGATATTAGAACTTGAAATCCTAAATAGACAAACTGCATAAAGGATAAGGGCTGGAAGGAATGTCCCAAGGCTGTTTGTGCCAGTGGAGAAAGAACTGACAAATTAGGGGCAGTCTCTTGGCTGTGATTTAGAACACTGGATTCATGGTCAGCACCCCCTGCTCCTCTCTATTGGTCATACAGTTTTTAAATGATTCTAAGCTCCATAGGACAGGGCATATTATTCATAGAGGGGATTTGCAGAGGCAATTTCATAATGGAAAACTATTGCTTATAACTAATTTTTGCTTAACATATCCAATTTAAAACCAGTATTTTTTGAGTGAAATTAAGTGTATTCCAGAAACTGAATTGCCTCTGCAACACCAGTATATGCTAAAGTCTATTTATTGGGGATGGATGTGTCTTTTTTTTTTTTTGATACTTTGCAGCTCAGAAATAAAAACCAGGATAACACCTTTCTTCATCAAAATTCATCATTACCTAACTGTTCCAGGTCTAAACATAATTAAGCTTAACATGTAGGGCCAAATTCCTGCCTAGGATACTCCTCTAAAGCCATCTGAGGCAGTTATGAGGAACTGCCCGCACATACTGCCCAAGTGTGGCTTTATTTGAAGGAGCTCTTAGTGCCTTTTATTTATTTATTATAAAGCAGCTAGACAAAGTTCTTAATTCAAGCATTCCTGAAAAGATTTAACAGGTGCGCTTTATCGGTTACATGTGATCTATATAGGATCATCTATTTCAAGGTTCTTCCCCAGTATATGTTCATGTATGCAGTACTGTTTGACAGAAACCAATCACAACACTGGTAGGGAACAGCAATTTTTTTTGTTATAGTGCTTGCAAACTTGCTTTGGAAATCATTTATTATTTTATGGCCTCACAAGGACATATTCCAATAGAATAATTCTGAGATGTCTTTCACCTGGTTGGCCCACAAACATTTCTGCTGAGTGAAGTTATGGCAAATAAGCATATAAAGGGCACAGCAACTTTGGATACTGATTGTTTCATCACAGACAAATGAGACAAATTGCTTTGAGTAGCACATTAGCAGATATAAATGCGTCCATCAAATTAAAAAGAGCTCCTTTTCATGTTTCTCATTGCACTGGTTTTCTGCCAACAAGTCCTTCAATAACCTGATTCTTTACAATGAAAAGGTTGCAGCAGAATCAACCTTTTCTTCTCAATTTGTGATCAGGCTGGTAGCTGGCAATCATAAGTAACTTTTTTTAAATGATCAATAGGAATACTGCCATCTGCGCCTGATCCATATTCCATTAAAGTCCATGTAAAGGCGCCTGTGGACACTGAATCAGCTCCATAGTGTAAAATGAAATGTGTCACTAAATACATGTCATGTTCTACAGAAATCAAAGTCTGGCAAAAATATTTCCTAATTCATTATATGCTTTTGTCTGCTATGACATTATGCACTATGTGTACAGTAACTCTCGTATTAGGATCTATCAGGCTCATCTATAGGAGTAGCTTCCCTAGCGCAAATAAGGTAGTCCAAGGCTGTCTACCTTAAGGAGAAATAAGTCATTCAGAAATGGGGAAGTGAGAAAAAAGTTCAGAAACTTAGGAGGATGGGGATTCCCCCCTCCTCATCCTTACAGGAGAAACAAAAATATTTATTAAGAGTATTGTTTCCTTGACGGGGTGGGGATTAGGGTTGAGTCTCCATTCTCAAATTCTTGCTTTTAGTTTCCCCCTCTTTACCACTGCTAAATAGCTTAAGTCCCATCAAGCAGATAAAACAAAAAGCGCACTCTGCAGTCTAGGCCAATGAGAGGAGTAGTAGGAGCAAAAGACAAAACAAGAATGTACAACAAAGGAATTTCAGACTCTCACTCACATTTGAAAAAACAGTACTTTGAGAGAGTTGAGTCCTCTTTTTCCCAAGTTCTTTTTTTTGTTTGTTCGTTTTTGTTTTTTTGTTTTTAAATGTACTCTCCCTGTTGATAACAGTGGTATGCACTGCAGCCTCAGACTAGGGCCTGGTCTACACTACGAGTTTATGTCGAAACTAGCAGCGTTAAATCGAATTAACCCTGCACCCGTCCACACAATGAAGCCATTTTTGTCGACATAAAGGGCTCTTAAAATCGATTTCTGTACTCCTCAACGAGGGGCGTAGCGCTGAAATCGACACTGTCATTTCGAATTAGGGTTAGTGTGGCCACAATACGACGCTATTAGCCTCTGGGAGCTATCACACAGTGCACCATTGTGACCGCTCTAGACAACAATCTGAACTCGGATGCACTGGCCAGGTAGACAGGAAAAGCCCCGCGAACTTTTGAATTTTATTTCCTGTTTGCCCAGCGTAGAGCGCTGATCAGCACAGGTGACCATGCAGTCCCAGAATCAAAGAAGAGCTCCAGCATGGACCGTACGGGAGATACTGAATCTGATCTCTGTATGGGGAGATGAAACTGTTCTATCAGAACTCCCTTCTAAAAGACGAAATGCCAAAACATTTGAAAAAAATCTCCAAGGCCATGATGGACAGAGGCCACAACAGGGACTCAACATAATGCTGCGTGAAACTTAAGGAACTGAGACAAGCGTACCAGAAAGCCAAAGAATCAAATGGACGCTCACGGAGGGAGGGGCGACTGACAACTGTAGCTATCCCACAGTTCCCGCACTCTCCGAAAACCATTTGAATTCTGGGCTGAGCTCCCAATGACTGAAGGGTCAAAAACATTGTCGCAGGTGGTTCAGGGTATATGTCATCAGCCCCCCCGTGAAAGCAAAGGGGAAAAAATCGTTTCTCGCCTTTTTTCAATGTCACCGTATGTCTATTGGATGCTGCTGGCAGACGCGGTGCTGTAGCGCTACACAGCAGCATCCCCTTCTCTTGCCTTGCCTTGCGGATGGCAGACCGTACAGTATGATTGGTATCCCTCATCGTCGTACCGTAGGTGCTCCTGGCTGGCCTCGGCGAGGTCGGTCGGGGGCGCCTGGGCAAAAATGGGAATGACTCCAGGTCATTCCCTTCTTTAAGTTTTGTCTAATGGAGAGTCAGTCCTGCCTAGAATATCAGGCAAACCTACTAAAGAACCAGAGAGGCAAACGGCCGCTCCAGGTCAGAGCCCCAGACATCCCGCAGAAATGATGAGCTGCATGCCATTCTAGGGAGAGCCTCTGCAACAACTCCACCTGTTGCTTCCCTCCTCCCCCACTCCTCCTGGGCTACTATGGCAGTTATTCCCCCATTTGTGTGACGAAGTAATAAAGAATGCATGAATTTGAAACAACACTGACTTTATTGCCTCTGCAAGCAGAGAATAAAGGGGGGAGGGGAGGGCGGTTGGCTTACAGCGAAGTAGAGTGAATCACCATTCTGCACTTGCTCAGCCTATAGCTGAAAATAGGAATCTGTGATAAGCACTAGGATAGACGCACAGGCAGGACTGAATCTCCATTTGTGTGTGGGCCTTTGGTTGACACTGGTAAAATACAAAATGTCCCAGGATATATATGTTGGGGGACAGTTCTAAACGGCAGCTTAATTTTTTTATTTGCAGCAAAATTTAGAGGTCTAAGTATCTGATTGTGAGCCCTGGTAGCAAGGGGTAGGCGTGACCACGTGGTGCTGCTAACTGGGAGAGCAGCCTGAGGCAGAAGCCTCCAACTCGCATGATATTCCAGTCAGGACTGAATCTCCATTAGACAAAACTTAAAGAAGGGAATGACCTGGAGTCATTCTCATTTTTGTCCATGCGCCCTCGACCAACCTCACCGAGGCTGGCCAGGAGCACCCATGACAGCAGCAGACGGTACAGTATGACTGGTAACCGTCTTTGTCAACTTGCAAAGGCAAGGGGATGCTGCTGTGTAGCACTGCAGTACCACGTCTGTCAGCAGCATCCAGTAGACATACGGTGACAGTGAAAAAAGGCTGAACGGGCTCCATGGTTGCCATGCCATGGCGTCTGCCCGGGCAATCCCGGGAAAAGGGTGTGAAATGATTGTCTGCCGTTGCTTTCATGGAGGGAGGATTGACTGACGACATTTACCCATAACCATCCGCGACAAATTTTGGCCCCAGCAGGCATTGGGATCTCAACCCAGAATTCCAATGGGCGGGGGAGACTGCGGGAACTGTGGGATAGCTACCCACAGTGCAACGCTCCGGAAGTCGACGCTAGCCTCGGTACATGGACGCACACCGCCAAATTAATGTGCTTAGTGTGGCCACGTGCACTCGACTTTATACAATGTTTCCAAAAATCAACTTCTGTAACATTCTGTAATCAACTTCTGTAATCCTGTGGTGTAGACGTACCCTAAGAGGTGTCAGTACTTTTAACAGTCTCCTTTTAACCAACAGTAAAAATAGAGGATACAAATGTTATTTGCTCTCTTGGTACTGAAACCATATTGCACAATTCAACAACTAATTTTCCACTGTACACACTGTGGAAACTAGTATACACCGGGATATGGAAGGATTTTCTTATGACTAAGGCAAGTACCAGGACACTTAGGTTCTTTTTATGTCTCTGCTACAGAATTCCTATGTGACTGAAAGGCACTTAATCTCTTAATGCTTCAACATCCCATTTGTAAAACTGATATAATAACGTCTTCCTAATTCAAAGGGATGCTGTGAGGCTAAATTTGTTAACAGATGTGAGGTGCTCAAACACAATAGTGCTATGCACCAGAGAAAGTCAATCAATCAACAGCAGATGGAATCCCAAAGAACAATATCCACTGGATGCTCTCCTCAGATACCAGTGCTAGATTCAAGGTTTAAATATACCAACCTTATTCATCTTCATACAAGTACCAAAATCTGCTAGTTTTAAATGACCAGCTTTATCCAGCAGCATATTATCAGGCTTCACATCTCTGAAAAATATTACATTGTACATAATTTGACATATTAGTTTCACTTACCAAAACAAGAAAAGAACTATTTTTCTGATGTGACATGACAAGAAGAGACTAAGACACTTAAGCTGGCAAGAAAACACTTCAAAAAAACGCAAGTGTTCCTTTTGCCTCACTCCAATTTTTCAAACTCTCAGTCAAATTACCCCCCAAATTTCCAGTATCAGTAAGTATGGTCTTCTCATTAAGGCACTGAACTGAGACTCAGTAGATGTAGGTTCAGTTCAAAAACCTGGGTATTACTCTTCAAACTCAAGTTCCTCATATCCCTTTCTAATGAAAATGTCCTTCTGCACTGGATTAATCTCAGTACAATTATTTACATAACAAAGAATATGCCATTCTGTGCGTGAAGAAGCTTGGACACTGCAATTCCAACTTTCAGTCACAGGTGGTGAGAAGGAACCAAGGGAGAGCTGGGGATGCCCCAGCCTTTGCATCTTCAGTTGGAGGCATGAGACACTCATGAGACAGGTGTGGCCCCCAACATGCACTGTTGGCCAAAAGATTTTAAACTTAAGTGCATGGGGAAGATGCATACCACTAGTGGAATATATATCGACAAGCATTTGAAGAACTTTGAAATTCATTACACACACTAGGTTTTCTAGAATAGAGAATCTTCAGCTGCTGTCTGTTTTTTGTTCATTGTTTGGAACGGAAAAGTTATCTTCCTCACTTTCTCTCTTCTCTATTCACGTCTTAAATTTAAATAAACTAATCCAAAAGAAAAAGAGAGTCTACTCTAATCAAACAAATCTGTAACTTCAACAACCTACCTATTAATACTGTTAGCAGCTTCCTCTGTGGTTTAACTTTCTAACTTTAGCAACACACATGCACTTTTATATAATGGGAATTGATTTTGATTGTTTGATATGGCTAATTATTAATTATGTATAATAAGCATCCTACCAACATCTGACTCTTGCAGTAGTCCTTTTTGCAAAAATATAAGCGTTAATCCTGACCTGCTGGCCAAATTGCAATTTGGCTATTTACATTGCCTCAACCTAAAATTACCCTTATATTTCAGTTGGAGCAATTATTCTTCAGTTCACAATTAATGAAATAAAAATCCAAAAACTTTACACAAATGCTAACCACAGAATAGCTATTATAATCTAGCCCAGATGTGATTATATTTCAGATATGGATAAGTGATTCTTAAATGTATACAGTATGCAAAGTATTTTGGGATCCTTCACAATGAAATTCACTATACATATTTAATTAAAAATAATTTGATTAAACTTATGCTGTTATTATACAGCAGAAAATTTGTATTTAAGATTGCTTTAGTTGAAAAGAAAGATAATATGCTAATGTTCCTTTGTTTAGTGGTTTTGAGGTTTTATTTCAACTCTGTATTTTGATTAAGAATCTAGTAAATTAGAACTATAACATTCTGCTGTTTTTAATCATAACAAAAATGAGAAATATAGATATCTATGTAGAGCCCTGCATGGATACAAAATTTGTATCCACATCCACAGATATAAAGCGGATATCTGCAGATTTGCAGGGCTCTAGAGATATGTAATTTACTAAGACAAGCCTCTCACTGATAGCTATTTTTATTTCTGTATCAGCCAATGACGATTGAGTTCTCTTTAGGGGGGAAAAAAAGCATAATTAAAATTGGTGTATTATATCTAGCCACTCTGTTATTCCAAATAAGAACGAATGGATAAAAATCCGAGATGAGGACTATGAACGAAAGTGTGGTAATATGTTAGTTTTTTGTTCCCGTCGCACAACTAACAAACGTAGGCAGAAATACATGTCTAGGGAGTTGAAAAATAATTGCAATAGTTGCAGATAGTATTCTTCCTTTCCATGACTTTCTCTTTCAATGTTACCTCATCAGTAGGAGGCTGAAAGAGCTACTTCATTTACCAATCTACCTATATTCTCTCTGTATTGTTCTCATATTTGTATCCTCTTCTCATCTCTCTTTGGAGATAAAACTAAATTAAATCTATTGGAGTGAATCATTCATGAAGTAGAACAAATATAGAAAAATTGCACCCAATCCTCAGATTCATTCAATCCTATCATAACCAGGGCTTTGGAGCAGAGCCCGGAGCTGAAGCGCGGAGCAGCAGGTTTTTGCCTGGAGCTGGGGTGGAGCCGGAGCACAGCTCTGTCATAAACAGATAGTAAGGGTTAAGGTCTCTTTTACCTGTAAAGGGTTAACAAGCTCAGTAACCTGAGGAACACCTGACCAGAGGACCAATCAGGGGACAAAATAATTTCAAATCTCTGTGGAGGGAAGTCTTTGTCTGTGTCCTTTGTTTGGATTGCCATTCTCTCTTTGGATTTAAGAGAGGCCAGACATATTCTTCAAGTTCTCCAAGGTTTCCTGAAGTATTTTCTTCTATTCAGTATAGTGAGTATTAGAAGGCGGTTTAGTCTTATAATTGATTTCTACATTTGCAATTGTGTGTTTGCTGAAGAAATATCTTTATTTCTGTTTGCTGTTACTTTAATTATTCTGAGAAAGGTGGGGGGGGAAGCCTCTCCAGGTTTATAAGTTAGACCCTGTATTTTTGCATCCTGGTAATACAGAGATAGTGTACTTTTTTTTCTCTTTCTTTCTTTCTTTAATAAAATCTTTTCTTTTTAGAACTTGATTGATTTCTTCCCTTGTTTGGATTTTCAGGGGAAGGGGAGGGGGAAAAGTGAATCCCTCTTTGTTTGATTCAAGGAGTTTGAATCAAGATATTTCTCCCAAGGACAAGAAGAGGGGGAAGAAGGTGGGGGGGATGGATTATTTCCCTTTGTGTTAAGATCCAAGGAAGTTGGGATCTGGGTTCCCCAGGGAAAGTTTGGGGGAACAGAGAGTTTACTAGACACTGGAATTTCTAGTTGGTGGCAGCTTTACCAGATCTAAACTGGGATTTAGTTTAGAGGAGTCCATGCAGGTCCCCATCTTGTGAACGCTAAAGTTCAAAATGGGGAATAAACCTATGACAAGCTCCAAAGCCCTGATCATGACGTGATAGTTGATTAGATAGCAAGCCTGATTAGAGGTCATTAGAGATATATTCTAACGCAAATATTGTGGCATTGTCCAGTGGATTAGGGCATTGAGTCTCCTGAGTCCCAATCTAAATTCTATTCCTGTCAGAGACCTGCTGTGCAACCTGTAGTAAATCATTCTACCTGTCTGGGACTCTGTTTCCCCTCTTACCCCTTTGTCTTCTTGTTCCTTTAAATTGTAAACAAATTGTCACAGGGACTATCCCTTACTAGGTGTTTGTACAGTGTTTAGCCCTGATCTCTAGGCACTACTACAGCAAATCTAATAAATAATAGTACCTAGTAGTGGACACTACCAAATACTATTATTATCCAGTTACTAAACCATACGCTTTCGCTACTCAGGAAAGAAACCAAACTAAAAATTTTAGTACCAAGGCTTGGGATAGATTATTAGATCCATCTTGATTTTGTTTCTATCACCTGTAGAGTGGGCAAACCCCAGAAATCCCAAACTCAGGCAGAAAACAGAATACTCGAGTACTGTCAATTTGCTGAAAATATCTTATCTTGAAAATTAGCATCTCAGGTTTGCATTTTCTCAAACTAAGAAATTTTGAAGGTGTCTAGGGGAATAACTATGTAGTAATAATACCAGCAACAATTTAAAAACAGATTAAGTAATTCTTATAAAGACATTCTGACAAAGTCAAGATTAATATAGTTCTAGTTTAACTATAGTAATTATATATGCACCTGTGAATAAAGCCCATTGAGTGAATTGCATCCAACGCAAGAACAACTTCTGCAGTATAAAATCTTGCCCATTTCTCAGGAACATCATAGTTGCTCATTAAATTCACAAGGTCCCCACCAGGCATATATTCCATCACCATGTAAAGGTAACGATCATCTTGAAATGCATAAAATAACTATAAAACAAACAAAAATAAGTAACTAAATAGTCAGTATATCTTAAAATAAAAGCTTGAAAATTTTGCATATTGTATTAATCCAATGGATTTCACTGCAAATGTTTTAACACTTAAAGATTTGTAGAATTACTAGAACCATTCTAGCAGCTTTTTTCAACCAGAATTCCCCTTATGAAGAGGGGGCACCATTTCTGTTGTCTTCTGCCTCTTTATGCTGCCAAAGAGTAGTTTAAAGGAGTGACAGAGACTCTGGCTCAGTGAATACTAAGATCACCCTCAGACTATATACACCTATGTAACTGGGTAACAAGCTTCCACCAATTAAATGAGACAGCTGATTAGTTTACAAATACACCGCTACCTCAATATAACACGACCCAATATAACACAAATTCGGATAGAACGCGGTAAAGTAGTGCTCGGGGGCAGGGGGGTTTCCGCACTCCGGTGGATCAAAGCAAGTTCGATATAATGAGGTTTCACTTATAACGCAGTAAGATTTTTTGGCTCCCGAAGACAGCGTTATATCGAGGTAGAGGTGTACATAAAAAAGGTAATACTTTATCAAAGATATCTGCCTGCATTTTTTCTGAAGTGCCTGTATATTTTCTTTAGATAGCTGTTTTATTTAGGATCTTATTAAAATAAAGTATTGTGCAGAACTGCAAACTGGTCATAGTCTAACAAATGCATCAAGTAATCCAGGAGAGTGTATTTGCCCATCAAAAATGCACAAGTTATGAATGAAAACTGTTCAATTTTTCTGAATTTTCTACAGTGTTCTTATAGCCCTAGTTACTGTATTTGATTTACTATTGCAAATTTATCATTCTTCTATCAAATGATACAGTCTGAAAAGTGAGTTACAATTTTTTTTAAAAAAAAAAGTAAAAATTCACCTTTATCTGTTGGTATAGGTCTGCTCAAAATAAACAGTACCAGTGAATTAATGGCTCTTGAATTTACACATTGTTTGGAAACAATGCAAACATCTTTCCAGATAATCATTGTCTAGAAAAATACTAACATGATTTTTCCCAAGTCAGTGTAAATAAGGCTTACATGAGTTTGGTCCTGAAAGTTAGGTCATTTAAACCATAACCCAGCAAAGATGTAGGCTCCATTCTTAAAATTACGAGTAGTACCACTGAGCAAGTTAGCATATGTGTAAGTCTTTGCAAGACCCAGTCCTTCTATTTCAAAATAGAAAGTGAGGCTTGGGGGAAAAAAGTTCATACTTTAAATTATATAGGCTAAACTACATTTATCACCACAAATCTACGATACCACATTGCCCAATTATGGTTTCTCTCATCTCATTTCAAAGTTTGCATTTAACCTCATTTACCAAAGACACAGAAAATATAGACATATATTTGTCCAACTACTTGTTTTTTAAAAGATACGTTTTACATGAATAATTGTCACATACACTGGGGTGACACAAAGAATTCTTGTCAAGCAGACAACAATTTTAACAAAATTATTTTACCCATTTATCAATTCAGAATATAACGACTTAATTTAATATAATTTTAAAAAGAATTACAGCAACTACAATTTTGGTTTTTCGCAGCTTTCAAATTTTCAATGGCTTTTCCTAACAAAACATTTCAACTTATCTGAAAAAGATAGTTTTGTAAGTTGCTTAGGAAACAAAGCTAGAAATGAAAATTTATATAATTCTTCAGTTACAATGTGATTTATCCAGTGATATAACAAACCACCCTGCTATAAATCAAAAATATGAACAGTGGTATCACTATACCTGAACAACCCAGGGGCTATTAGCAAAAGCCATAATGTCCCTTTCTTCCCAAAAGAATGCAGAATCTGATCTTTTTATCATCTCAAACTTGCTCAGCAGTTTCATAGCGTACACCTTCCTTGAAGATTTATGCCTTACCTTTGAAGATAAAATTAAGATATAGAAAAATAGATTAACTTTCCATATGGACAATCTATTAAAATATTTAATTCAGTATTTTTTCTGCTTTGAGCATTTTACCTTAGTTCACCAATTTTGTCTAATTCTTCACGGTTCTTTGGTAAAAATAATTATTCTATTGATCTACATGGTATAAAATTGCATTTTCTAACTACAACACAACTACCAGAATAGAACATTTGCTAGGAATATTAAAAACTAAAGTCCATGTACACAGTAATTGCTCTGTAATTTGCATTTATTTATTTTTAATAAAAGTGTAAATATTTTTGTTAACTAACATAAAAAGAAAAATAAATATTTTGAAGAGCACATTTGCCTTATTTTACATTTCTTCCAGCAGCAACCCACCTCAGTAATTCAATATGAGCAGGCCTGGTTGTTAACTCACCATCCACAAAAAATGCTATATGTGGAAAATCTGTGTTCAGGTTTTGAAGGCAGCTCCTCGGGTGATGTAATTTGTTAGAGCCTACTGACATCAATGGGCCTATGACATTTACACCAGCTGAAGAGCTGTCTCACAAATTTCTAGAGTTGCAGTGGCCAGGACTAGTATATAGAGAGGGTACTCAGCCTCTAGGTAGGGAAAATGCACATTCAGCTCAGATGTTGTGCATGTGAGTATTAAAAGTTAGGATCCTAGAAAACGTTCTTTCCAAGAATAAAATTCTCACTAGGTTTATGGTCCCTATATTATAAGATTAGCTTAATTTTAAAAAATATCTTATTAAAAATAAAAAGGTAAGTAGCACTGAGTATCATAAAGCAAAATCCAACTCTATTTACACATGGAAATATAACCTACCAACTGAACTTCCCCAAATGCACCTCTGCCAATCACCTTCACAACTTCATAATCTTCAGCTTTCATGCGCAAATCTCTGATTTTATTAATTGTGTCTTTATCTGTATAAAGAGAAAAAATAAAGCATTAAAACAGTACAGAAATTCATTAATAAAGCCTTCACTGTCTTTCTATACAGGTTATTACAGTGCTACACATTATACACCTGGGGGAATACTGCAAGCACAGAATTAATGTCCCCTGCAGATTATTCCCCTCCCAACCCCTGCAGAATAATTGATTCTGATGGGGAGGAGAAGGGAAGCCGCAAGAGAGGTCACTGTTTCTGTACTGTAGTTCAAATGAATTATTACACAAAGTTCTATATTAATATTCCTAGTAAGGAATCCATTTTTAAAAATATATTTCCTCAATCTTTTCTGTTGTCTGTATTGTTACTGACAAATATTCTGAAATAAATTTTACCAAAATAATTGAAACTGGCGTGATTATATTGTGTTATTTTGACAAAACATGCAGAATTTTACAGAATTTAAAAAGACTATGCACAGAATTCACCCAGGAGTAACATTAAAAACATTAGAAAGGAACTTTCATATTAAGAAAATTTTTCAAGTGTACTGGATTTAACAGAAAAATCAATTTACATTTCATTTACTGATAACTGTTCTTATGACATTTGATGCTTATTAAAAAATACGTTTAAGACAAAGTCTTGCTCATCTTATGGAAAGCTGTATTCTGAATCCATGACCTCACTTTCATTACCATGGTAACAGAAAAATGTCACAGTACAACAACTTCATTGTACGATCAAGCTAAAAAGGAAACAGTTTAAATGGCGAAAGCTCACATTCAAAACAAATATCTGAAAAAGCTACTGGAATGGAGAAATTCTGCATCTAAGGTGACCTGCATGTATACAGAACAATATAAAAAGACCATCATTAAAAGGACATGTATGTAAAAGATTTGAGAAAAGAGTTGAGAAACTACCTTACCACAGGTATAAAACACACTTAAACAAGCTCCTTAGAAAACAAACTGCTGGTACTTTTATTACTTTTCTGTAGTTGAAAAAGTGGATTTTAATTTAAAACATGTAGTGAGAATCATTGTAATTATTTATATAAACCTGTCATTCTTTAAACTACAAAAATTTACAAACTCCCAGTGGGCAGATATTCTAATTCCAAATTTGGTCATGGATTAAAAACAGGCTATTTTAATCCATATGGGTCAGCACTGGCATGAGACTACATGGAAAAGCTTCACGTTTTGGTACAAGCAGAGAACAGCTTTTAAACAGCTCCATTTTTAACATTCACAGCAATAATCCTGTTTTATTTCCAAAATAGAATTTTAGACCAAAAATGAAAGTTTTGAAAGAATTGTGAAGGGAGGAACTCGTATTGCGGTAATCAAGATTATTTTTAAATAATTATTTGGCATGCTACTAAAAATTACTTGGTTGTCCTATATACAGAGCACATTTAAAAACAAAAGATGCATGCAGAAATTAATTTTCATATTAAAAAGGACCAATTTAAAATAAAGCAGCAGGAATGCAGCTGAATTCCAGTAACAAGGAGTTTTCATAAAACTCCATACCTTGGTCTGAATATTCTTTTCCCTTGATTTCTAATGTAAACCCCTGGTTTACAGAGCAGTATATACCATGCACAGATTTTAATAAACTATGCTACAGAAATAAAGAGTTACAAGTGTGATTCAGATTCTGTAAAATGGTTAGAATCTTTAGTAAACTGCATAAGATCTAATTTAAGTTCTTTGACTATTCAAGCAAGGTTGACTTGGTCTAAGGCTAGAGGATCAGTAGGACTGGATGGGGGTTGAAATATAACAAATCACCATGGCAAAGCTTTTCTGTTTGTCAATAATTGGTTGCCTAACAATCCCATTGCAAGAAGACTGTCAACACTGCAGGAAAAGTCTTCACACTAATGCAGATAAAAGCAAGACATGACGTGAAAGTTTGCCTCAAATGGCTTCAGACATAAACTTAGCCTATGACCAGGTTAATGTCACTCGTTTTTGAAGGCTCAAAGGACAGAAAGGTTAAAAAAAATGTGAAAAACTTTTATTCGGTCATCAAACAGATGTTTAATACTATACACTCAGCTATTGTTTTTCAAAGGGTTCATATTTCAGTCACTTTAATTAACATAAGGCTAAAACTGGCATTTGAATAACACTAGATGCAATTTTTTCTTTAAGTTACTATAATAGATACTTATTTTGTTTTTAAAGAAGATGTAAATCAAAATAAAATTTGGGGTGGTTTGTGACTGTTGACTTTTTTTTTTTTTAAACTAAAGACCACCGACTCGTTTTGAAAGGCAAAAATTTTGAAATAATTTATTCTATAGTGTATTGAAGTACCACTTGGTATCTTAACAGAGTAAATGAAAATGCATTGTTTACAGCAATTTAGGTCCAAATATTATAAAATGGCTAGTTGGGCTGTGTGGGCATTTGCAAATTGCAACTTAAATGTCTGAAAGACAGCCACTATATGTGCATTAAATTCTTAAACAACTCTCTTAGACAATATGTTACAGTAACATCATAAGTCATATAGAATCTGCTGCTTGTAATAGGAAAATGTATCTTATGGAAAATTTCCTCTTTTTGATTTACAAGGTCCACAGACCAATTAATCAATCAGCTCTTAGCCTGTATGCAGCTACAAAAGCTGAAGCAGACCTGTCTGTCACTGATAGGAGAGAGCATGGCCAGCTACACCTAAAAGCCTGCCAGTTGAGACAGCTTCCATAGGAATGGATATCTCCCTTATTGTCTGAAATTTGATAATGAGCTTATATGCACTGAACGATAAACTCTGAATTCCTACTGCAGACTAAGTTTGTGAACCATTTTGAAGGAACTAAACATGGATTTGTAGATCCTCTCTGGACAATCTTCAGAAACCACTTGCTGGAAGCAATTCAAGGCCAACAATCTACAAACTGAAGGAGATGATCTCCATTGCAATGGTCTATTCCATTTTGATGTGGCAGTGAGATAGGAGTTGTTCAGGAGGACCTGAAGCACCACTAGAAGGTGGATGGGTCAAACCTGGACTTGCCTTCTCTGGATCTAACCACTTTCCCCAGGAGTAACAGAAATTATTTTGTCTGCCAAACCTGCTGGTCTGGAAGCCTGAAAAGGATTGCTTGGGTTTGGAATAGGATTTACATTCCCTCCTGTGGGGCTTGTCAGGAGACAGAGTCGACTTTTCTTTGACTGAGGAATCTGTCACCACTTTAGTATTATCAGAATATTAAAAGGAAAATGATTTGTAGAACTGATGGATAAAGTCACCTAAGCTTAGACATGTCTTCCAACTGCGCAATCACACATGTCAATGGGTAACCACATTGTAGCCCATCACTCTTGCGGAATACTGGTGGGCATCCAGAGAGTTTTCATAAATACAGCCTGATGCCAGGGAGATCTTTCCAGGAGAGAGAGAGAGAAACTGTGGCACTTCCTTTATATGAGATGATAGATTCAGACAGATCTTCTATCCGTGCCAATACTGTTCAGGCAAAGCATTTGGATGCAATGAAAGTTTTCAGTTATGCGAGAACTCAGAGCTTCTTCTGAGCTCTGTATCCATCCTCCTGTCTATGGGGTTCTTAAGATTTAACTCTCCATCTGTAAGTATTGCATTACACTTAACTAGGGATGCCAGTGCCACATCAACATTAAGAATGGAAATGAAATCTTAAACTTGCACACATTTCTTAGTCATCTTGGGCAGCCCAGAGCCCTCTGATTCCCCGCCGCGGCTGGGATTTAAAGTATTTTTATTGGTTTTTTTTGCAAGATCCCGATTATAGGCCGCACCCCTCGTTTAAAGACTTAAATTAGGGGGGGAAAGTGCGGCCTATACTCGGGACAATACGGTACATTGCTGTGATCTTTTCTCATTTTATCTTATGGTATAATTATTCTGTTTGTTCAAAATACAGAAGAATTGGAGTTGAAATTTTAAAAGTGACAAAAGCAAGAAAATGTAGTTAAAAGACACTAAGTTATTATAATTGACGATTTAAAAAAAAAATTTTTTGCACTTCTTTCAACTTGGACTGTGAAAGCAAAGTGGCAAGTTCAGTTCTGTTTATAGTCAGCTTCACTTTAGCGTTTTAGAACAATGCTACAACCTATAGATTGCAAACACTGCAAGGGAGTATTTCTTGTTTTATTTTTAAACTGCTTTCCATTGGAACTAAAAAAAATCATAGATTTGTTTCAATGTGTCTTAGGTTATGTAAGAGCTTTGGAAAAAAAAAAAAAAAAAAAAACCCCAACCAAGCAACAATATGGACCAAATAAGACTTGACTTTGTCTCTTTATGGCAACCACTCACTCAGACTCACCCCACTGTGTTTTGGTACAGTATTTATGCACACAGAACACTGTCATCTTACCTATTATAAAACCCTATATTCTTTGCTTTTTGTTGTATACATCTCCACCTTGATACTATTTCAGGCTATTTTATGCTCATATGTGATATGTAATTTTTACTTAGAGAAATAGGTTTTAATGAAGATGCAACTCTGTGAGTTTCATTTTCTTACCACTAATGCAAAATTGGGAGTTTTTCTGAGCCTAACAGTTTTTTTAATAATCAAAATTACATTAATTGTAATTGCTGCATTGAGTATTCTGTTTGCCTAGTTCCAGTTTCTCCTTTCTCCAATAAAGTTTCACCACACCTTCTTTGAAAACAACTGAGTACACAATAAGTTCATGATAACAAGGTTATGCTAGCTTAGGTGTAACTTCAACTGTGGGAAGTTAAACAAAAAACTTGTTCTTAGGCATCTGAGCAATCAGCCCACAGCAAAAAAGGCCTTAACTAAAGTAGGCTCTACACATTTCAGCTTTCATTATATACTATTTTAGGGCTAGTAATTTGTAACAGTAAGATTATTTGAAAAGTCATGGTGTGATCATGGAAAAAAGGGACAAACTCAAATTTAAAGTAAAAATATTAAGTCATACATTGTATTATTTTAATCAAATTATCCCCTATTATGCAATAAACAATTAAAAACTATTTAATAACATTATTTAACATTTAATACATTACAAAACACTATCATAATGCCTGTCAGTTCAGTCCACAGTAACACCCAGACCAGTATCTGCAACCTCTCTGTCATCAAGTGACATGGTGGACTGATTTAAAATCAGAGCAATTAAAATCAGTGATTTTAATCATGATTTAAAATCAAGCAAGCAGGAAACCATGATTTAAATAATCCATTTTAATCTTGTTTTGCATTTGTACTTTTTAGTTATTTTCCTAAAGGCTGATTCTCCATGGTTGGCAACCATTACAACATGTTAAATTTGCAACTGAATTTGGAACTTTTTGCTAACCAGGACACACTATATCTACACACATTGATTTAAGCAATTATATAGCTTAACGTACCTTTGCAGTCATCATTTTTACTTTTTTTATGATAGAAAATGGTAAATGAAACATTTCTTATTCACAAGAGGATGATTAATTTTTACTCATAACTTGTGTCAAGATCTATTTGGCTAGAAATTGGAATTACATTAAAATGCACAAAAATATTTAAATGTTTTCTTGAATTTTTTAATGTTAACCTTAAATGAGCTGGACGAAAGACAAAGTTTATTAAAACAAGTTTTGCATTTAAAACTGATTTATACAATAAAAGTAGTAGTTTTTAATAGCTAGTGATTTAAACTGAGTTTTTCTAGTCAACATGTCCTTCAACATTTTAGAACTAATAGATCTCATCCTCTCATATCTAGTTTTTATTTGCAGATTGAAAGAGAAAAAGGCAGCAATGCTTGTTTTCAACTCCATATCCGTTTCTTAACTTTGAATGAACTAGTCATTGAACTGAACCAGCTGAATAAACTGAAAAGACGACAATATCCTCTGTGTTCCTGCAAAAAAAAAAAAAAAAAAAAAAAAAAAGCTACTGATGTCAAGTTAGTTTAGTACTACAGCAAACTCTGGTTCTAGGTGCTTAGCCACTGACTTCCAACAGTCTAATAGTGTGATTTGCTTTAAAACTTTGGCAGCAAACATACTGCTTATTTATTTAATTTAAATTTTAATATATTATAGTAAATTTTAGGCCTTAATACAGGTTGCCATAATTTCAAATTTCAAAAGGATTATTTTTAAAAAGAAAAATGTATTTACATTTTTAAAATCTGATTTTTTAAAAATCATTGATTTTTATCTACTTTGCCATGTAACACCATTAGCCCTCATTTATTGATTCTTAATCCCTCAAACTATTACACAGCCGAGGCGCAGGAGGTTGTTGACCTCCTGAACGAGGAGCTGCTCATGAGAAGAGTCCCTAAAGAGGGACGGGGAAGGGGGGGGTGAGAGGAGTGGTTGGCAGTAAACTATAGGGTATAGCCCAACAAAACTGTATCAAGCACCCAACGGTCAAAGGTGATATGGGACCAGACTGACCAGAAAGGGCAGAGGTGGTTGAGGAAGGGGAGGGATGGATCCATCAGATTGGCTCAGGCCCCATCCTTGGCAGCACCCTCAAAACAACTGCTTTTGACCTCCCTGGATTCGGGGAGGGTCACGTTATGCAGCCAGGCGGAAAGAGGACAGGTATCACTGCCTATGCCCCTTGTCTTTATCCTTCCTCCTGTTGAAGCCCGCTCTGGGAGTTCCCCAGGACCTAGACTGCTGCGGGGGAGGAGGCAAAGGACAGAAAGGCTTCCTGGACTGTTGCGGGGAGATGAAGGCCAAGGGAGTAGAGGGTGGCTCAGGAGTCTTTAAGGCAGTGCAGCCATGAGTCCGTAAGCTCAGAGAAGAGTCCAGTGCCATCAAAAGGGAAGTCCTGGATCTCTTGGGACGTGGCCTGCGTCTCTTGGGACAACCCAGAGGACTGCAGCCAAGAGCTGTGTCTCATGGCCACCACAGATTCGACCACCCAGGCCACCAAGTCAGCCCCCTGGCAACCAATGTGCCTTCATCCACCAGTGTGGCAAACTTCTGGGCATGGTCTTGTGGGAGGGACTCTCTGAATTTATTCAGGGAGTCCCAGAGATTGAAATTAATCAACAGGTCTCCTGGGACGCTATAGAGACCCTGAATTGTAGGCTAGCTGTCGAATAAACTTTTCTGCCAAACAAATCAAGTCTTTTGGCCTCTTTGTTCTTCGGCATGCTGCTAACTTGACCCTCTCTGTCCTTTTTCATTCACGGAGGACACAACCAGTGGTGCTACAGGGGGATGCATATAGAGATATTCAAATTCCTTTGCAGGGATGCAGTATTTATTTTCCACCTTCTTGGATGTCGGCGGAATAGAGGAGGGGGTTTGCCACAATGACTTGGCAATTTTAAGGACCCCCGGGTGTACAGGCAATGCGACCCGAGCCTGTACACCTGAAGCGGTCGTCGGCCTCCTCAGCCTGGAGGTTTAAGTTCTCAGCCACCCATTGAAGGAGGGTGTGGCGCTCCTGAAAGTCGTCCGGGGGACTGGCCTTGTCAGGGCACAATGACAAGGACTGTTCCACTTGCATAGGTGCGCATTCCCCCTCCTTGTCTGGGGAATGCTCCTTTGGTGCTGGTGTCCTGTGCGCTGGTGCCGCGTACGGCTCAGTACCGTGCTCTGGCTGTGGTGCCGGTGGTACCATTACTGGCTTATCCAAGGCAGCCAGGGAGGGCTGAGAATGTGTGACTGGCATCACCAGCACTCTCTCATGGGTTCCAGTACTGCCACTGGGTAAGCCACTGTCCCTGCTGCGACAACACTGTGGTTGCTGCTGCGACTATCTCTTGAGTAGGAGGAGAATTCCCTTGCTGGGGTGCCGGGCTAAATTCTTGTTCCGATCTGGATCACTGCCCCTCCAACAACCACGGTGGCAACCAGGGTTTGCCTGCTGAGGCAAATGCAAGTAGCGATGTCTGCCAGAGGAGTGGTACCGGGGAGACCAGGACTGGTGCCATGATTCCGAGCAGCCCCCTCCAGGACGGTGACTGACGACTAGGAGACCACCTGGGGGAAGAGTGACCGGGGCCTACGTGACCTGTGGCCAGAAGTTCGCCAATACTTGCAGTACGGGGAACGGTGTTGCGGCTCCGGCGTCTAGTAGGTGGGGAGCGCATCGGGGACCTGGGTTGTCTAGTTGGAGAGCTAGGATACGGAGCTAGGGTCCAAGGTCACAGAGACGGGGATGTGCACCTGCAGTCCAGTGATCGGGGGTGCTCCGCCCTCCTATGAGGCTGCATTCCGATAGGCTTCCCGTTCGATGCTGGGGTCGTAGCTGGGACAGTCACCTAGTGTGGCGCCTGCAGAGCCGGTCGGCTTTCCTCTTTGGCCGCCAGTACTGCTTCGGGTCCTGACGGCCCTGGGAGAGGCTGGAGACCTTCGCTCCTTCTTGGGGTCGGAAATGGATCCCTGGCCAGGCTCAGGGTCAACCTCAGTGCTATCCCCATGAAGCCTCACAGTGGGCGTATGGCCTAACAAAGGTCATTTGCTCACAGACCCCTTGTCCTTCGGTGCCAAGGTGCTCCTCTTCTTCTGGCGCTTCTTCACCCGGTACTGTTCCCCCTTGCCAGTGCTGAAGCACTTTGCACTGAAGCCAAAGTACTCAGTGTAGGTTCTGCGGTGGAGGGCTCCGACATGGGGCAGAGCACAGCCTCCAGGAAGAGGGCCCTTAAGTGGATATCCAACTTCTTTTGTATACGGAGACACAAGTTCTTACAAATTCAACACTTGTCCTTTCTTTGGTCTTCCCCAAACAATTCAGGCAGCTGTCGTGGGGGTCACTGATAGGCATCGGCCTGCTGCATGATGCACATGGCTTGAAGCTGGGTGAGCGTGGGATGCCCCGCTCAGGGGCGAAGTCCCAGCCAGGACTCTGCATACCCTAACTTACTAACTACTATGTACAGAATAGGTAGAACAAAGGACTATGAATAACCGCTAACACTCTTGCTAAAGACAAGACAAGGCACTCCAATCAACCGTCACAGGCAGTAAGAAGGAACTGAGAGGACGTAGGGTCGGTGGCACCTAATATACTGACACATGAGCGCGGCACTCAAGGGGATGCCACAGCCGACCCTAGGGATACCACTAAGGCAAAAGTCTCCAACAACTGTGCACATGGGCACGCACACACCTAGACTGGAATAGACATGAGCAAGCACTTGAAGAAGAACCATGACTCCTGTGAAAAAACGGCTGCATTCATAATTATGAAAAATCTTATGTTTACTTTAAAAGCCATTCTATTTAAAGGGTCAAGATGAGTTAAGAGTTTACAGTTCTGAAGTTCTTTTCGAAGTGAAACAAATGCCAACATTAACCATAATGACGATGCAGTAATACACAGTGGTGCCCTTCAGCTGCAAAAGATAATACATAATTATCTTTTATGTATGATAAAGCTGATGATTTTTTCACTGCTCCCTTAAAGGACTAAAAAAATATTTCCTTGTTCATTTTGTTCTTTTGCACTAGACAAACACTGGGGTTTTTAATGAAGCTTAAACCACATAGCTAAATTTCATGTGCACCAAAAATAATTTAAATCAGCAAAAAAAGAAAAGCAAAATTCTGCACCGCTAGCACTAAGCATACCAAAAAAAGAAGAAATACATCAACTACAGGGTTTAGGCGTCTCATGTAGTTTAAGGCAAGAAACCTTATACAACAATAACCAGCTAAATATATCATGTACCAATAGTTTGCTAATCTACACTCTTTGTGGCTTACTGAAATCATATTGTCTGTGATGGTTTTAGTAACGTTGTGCTGTGATAATTGTTTATGATTTACTATTTTAGGAAAGATACAAAATATTAAGAATGTGATGACTGTAAATTTGATTTTGAATAAAGAGTTTTATTTATCACACAAGTGATCTTTTCTTAACTCAGTACAGCTTCAGAGCACTGTACAAATCTTATGTAAATATTTAATGTTATCATTACTTAAAATTCTAAGTGCTAGACCAGAGTACAGTCCCTCACTTCTGGGAATCTAGTATGCTGGATGTGGGAAGAAGCGGGGAGCAAAAGGATTGTTTAAATAGTTAGTAGTACCCCAGCTAGCTGCAAAGTGGCAAGGATGGCTCCCCACTTCTGCCAGAAGGATTGCCCTGGCACAGGTTTTGATAGGGAAAGTGAATCTTCAGGACTGAGAAGAATATAAAAAAAAAGTAAAATGTAGGTCTACATTTTTGAATGTGACTAATGAGTCTGGAGTGCCCAACTTGAAACACCTTGAAGGGGCTTGATTTTCAGGGCTGGGTGTTCAGTCATTTCTGAAAGTCAGGCTCCTTTAAAATTTCAAGATTGGCCCCCCAAAACTGAAGCACTAAAAATCACTTGTAACTTTTGAAAATCTAGATCCTAGTTATTAATCACTATTTATATTTAGTTATAACTTGTTATTTAATATTATAATAAAAAAATTAAAAATACTTACATCTGTTTAAAAAGTTGTCTATATTTTTGTTTTTTCTTAAGGCAGGAAAATCCAAATCATACACCAAAGCATCTAATCCATCCTGAACAAAGAGAAGCACAAACAAAGTTATATATCCTTTTGAACTATAATTAATTATGTTAATCACAGAGACAAGAAACAATTGCCCTTGCCAAATTTCCACATTAATGAAGATTATGCAATTAGCAAATTTAAATATATTTAAAGGCAATATACTGTTATTTAGCTTTTATTCCACTTTTCACCAGAAAGCCTGTCTACAACACAGTCTCCATGCATCCCATAAAGGAAAAAAAAAAAAAAAAAAAGATGGACAAACATAATTAACTCATATGTTTTAAAAGAAAAAACATGCCATTTCTTAAGTACTCTTCTTGTACTTTATTACTGTGTTTCATTCTAGAAAGTGAAGAAAATATAATTTTGACGTGGACTAATGCGCACTGCTGACAAAGAGTAAAAAGTACATCAGATAGCAAGAATTACAGGCCCTGTAAGAGTCAGAGGGTAATTGTGAGAGAGAAGAGCATGATGTTAATTTAAGGCCAAGCTTCAACCAAGTTGAGTACCAGCATTAGATTCTTTTTATTTTAATTAAGATTATTTTTCAAATTTACACAGCAGGGACTTCATCCCGCAAACACGTATGTCACTTCATGCACGTGTATACTCTCATGGAATTCAATGGGACTACTCATAAGCATGTGAGTTACTTTACATACAAGTGTTTTTCTGCAACAAAGCCTAGCACAGGATCAGAAACAGCCAGCCATGGGTTCTCTAGCTACTACAAAACTGCAAACTATTAGGGCTTGTCTTGATAAACAGTGAGTGACAAGGTGGGGTGTGAATGTACAGCACACAAGCCACACACTAACTTTCCATATGGGCCCTGTTATTGCACACTAAAAGTTCCCTAGTGCATAGTAAACTATTTCCAAGTGGAATAGATCAAAGCACATGAGGGAACTTGCAGTGCACAGTAATAGGGGCCACATGAAACGTTAATGCTCTGCACACTAGTGCACTGTATATATTACACTGTATATTTACACCCTAACTTGCTGCTCACTAACTGTTCATCTAGACAAACCTTAAGATACTCAAGAACAAGCATAAATGCATACAACAAGACACTTTGCAGGTCCTATGAAGTGCCTTTTCCAATAGGAGCTGAGTGTGCTCTTAACTTCACAGGAAGCATACAGCACCTCACATGGTTATGCCCTACATCTCTGATAAGAAAACAAACTCTTTACCTCCCAACAACAAATGGCATCTCAGCTAATAAAGGCCCATCAAGTGTCCTGGATGACTAAAGCTCAGAAAATTCAGTTAAAACTGTGTTGGAAAACCTTCTTTTGCAGACAGATGTTTAAATGGCAATTACAAAAATAAGAGAGTGAACTGTGCTAGTGTAAGCTCTAAGACTTTCTAGATTAAGTCTTTGACTAATACCTTAAAATAAACCCACACTACTGATCCAAGGGACCAATATCCCACAAATTTGCATGGCTGGAAAATAAATGCTATGGCATACACCATTTGAAAGTCTAGTTTTTCAAAAAGCATTCCATTACACAGCACAAACAAAATCAAATCTTTCTGATTAAAAAAACTAAAAAAAGACAAAAACAAAAAACTTCCGCTGCACTTTCAATTTGAACCTGATTTTACTGTCCTCCATCTCAAAAAAATGTCAGAGCTAGAATCAATGCCATCTGAATGGAAGTTATCAAGAAGCATCCATACTTTCGAATGACAAAGTATGAACCTTTAACTCAGAGGTCTGAGTGATGAGTGTTAAAAATCATACCAGAATTAAATTTAGTGATGGTAATGGGAATAAAGATAAGAGGGAAATCAGAATAACCGGACTTTAAAGCATGGATGTTATCACACTTGTTAAATTCATTACTTTAAAAAAAAAATTAAAAATTGCTGCTGAATGTTAATCATTTGTACAATACCTAACACAATGGAGTCTCAGTACTGTTTGGAGCTCCTAGTCACTACTGTAATATAAATAATGAACAACTAAGTAGAATGTCTCAATATTTTCAAAAACAACAAGGAGTTCAGTGGCACCTTAAAGACTAACAGATTTATTTGGGCATAAGCTTTGTGGGTAAAAAACCACTTCTTCAGATGCATGGAGTGAAAATTACAGATGCAGGCATTATACAATGACACATGAAGAGAAGGGAGTTGCCTCACAAGTGGAGAACCAGTGTTGAGAGGGCCAATTCGATCAGGGTGGATGTAGTCCACTCCCAATAATAGATGAGGAAGTGCCAATTCCAAGAGAAGCAAAGCTGCTTTTGTAATGAGCTAGCCACTCCCAGTCCCTATTCAAATCCAAATTAATGGTGTTAAATTTGCAGATGAATTTAATGTTTTTGTGGATACAGATTAACACCGCTACCCCTTGATACTCAATCTTTTCACAAAACTTAAAGAAAAGTTAATTTTATACTTCTGCTGTGATTCTCTTTTACAGTGAAGTGGGAGAGGCTTTCAGGACCCGTACTCCTTTTGGTCCTGGAGAGTGATCAGATAGAAACAATCAGTAACTGGATAACACAGTATACTAACTATTTTTATGGATCAAAAGTTTGGAGGAAAATACAAGAAGTCTGAAACAATTTACTCCCCAAAGAGAAATGGTAATGAAGATATACAACATGAAAATGTGAAAACTAACAACAAAAATTGTTTACTAAACTAATGAAAGTTACATTTTCCAGACTTTACCTGGAAAATCTAATAAAAGGAAACCAATCCTTTAAACCTGACGGTGTTAACAAAAGAAGAGGATAATAATCCCGGGCCATACTGTGATCTAACTAATATGCCTAAGCAAGGGAGCACAATGTACACTATTACTCCGATGGACTAGCTACCAACACATTATGGGGAACAGAAGGTGAAGGAGAGCAGCCTCTGCTCCGCTGCTACTATCCTCTCTCCCCCTCAGTTGTTCAGGGAAAGGGTGGTCAGGAATGAGGAGAGTGCAGACCCTTCGTGCCACTTTGCCCTCCACCTCCAAATACACTGGGTGAGGTAATTTGCTTTAGGCATACCAGCAAAAATACTTCTCCCAAAAGTTTTTTTTTTTTTGGGGGGGGGGGGGGGAATAAGAACCAGATTGTGACTCTGATTTAGAATCAGATTCCTTATCTGCTCCTGGGATAATGCAACTACCTGCTTGCTGCCTCTAGCTCAGGGCTTGCAGAAAAGCCTCAATTTAGCCCTTTCTTTGAAAAATACAATCCTAAAATGTTGCATATGATCATCTGTGCCAAATTAAAATATTTGCAGGATTGTAAATTTTCCTCACTTTTTCTTTTCAAATATTAAGATGTACAGTAAGTCTAGTACAATAAGAATCTAAAGATGTATATATATTTGAGGTTTGTTTCAAAAATAAGGGTGAGACACAATCCATAAGAAGTCCACAACTATGGCAGGTGAGAATGGATTTTAAATACAGATCAGTCATACACAGTACATGTGAACAGAGTCATATACAGAATTAATCCAAAAACACAACTGGGTTCATAGTAGGCCACAAATACTTCAGATCATCACTGTTTTACTTGGAGGCACCCATCTCTATCAAAGATCAACGATAAAGGATGGCTAAATTGATACTGAACCATGTCAAGCTATTCAACAATCTGAAGTTCAGTTTAAAAACAAATTTGAAAATCAGGCAAAAAAGAGTGTTTAACAAAGCTGTCATCAGGCCAAGAGATGCCTATTTAAACACGCTTTCCTGGAGAAATGGTGGAAGCAGTCCTTCAGTATCCAGCCACCCATTGCTAAAGTCCTGAGAGTGGAATCTACTCTGCCCCAGCTCATTCAAAAGAAAAGAGGATATAGGATTTCAAACTTTTTAAAAAGAATAAAGAATTGTAATGTTGTTTTAAAGGTGAACTGCAGAGAAAAGAAAAAACTGAGTTAAGGCTGGATTTTTGTGCTGATTTCCCCCTCCTTAAGCTAAGGGTTGGGGTATTCAGAATAAATTGGTATTAACTAATTTTTTTTTAATTACTCCTGTGTGAAACCCTCTCATTACTTCCTGATTAATTAAAATAAATATTTAAAAGTCTAATAAATCTTTTAAAAGGGGAAAAAGGAGGAGCCAGGGAACTATAAACCAGTCAGGCTGCCCTCGATACCTGGGAAGCTACTAGGGTAATATATAAAACATTTAAATTGTGAATACCTGGAGGATGCAGCCAGTATGGATTTACTAATTAGAAATCACACCAAACCAGCTTGATTTCCTTCTTTGACAGGGTAACTTATTTGGTGGATTGGGGGAATGTGGTGGACATTATACATGAACTTCAGCAAGGCTTGAGACACTGTCCCACACGACATCCTGATAAGTAAGATGGAGAAATATAGGCTCAGCAGAACTACCATTAGAGGATACATAATTGGTTAAAAAAACACAAACAAATAGTAACTATTAATGGAATGGGAAATCTCAAGTCGGGTTCCATGGGGATCTGTTCTGGGTCCACCTTTGAGGATAGAGCTAAAATTCAAAGAACATAAGAACATAAGAAAGGCCGTACCGGGTCAGACCAAAGGTCCATCTAGCCCAGTATCTGTCTACCGACAGTGGCCAATGCCAGGTGCCCCTGAGGGAGTGAACCTAACAGGCAATGATCAAGTGATCTCTCTCCTGCCATCCATCTCCATCCTCTGACGAACAGAGGCTAGGGACACCATTCTTACCCATCCTGGCTAATAGCCATTTATGGACTTAGCCACCATGAATTTATCCAGTCCCCTTTTAAACATTGTTATAGTCCTAGCCTTCACAACCTCCTCAGGTAAGGAGTTCCACAAGTTGACTGTGCGCTGCGTGAAGAAGAACTTCCTTTTATTTGTTTTAAACCTGCTGCCTATTAATTTCATTTGGTGGATCTTGATAAACTGGAGAACTGAGCTATAAACAAAATGAAATTCAACAAAGACAAATGAAAGGTGCTACACTGAGGGAAGAAAATCCAAATGCACAAATACAGACTAGGGCAAGGTTTCTCAAACTGGGGGTCGGGACTCCTCAGGGGTTTGCGAGGTTATTATATGGGGGCTTGTGAGCTGTCAGCCTCCACCCCAAGCCCTGCATTGCCTCCAGCATTTATAATGGTGTTAAATATATTTTTAAAAGTGTTTTTAATTTATAAGGGGGGGTTACACTCAGAGGCTTGCTACGTGAAAGGGGTCACCAGTACAAAAGTTCGAGAGCCACTAGATTAGGGTATAACTAGCTTTGCATCAACACTGAGGGCTTGGCTATACTCGAAACTCCAAAGCACTGCCGCGGGAGCGCTCCCGCAGCAGCGCTTTGGAGTGTGAGTGTGGTCGCGGCGCCAGCGCTGGGAGAGAGCTCTCCCAGCGCTGCAGGTACTCCACCTCCCTGAGGGGATTAGCTTACAGCGCTGGGGCACTGTTTACACTGGCGCTTTACAGCGCTGTAACTTGCTGCGCTCGGGGGGGGGGGGTGTTTTTTCACACCTCTGAGCGAGAAAGTTGCAGCGCTGTAAAGCGCCAGTGTAGCCAAGGCCTAAGAAGGAGGATTTCGGAGTTCTGGTGAATCATAACCTCAACATGAGTCAACAATGCAATGCAGTTGCAAAAAAAAAATGCAGTTTTAGGTTGCATTAACATAGGCATGGCATGCAAATCACGGCAGGCGATAGTACCACTCTACTCAGCTGGAATTCTGAATCCAATTTTGGCCACCAATGTACAGAAAGGAAGTAGAAAAACTGGAAAGAATCCAGATGCCAGCAACAAAGATAATCAAAAGGGACAGAATGCAAGCCATGTGACCAAAGGCTGAAGAAACTGGGTATGTTTAGTTTGGAAAAGAGGAGATTAAGGGGGGACATGACAGCAGTCTTCAAATACTTGAAAGGCTGCCATAAAAAAAGATGGAGAAAAGTTATTCTCTCTTGCCACAGAAGGCAGCACAAGAGGCAATGGGTTCAAACTACAGCATGGCAGATATAGATTAAATCTCAAGAAAAACTTCCTAACTGTAGGAGAATGAAACAGGACTACCTAGGGAGGTTGTGGAAGCACCTTCACAAGAAGTTTTCAAAAGGAGGCTGGATAGCCATCTATCTTGGATGGGTTAGACAACAAATCCTGCATCTTGACGAAGGGTTAGACTAGATGACCCTTGCGGTCTCTTCTAACCCTATGATTCTAAGTATTTAATATATGAGGTTAATGGTATGTGAAAACCAGGTAGATTTGTGTGTTTGTTTTTTTCTATTTTCATAAAGCTTGTTTAAAACCTATTAGCTCAGATGGCAGAGCTTGCAAACTCCACAGGCTGTGCGTGAATGGAATGAGGAGATGATACTTGAACTCGCAATTACACAGTTACACCAACAGGGAAGAAGTATATGAGCACTAGAAGTGAAAAATGACTTTTAGCGAATCAATAGAAACAACGAATATGGAGATTGGGAAGAGTGGAGCAGCTATGGTATATTAGTAGTTATACCTGCAAGAAAGTGAACGGGAAGTAGGAAGTGGTGCATGAGCGCTGCTATTCTTTATTCCCAGCCAGGGCCAGGATTGGCTGCAGAGATACACACACCTCTCTGCATTCTAGTTTCCCTCTTTCTTTCTAATCTTTCCAGTCATTTTGGCTATCTAGCTTCCCTCTAAGTTAAACAAGTAAATACCCCTTTTTCTAAAGGCATCCAGTGCTCATGTACTCTTCCACAAAAGAAAGCAGTGATGCACCATTATCAGTAGTTGCACAGCCTCTAGCCCACCTTTCAACTTTAACCTAGCTTTGCATGACTAGTAGGGAAGACAGTTTGTAACAGGTCTAATGGAAATCATGCATTTCATTTACATTTTTGAAACTTTAGAGGGGTCAAAAAGTGCTTCCCCAAGAGTGATGTGTGTGGTGGTGGAAGAAGCTAAATACAGCCTCAATTTTGGAGTCACTGTGATGACTCCATACAACCACTACATTGACTGGCCTGAGGATCTCACAGGCAATTCACTCAGCTGCTAACTTTATGCTCTGATCCATCCCTAATGTAATCTAATCATGGTTTGTCCAGTCTCAAAGTCCTTTTCTCCCACTGTTTGGTCCTTTTTGTAAATCTAGCTTAGGTTCCTGTGCCACAGTATAATCATTCTAAATCAGGGGTGGGAAAACTACGGCCCACGGGCCGCATCCAGCCTGTCAGACCTTTTAATCCGGCCCTTGAGCTCCCGTCGGGGAGCAGGGTCGAGGGTTGGCTCCACTCTGTGTGGCTCCCAGGAAGCAGCCGGCATATTCCCCATCCAGCTCCTACACATAGGGGCACTCAGGGGGCTCCGCACACTGTCCCCGCCCCAAGCTCCACCCCCCACAGCTTCCATTGGCTGGGAACCACGGCCAATGGGAGCTGCCTGGCCATGGCGCCTGCAGACAGAGCAGTGTATAGAGCTGCCTGGCCACGGCTCTGCACAGGAGCGGCGGGGGAGAGGGGAGGGACGACATGACCATGCCACTGCTTCTGGTAAGCACCACCCGGAGCCTGCACCCCTGAGCCCCCCCCGCCCCCTCATGCCCCAACCCCCACCCTCCAAAACACTCAATCCCAGCCTGGAGCCCCTTCCTGTACCCCAGAGCCTGGACCCCAGCAGAAGCCCTCATCCCCTGCACTCCAACTCCCTGCCCCAACCCTGATCCCCCTCTCGCCCTCCAAACTCCTCCGTCCCAGCCCGGAGCACCCTCCTGCACCCTAAACTCCTCATCTCCAGCCCCACTCCAGAGCCTGCACCCCCAGCTGGAGCCCTCACCCGCTGCCCCAGCCTGGAGCCCCCTCAACTCCTCATTTCTGGCTCAACCTCAGAGCCCCATACCCCCAGCCGGAGCCCTCCCCACCTCAATTTTGTGAGCATGCATGGCCCACCATACAATTTCCATACCAAGATGTGGCCCTTAGGCCAAAACATTTGCCCACCCCTGTTATAAATTCTTTCCTTCTGCTAAGTTTATTTTTTAATGCTTGTTTTAGTATCACACATTACAAATCTTTACATTTTGTAAAATAAAATTAAGCTTTCAGGAAGATATAAGAGTTGTGTTTCTCTTTAGTTACCCAAAATACCTTACTCTAATTATTCTATCCCTTCTGCCAATTTCTAATATAGTTCAGATATATTAACTCGATCATCTACTTCCCCCATCCAAATAAGGCACAATTTCTGCAAAACAACACTATGATTGGTATTATTTTCATTCATCCAGATTATATTAATATCTTGTGTAATTCCATTTGCACATTCTACATAGGGTGACCAGATGAGAGACGTGAAATATCGGGGTGGGGGTGCCGGTGGAGCAACAAAAAAAAAAAAGAAAAGTAAAAACCCTAGAGCTGGCGGCAGGAGGGGGACCAAAAAACCAAGAGCCGCCAGAGTATAGGAAAAATTGGTGGGGCTGAGCACCCACCAGCAGGTCCACGCCCCGCCCCCCCCGCATCAGCTCGCCTTCACTCTGCCTCCACCTCCCCTGAGCTGGCTGTCACGTTCTGCTTCTCCCCTCTCCCTCCAGCACTTGCTGATTAGCGCAAGCCTGGGAGGGAGGGTTGAGGAGGAGGAATGTGGTGTGCTTCGGGAAGAGGTAGGGCCAGGGCAGGGATTTGGGGTGGGATCCAATAGGGCAGTGAGGGGGTAGGGCTGGGGGCAGGGGCAGGGCGGGGATTTGGGGAGGGATCCAATGGGGAGCGGGGGCAGAGTCAGGGCGGGGCTGGGGTGGAGTTGGGGCAGGGAGGCGCGAGCCCCCTCCACCTGTGCACTGGAGGGCAAAATATCGGGACAATTCATGTCCCGACCGAACATCGGTCAAGACACAGGACAAACAAATATTGGGACAGTTCCAATAAAATCGGGACATCTGGTCAGCCTAATTCTACAGATTCTTCTGTCACTGGACTAAATATTCTAGAAAAAAAAGTTTCTAGACCTAGGACTGCAAAAATACATGTGGTACAAATTTGGAAGGTTAACTGATAAAGCACTGTCTTCCCAACTCTTACAGTACTTTACAGCATATTCCTTTTCTTTATATAAAGTATGTTTGGAGATGACAAAATATTTAAAAAACTCTATAAATTAAGAATACATTACTGGCTTTATCAAAGTAATAAGTAGCATAATTTTTATCAGAATTCCATCAATAGAATAGTCTATGTAGGTTTTCAGAACCTTTCCCCCAGAGAAAACACTTTATTTTTGAAAAATATGTATCGTGGTCTTGGGGGATTTTCAGCTACAATTGTATCTTTTGCATTGTTTTGGTATGATAATGATTTTTCCATTTTTTTGATATGGCAAACTGTGGGATTGTTTTGGTGAGAGTGTGGGAAGCTAGATATGCAAACTCAAGGACGGGCTAGTTCTCATCTGCTAGCAGGCAGTAAATAAAATAATAAATTAAAAGGTTGCATAGAATGGCAATTATCCAATAAAGTTACAGCTGTGCTTGTGTGTACCTTATTAACCAATTAGCAACTGCTTGATTGCTTGACCTTAATTGTATATAAGAGCATGCTAAAAAAAAATAAATAACTCTGCTATCAATCATATTAACTGCTAAGCTTTATCCACGCACGCCTGCGCTGCAACAGCAAACAATCATGCTTACATAAAAAAATTTTCTACTAAGCGAACTATCAAAGTTGTTTAGCAGCATTTGAAAGTCTGCTAAGAATTAGTCTTGATTTAACAGACTACTTTTCCCTTACAGTTTTGAGTCAGGCAGATAGATCTTCAGATGTGAAAGTATACTCATCACTGGTATTACTGCTTTAAATATTGCAAAATTTTCAGCTTGGAAAAAAGTAACATTCAAAACGTATAAGTTATGTTCATTGCAGTGAAGAGCTCTCCATTTTTCCACCTGCAGGAAAAAAAATTCTTCAAACTGTCTAAAGACCAAGAATCACAACCTCTTCCCTCCCCCATTATTTTACATTCACACCTTCTTGACTCCAAATTTGATTTATGCCATGGAGCATGAAAATTCTATTTGTTTTAATCTCATCTAATGTAAATGGGGATATTTTCATTACATAAAATGTCTAATCCTTTTCCTGATTCCCACTAGACTGGGGTCTCTCTTCAGCTATCCCTCAATGCGAAGATGTCGTCTTTGGTGAGTTTTTAAGTTTTAAATCTTGCCCTGCAGATTTTCCCACAGAAGTGACAAGTGTAATCTTTGAGGAGACATAGTTGTTGGCTGGAATGTGGTGTCCTCTTTCCTCTGTCGCGTCTCTGTCTCATGAGAAAATCTGTTCTCCTGAAAGTGAGCTGTAGCGTGGTGTATGTTGTGGCGCCATCGTGTTCTGTTCCGTGCCAAGTCCTTCCAGTTTGTTGTGTTGATGCCTTCCTTTTTAAGATGTACTTTCAGTATGTCTTTGGAATGCTTCTGCTGTCTTCCCCAAATCCTGCTTCCCTGACATAACTGAAAAAAAAGAGTACTTGCTTCGGGAGGCGAGCATCAGGGATACGTACACAGTGGCCAGTGTTATTTCATGACTTGCACTTCTATACTGCTGATGTTGGCTGCAGAAAGAACCCTGATGTAGTATGTCAGTCTTCCCAGCTGATCCTGAGAATCTTCCTGAGGTAGCACTGCTAGAACCACTCCAGCCGCTTTTGATGCCATCTGTAGGTTACCCAGGTCGCACACCCATAGAGAAGGGTGGGGATGACAACTGCCTTGTAAACTAAGATCTTGGTACCTTTTTGTAGATCCTATCATTTGGAAGACCACTCAAACGAGTCTTCAAAGATGTGCCGGCACAGCAGATCCTGTATTCAATGTTGGTGTCAATGCTGGCTGTTTGGAAGAAGTGGCTGCCAAAGTACAGAAAATGATCCACATTTTTCAGGGGTTCTCTGCTGACGCTGATTTGTGGTATACGAAGAGTAGTTTGTGCAGGTGAGGGCTAGTAGAGTACCTTGGTTTTCCCGATGTTGAGAGAGGCATCTGCAAAAAGATTTAGGGTGCTCTGCGTGTGCAAGAATGACAGTCATCTGCATACTGAAGGCGAGTTTGCCAGTTCTCATGATCTTGGATTTTGTTTAGAGACGTCAAAGATTGAGGAGGTGGCCATCCATATGATACTCAATCCCGATTCCATCAGGAAGGCAGTCATGAATGAGAATCAGGATCACGGCAAGGTAAATGGAGAAGAGTGTTGGCACAATGACACAGCCCTGCTTAACACAGGTGTGAATGGTGAATGATTCTGTCTCTGAGCCATTGCACTAAATGTTGGCAGTCATCCCATCATGGAGTAGTCTGATGATGGAAATGTATTTCTGTGGACAGCCAAATCTACACAGCACCTTCCATTGGGCATCACGATTGATAGAGCCAAAGGCCTTGGTTAGGTTGAAGAATGCCAAGAACAGTTCCTGGTGTTGCTCTCTGCACTTTTCCTGAATCCGTCGTGCCAGCAAAATCATGTCGGTTGTGCCTTGGGATGGCCTGAAGCCACACTGTGATTCGGGAACGAGTTCCTCGGCAAGGGGGAAGAGGCAGTTTAGTAGGATCTGGGCAAGAATCTTCCCTGTGATGGAGAGGAGAATAATACATCTGTAGTTCCCACACAAAAATTTGTTACAATATTCAAGAAAGGGGACAATATTGGCATTCTTAAAGTCAGGTGGAATTCATGGGTCCATATTTTGTTGAGGAGTTGGCAAAGTGTGCTGGAACATCGTACCACCAGCTTTAAAAACCTCAGCTAGGATGCCGTCTGGGTCTGGTGCCGTGCAATTTTTTGTCTGAGTGATGGCATCCCGGACTTCCTCAAAAGATGGGGGATCAGCAAGATGTTCCATCGCTGAGCATTGTGGAATAGCCATATCCAGTGTGATCACTGAACTCCGTGACCGAAACAAAAGATATAAAGACAATGAATTTCACCACCTGGAACGTCCAGATCCTTATGGACTCTCAGCACAGTGAATGCCCAGAAAGAAGAACTGCCATAATTGCCAGAGAACTGGCAAGACTACATTGAAATTGCAGCTCTTAGTGAGACCCACCGGGCCAGTAAGGGCCAATTAAAAGAGGATGGAGGTGGCTACACCTTTTGGAAAGAAAAGCCACCTGAAGAGGGAAACATTCATGGGACTGGCTTTACCATCAAAAATAAGATCACCAGTCGGCTTTTGGAGCTTCCTGTGGGGATCAATGAGCGTCTCATGACTCTTCGGCTCAAGCTTAGCAACGACCAATGTGCCACAGTCATCAGTGCATACACCCCAGCACTCCTAGATGAGGAAGATAATAAGGAGCAGTTTTATAGAACTCTTGATGCAGTCCTCACAGCCACACCTAAGGCAGACAAACTCATCCTCCTGAGAGATTTCAATGCCAGAGTCGGATGCAATTCCCAATTCCGGAGAAGCAAAACAGGCAAAGAAGGGGTGGGAAATGTAAACCCCAATGGTATTCACCTCCTCAGCAAATGTGTGGAGCATAACCAACTCATCACAAATACCATCTTTAGGCAGAGTAACAAATTTAAGACCACCTGGAAACATCCTCAGTCCAAACACTGGCACTTCCTTAACTATGTTATAGTCAGACCTTGAGACTATACCGATGTCCATATAACACGAGCTATGAAAGGTACCGATCACTGTTGGACAGGACATCGATTAGTAAGATCAGTCATGTACCTGCAGCTCGCTCCACCACACCACAAACACCCAACGACTAAGCGAAAGCAGTACAACATCAAAGCACTTCAAGACCAAGCCAGTTGCAAGACATTCCAGCACCATCTGTCTGAGAAACTCTCTAACCTGGCTAACAACATCATTGACATTCAAGAGCACTGTGATCAACTTAAAAAACACCATTCACAATGCATGTGCTGAAACCATAGGATATTCCACTCATTAGCACCAAGACTGGTTTGATGAAAACAATGAGAAAATCCAAGCATTAATTCAACAAAAACGAAATGCATTTTGTAACTGGCAAAATGATTCCTCTAACAAATGAAAACATGAGGCTATCACCTGCTTAAAGCCAAAGTCCAAAGGAGGCTATGTGACATCAAAAACAAGTGGTGGCAAGAGAAGGCCTCTGTTATCCAGGGTTTCATAGACCAGGATGACATGAGAAATGTCTTTCAAGCAACAAAAGCTATATATGGGCCAAGCTCCAAAGGCCCAACCCCGGTACATTCTCAGGATGGCTCTACCCTCCTCAAGTACAATGCAGCTATTAAACAACACTGGAAGGAGCACTTTGAGAGCCCACTAAACCGTAAATCCATAGTCTCTGAAGACACCATCGAGTTTATTCCACTAGATTAGGGCACATCTACAGAGCAAAGAACACACGTGTCAGTGAGTTTCAGAACCCAGGTCAACCAACTTGGGCACATGCTACAGGACTGAAAATAGCAATGTAGATTAATAATAAAATAAAAAAATAATAATAATAATTGGAGATATACCTATCTCCTAGAACTGGAAGAGACCTTGAAAGGTCATCGAGTCCAGCCCTCTGCCTTCACTAGCAGAACCAAGTACTGATTTTTACCCCAGATCCCTAAGTGGCCCCCTCAAGGATTGAACTCACAACCCTGGGTTTAGCAGGCCAATGCTCAAACAACTGAGCTATCACTCCCCGGTTGGTCTTGTGCTGGACACCAGGCTCCAAGACCCTCCCACCTCATTAGGTTGCACAGCCTGGGCTCCAGCCCCAGCCCTAAATCTAGAAGGCTAAAATTAGCCTTTCAGAGTGAGCCCTTGTCAGTTGACCAAGGCTCTGAGATTCACTGCCGTAATATTTTGTTTAGTTTTTGTTTGTTTGTTTGTATTTACTGTGTAAAAGTACCCTTGGTTTCAACAACACCTAGTGGCAATCAATTCCATAGTCTAATTATGTGTTGTATAAATGAAATGTATTACCTTTATCCAGTATTGAACTGAATGCTTTTCAGTTTCATTTTATGTCCCCTTGTTCTTATACTATGAAAAAAGAGTAAACAGGAATATCTAATTTACCTTCTCTATATCATTTATTTTGCATATCTGTATAAGATCCTCCTACTATTCCCCTCTCTAAACTAAATAGTCCCAGTGTTTTAAGTCTCTCTGCATATGGAAGTGTGTCTCTGCATTTCTAATTATTTGTGTCCCCTGTCTCTTTTTGAGATAGGATGACAAGAGAAGAACCGAATACAGTATTCCAGTGGATGGTATACTATGGATTTAACTAAAGACATTACAATATGTCCAGTATTTTCCATCCTATTCCTCCTAATATTTGGTTTGCTTTTTTGACTACTGCGCCACATTCAGAAGACGTTTCATTGAGATGTCTCCGGCACTCAGGTTTTTTCCCTGCTTAGTGATTACAATTAATTTAGACTGTGTATGAGTATTTCAGATTGTTCTTTCCAATGTGGATTATACTGAAGTTGTCAGCCATTAATTTCATATGCCATCAGGCTATCTACTTAACTTCGCTAGGTTCCTTTGAAATTCTTAAATCTTTTCTAGTCTAACTTCAGCAATTTTGTGTCATATAGAAATGTTACTATCTCTTGGTTCACCCCCATTTCCAGTTCATTAATAGATGTATTAAACAACATCACTGATTCTATGGAGCCCTGGGACTTCGCTCCTATTAAGGTACTTGACTTTTTAAGTTTCAAAGATAATGCTGTATCTATTCTAATGTACACTTTAACACATTATAGTTGAGTTTAAATGCATACACGTTAGGATATTTAAAGATATAGTCCCACAACAACTCTGATTTAGCTAACCACGATTATTAGAGGATAAGCTTAAGAGACATACAACACAACATGCAAACAATGTATTAAGGAGCCAGGGTACAGATATAAGAACTTTACAATTTGAACATATTACTTGCATGAACTTCATTCTAATGTACACATTGCTTTATTGCCTTGAAACTCACAGGCCTCCCTAACAAGCTCTATAGAACAGTGGTTCTCAAACTATGAGGTGGGCCTCACAAGGGAGGCACGGGAATGTGTCATGGGAGGCGTGAGCTATATGGGTTTTTTGAGGGGGTGGGGTTGTTTGTTTTTTGAGCTCCGGCTGTCAAACCCCGGTGGCTGAGGCTCATGCAGAAGGGCTGTGCACACCCAGGAGGGAGGGGATAAAGGGGACAGCTGGAAACCCCCTCCCCGCCCAAGTCTTACTGCCACACACACACACACACACACACACACACACACACCCCGCCTGGGGCTGACAGCCTGAGCTGAGGCTCTCCTCTCCCCAACCCCCAATCTGTCACCAGCAGGCAGCCCGGGGTCAGACTCTGTCTCCCCCGACCCCCTACACAAATCTCAATCTCAATCCCTCAACAGGAAGTGGCTCAGGCTCTCCTCCCCCCTGCACCTCAATCCCTCACCAAGAGATGGTGGTGCCGTGGCCGGGCTCTGGCTGTCAGCCCTGGGGCAGCAGCAGCAGTGCAGAAATAAGGGTGGCAATAGGCATTAAGTCTGTGTGAAAAAGGTATTGACAAATATCACTTTTCACATTGCCACCCTCACTTCTGCTAGTGCAGTGCTGCCTTCAGCGCTGACTGCAGTATATGTACTTGGGGGTGGGGGGAAGTAACATGTAAAGGACTACAGCCACAGTGAAGGGGGGCACAATGAAATACGTTTGAGAACCACTGCTACTGAATATTCCATCTCCTATATGATGACTCCTCAAGCTGTAGTCTTGTAAATGGGAAAAGAACTGCCTTCTGTATTAGATCAGGAGTTCAACAAGGATGTGTAGACATGCCAGAATTCTTCAGTGCAGTCATAATGTCTAGTTGAACATGTAGTCTAAGTAAATGTGTTTTAGGGATATACCTTGATTAAAAGAACCTCACAAATGTCGTTTTTGCCAACAACATAATGTTAGTCGTCAAATCAATGGACAAGCTAGTTGCAGCACTTAGAGCCCTGGAAAGTTCAGTGGCAAAAGTCAGCCTGAAAACTGACTGCAGTAAAACCAAAATTCTTCTGGTCGATGATTGTGAACACACTGAGGCCTCTAGCATCTTAGCAGGTGACCACCCAGTCAAGATTGTAATTGATTTCACTACCTCCTCTTTGTTGTCGATAACACTGGCAGAATCGAGAAAGGATTTGAAGCTCCTGTGCTGAAAAAGCAGCTACAGGAATAGGGTGCCTCATCAACGTCTCTTGCAAACCAAACACTCTGATAAATAGGGAGGTGACGCTGAGTATATATAACAGTTCAGTGGCTAGTATTCTGACCTATCAGGCTGAAACATAACCCCTCATTGTCAAAACTGTAAACAAGCCTGACACGGGCCAGATAAAGCATCTCTGAATGATCAAAACATAACATGGTACAAACTAAGGTTAAACAAAGAGATCCCTTCTCTAACTAAGCAGATCCTGCTCTCGCCCAGCACTCTCTAAGGTTGTAAGGTCATCTGCTCCGAATGCCTACCAGCTTTTGTGCATGGATCATTTTCTACTTTGACCCAATGAAAACAAGATAGAAAAGCTCCCCCGGAAGACCTAAAACACAATGGGGCCAATAGACACCTGTCCTGCACAGGCATCCTACATCATAATGCACCAGATCTGGCTCAGAACAAACCATCATGGAAGTGCATAATGTGTTCAGTGGCCTCTACACTGTCCAAGCAACATCATGAAATGTCTCTGTTGAGTGTTTTGTTTATTTTACTATTTTTTAATCTATCATTCAAAGAAATAAGAAAAAAATTTAATGGGAATTAGCGGCATAGAACTGTTGCATTCCTTAGGCTGACTGGCTGTATCCCAAGCTTAAATGTCCTTTCAGCTTTTCCTTTTTTGGACAGAGGGCACAGTAAGTCTTGAAATCTACAACTGTAACTTTCCAAGTTATAATTCCCTCAACCGTAGCTATTTTTCTGTTTTCTAAAGTTTTGCCTTTCAAATCATATATTATATATATATAAAAATAAAAATCAGCCTGGTGATGGATTTGTTGGAGTGTTAATTGTTCAATTTAATCTCATTACTCTAATGCACAATTGTACACACACTAACCTTTAAGTTTGAACTATCATTAAAACAGCCTATTTACTCAGTAGTAGAGAAGAGGAGAGAGAAATCTTTCTGGAGCCTATTGCCAGTGCATGTTTAAGTGAAGTGTCTACCCAGTCCCCAAAAAATTAATGACTTGTGAAACTAACATACAACTTCGACCCTCGGTCAAAATGTCTAGTTTTCTCTTGTAGGAAAATGAGAAACCCAGCAATCTGCAGATGGGAAGGAGAAGAAATAATGAAAAAGTGAGTACACTGTTGAGTTGGAAGACCTATAACAGCAAGTGAATGGAGGGCATGCATGGGGGGGGGGGCGGCTGCAGTCAGGCAGGAAGAGATTGTGAGTTGGGAGGATACCTATACTGGTGAGATGGACTGTGCTGACCAGGCATAGTCAATCAGTTATGGCAGCTCCATCCCATCAATGGTCACTTTAGGGAAGCCAAGATAATGAAATAATGCTGCTATGTACTAAGTCTACGGTGGCCTGGCAGAATGCATATGGCATTTGCTTTGGAGCATTTGAATGATTGTAGGAAAGAGAAGACAAGGAGGAAATAAAATGGACATAAGAAATAAGTAATAATCCATACAATAAGTCTTTATTTTATTGGCTTCACCTTCAATTACCTTTCAGAAGGTTGTAATGTCAGCGGACAAAACTCATGGATTACAGTTCATGCTAATTTATCCCAAGAGGAGCAGTTAAAGTGTCGAGAATCCATGATCAGAGCATCTTTAAGGGCCCTCCCCATCTCTTTTTGCAATATATTGCCAAACCTGGTTGGATACTTGTTGGCCAGTTTTGTCACAGTTGGCTCTAGCTAGGTATTCAACAGAGTATAAATCTCCAGGGAATTTACATCTGTGTGGCTGTGCTGTTTGCCCCAAATCTGCATTATAAGTGGTTTTCTACTCCAACAGTGGATCCACTATATATGAGTGTCTTGGGCTGGAGTTAAGACTGGACTGAAGTTAGTGTACAAATCACCCCACTGCACTACTAAATCCCTTAATGAGCTGTTAAAGTCAGTTACTTGGACAGCATCAAAGGCCAAAGGGTTAACAGGATTCAGTGACTACCATCCACGTGATACTGACTCTTCTGAGATAACCATGAAATTCTGAGCTATCATGACAACCGAGAGACTCTCTCAGGCAGTTGCTTATTGAACTCAAAACATCTGGCTACACCCATGATTTAATGTTTGAATTAGGAATTGTTACTCAGTCTGTGATTGACCAGCCACCACCGCCTATAAACTGAGTTTGGGGTGTCTCTTTAATGTGCAGATTCTGTTTGACAGTCCACCCTCAGAAACTAATGGAACCCAAATGTTTTAAAAAAAGATGTGGAAGGATACTGTTACTACAGTGACAAAGAGCAGAAATACAATCCAATATACTAATAGAACTATAATTTTTTTTTTTGTCCTTAACTATTGAAATAGGCCCTATCTGTCCTTTACCCAAGCTTTATCCACAGACATCCACAATTTACAGATGACCCACCACAGCTGAAACAAAATAGAAGACAGCTAGAGTACGACTCAGAGTTTATGTCAAACCTGACCAACTAAGCAAAGCATTTTTTGAAGTCTTAATTCATAGTTGTATGGGAGGCAAAGAAAAGGACTGTTGCCTCCAAATAGGGTCCCCTACATTTCCCTCGGCAAAATTTATTGCTAAGTAGTGGATGACCAAGTTAGTCCAGGCTGTCTCCACACAGTGAATGATATGGGCCCTCTCCACCATGAGGACATTTCATGTTGTACTGTGGAAAATATCAAATGGATTTGAACTGAACTGTCTGCTCTAGGACTGCAGAGTGAGATCTCAAGAGTACAAACACTAAGACCCAGAGTCACAAAGGCATTTAGGCACCTAACTCACACTGATTTCAATGGGAATTAGGCACATAAGCATCTTTGTGAATCTGGGCCCACATCTTCTGTGGTTGAATTTAGGTCAGCAATTCACTTAAGGCACCAGAGAGGTTAGAAATACTTTTTGTCACAGACTGAGCTTTAGACTCATGACCTTCCAGATGGTTAAAGCCAGCAAGGAAGAATTAGATCAATATCTTTCTACCTCAACCCAGAGTAGTCCTAAAGGGTAATTTTGGACAACTGCACTCCTTGCCCTCCTCCCCATTTAGCCCAATGTGCACATTGGGTTATTAAGAGAGTTAGTAGATGCACACACAATGGAATTTTCAGTACTTTACATCCATTTGGAAATTGAAGTTACTGGTGAATGTGGAGTTTGCCCAGGACTACATAACACTAGTGGTCTATGGTATGTCCTGGCTGCTCATTGAAGAGTATAAGGTGGTCATCTGACCCACAAAATATTATATGGCTAAGGACTAGCGTACTTGAGGCATCATCTCTCTATCCCTGGGATACCGCTGCAGTTGTGATTAGTGGATACCATCAAACTGCACCTCATTCATTTTAAAATAAAAGGAGACAGTGGCCATGTGCTCTTCACAAGTGTCCCTGAACTCTGGAATTCACTCCCAGATAGTTGAAAAAGAGGTGAAGTCAGACATATTTCTCACAATTCTATGAGATCCACTTCTTTTACCTGGTGCTCAAGGCTGGATTTGTGGACATAGTTCTCTGTCTTTTCTGGAGAGGCTGCTGTACTTATTTGTTTCTGTAAGTATTGACTGCATTTTTATTAGTACTACCATAGCACAAATGTGACCTAATCATGGACATCCCCATCCCTGACTGGGCCAGACGCTCTACACACACAGAACATTAAGATGGTCCATGTCCCAAAAAACTTAAAATTTAAGTACAAGACAAAAGACGACAGATATTTACCAACAAATAAGAGAGTATAAGGCAACAATGAAACAGTATGGGTCAACATAATAGGCAATGTTTATATATAATTAAGGGAGATTTCCATCAATAAAGTTGTTTACCTACATAAATACTTCTAAATGCTCCCTTTCAAGTACTGATCTCTTCTCACTTTGGTGCTGGCACATAAGATTTAGAGAAATAGGTAAAAACATAACTGATCAAACACTTTTTCCCTTATCAAAATTATGATTTGCACACAATCTGCTAATCAAAAGCAGTAGTATGTATTTATATTGTACCCTTCCTGACAATGGAGACCTAACCACAAACAAGTACTCTCATACTACTCAGTGGCCACAGTATGCAAGATATTGCATAATTAAATAAAAATTGATTGAGTGCACAATTAGGGCAAGCAGTGGTAGAGAGAATAGAATCCCAGAGTATTATTTAGGAAGAAAGCATGTTAGAGTGAGGAGACAGAAGATCAGACTGCTTTTTATTGCCTTCTAAAATACCAATAAAGTTATCAAGGTAATAAAGAAATGATGTATAAGTCTGCTTTATGGAATCTAAAAGCACAGTTTTTGAATTATTCCTTTCCTCATTTTGGTAGGCCTACAAGCGCTCTGTATATCTAATATTTTAAATATTTTGACAAGTGCATGTAGAAATATTCAGATATTAACCAAACTTCAGAAGTGAGCCCTTAAGTCAGAATGTCTCCAAGAAGTTTCAGATTCATGCCACAAGCCATTCAGAATCAGGATATATTTGGAATAGAGCAAATCTGGGGGTGCATAGGAGGAGCTGAGTCTTCTTCAGTTCGCTATTCTCCAAAACACTCTCTCTTAAAAAATAAAAGATGAACATAGAAAAGGCTCAGTTACAGCATATTAGTCCTTGCCCAACAGGGGACCTAATTTACTAACACATTCAGAAACTTTCCATTAATATCTAACATTGTTTTAATAAATACTATCTGTAGGACACCGATTTCCTTCCAATTTACGAAGGCCAATATACTTGCAGATTACATGGAAATTAATCCATCTCCTTACCCTTCCCTGCTACCCAGAGATAGCAATTCAACTACAATTTTATTTTTTTTAAACCAGGCATTTTATACACTGAATAAATATCAGTATGGATGTTGACAACTAAAACTCTGACAAAGGTGGGAGTTATTTTGCTCTAAACAAATTGACTTTTTAGAATGGATAATTCTCATTTTGGAAGGGTGAACAGCATATTCTCTGACACGGACAATAAATGGAAAGCTAGAAGTTTTTTTGGAGTGAGTCGGAGCAGAGGAGATGGAGTACGGATGGACACAGAGTTAACAAATCTCATGTTTCCACAGCGCATTTTTAATTATAAGAAGTTAAATAAAATCAACAAGTGATTACAAAGAAATGAGACAAAACAATATAAGACAAGTTAAGAGGCATATTTTGATGCGACTAAATAAGGCAGATCGAAAAGCAATTCCCAGGCTTGAATGACTCAGAAAGAGTGTTGTGTGAATTTTCAGGAACTTTTTCATTTAAGTAAAATTGTCCTGAAAACTTGTCACAGTCTCTCTCTCTCTCTCTCTCTATATATATATATATAGTTCTATAGATATAAATAAATATATAGATATAAAAAAGCATTGTGAATCCTAGTTTCTCAGAATGAAAATTTAGATTTTTTGTATTCTTGATGTAAGATATGTATCACATTTTCACAATGAAAACGTGGAAAAAAAGTAGTATTGAAGTCCCAGTTAGGGAGCAAATCCATGCTAGAATTTATTGTATGTATCATCCTTTATTAAATAACGTAACTGAGCTAGCATTACCTTTTCAAGAATTTCTACAAAAAAAAAAAGGGTAAATTATAGAGGTCGGTAAAGTCTTGTTTATACTAAATATTTCAGATGGTTAAAAGTTTTAAAAAATTCAAATTCTCTTGTAAGGTTTCATGAGGGTAAAAACGTGTATCATACTACTTTTAAAGTTGTAATCACCCCTCTTTGAACAAATTTTGAGTCCATTACTACTTCTTTAAGGATCTGTGAAGTCTGAAGCATTGTCTACACTAAAAGGAAATGTCAAGCTAAGCTACACAATTTGGAGTTACGTGAATAGCGTCACTCAAATCAACGTAGCTTAGATCTACTTACCGCAGGGTCCACACTATGTGACGTCAATGGGAGACGCTCTCCTGTCGACTCCCCTTACTCTTCTTGGTCAGGTGGAGTACAGGAGTCGACAGAAAAGCGATCAGCAGTCAATTTACCGGGTCTTCACTAGACCCTCTAAATCGACCACTGATGCATTGATCGCCACAGCATCAATTCTCTAGTAAGTGTAGACAAGCCCTAAGGTACATAGTTTTCCTTACTTCTCTATTACAGTGACAGACAACAAAAACTACCATAAATAAGTTTTAAAGAGTCCTTATAGACACTACTGGCCAACTGATAGCTCACAGGGAAACAATGCATACTTTAATCACTACTACTACTCTATGAATAGAGGACATGTGTGGGTAGGCAAGCTCAGCAAGGCAGGATCCAAGTGTGGAGGGGCTTAGGGTAAGTGTGATCTTAGTGTAGGTGGAAGATCCAGGTATGAGTTGAGAGGGGTCTGTGTGATGCAATCTGGGTGCGGGCATCTGAGTGCGGGGGGGAATCTGGATGCACAGGGGTTTGTTGGGGGGGCTCTTGGTGCAATGGTAATGGGACTCTGCAGGGGGGTCCAGGTGAAGGTGGTTGGGGCTCAGTGGGGGGTGGGGAGGCCTGGGTATAGGAGGGTAGAGTTTGGCAGGGGGTCTGGGTGTGGGGAGCTCAGTGAGGGGTCCACATGCTGGGGGAGTGGGGCTCAGTGGGGTAGGGATCCAGGTGCAGCTGGCTGGGGCTCAATAGGGTAGGGATCCGGGTGTGGGTGGCTCATTGGGGTGGTCCAGGTTCAGGGGGACTGGGGCTTGTCGGGGGAGGAGGGAAGGCTTGACAGGAGGGTCTAGGTATGAGGGGGTCTGGATGCACAGGGGTTGGGCGGATGGAGGATCACTGTACAGTGATCCCTCCCCCTGCAGCTGAGGTGTGATGGGTGCAGGAAGCGCAGAGGGCAGTTTGCAGAGCTTCCTGCAGCCAGTGGAGAAATCCAGAGGTGGGTGTGACCTGGTTCCGGATGCCAAGAAGCGGAATAGGAAGTCCTGTCCTTCCCAGCCCAGCTGGGACAAGCAGCTGAGCTCGGCAAAGGGTAGGAGCCACCAGCTGGGTCTCTCCTCATCCAGCCCCCCGCCCCACAGTGATTTACTTCTCTGCCAGCTGCCTTGAGCACCTGAAACATTTTTCTGCATGGAAACAAAGAAATCTGTGGGGGACAAATTCTGAACATGTGCAGTGGCACAGAATTCCCCCAGGAGTAAAAGGATATGGAAAATTGTATACGATGCCTACAAAGAATGAGATAATTATAAGATGTTATATACAAAGGCTCAGTCAGGATATTATAACAGATGCTCCTGATCGCCTAATGCATCTTCTAAAGCCAGTGGAGCCGACCACACCAGGTAGACCACTACTTACCCTCTTGGAAAAGCAAAATCTGACTAGAGTAAGCCCCTGGAACTTTATGCTTTCTCTCCCACAGACACACAAATTCAGAGATATCAATACCACCCCCTTTCAATCCAGGAAGAGCAGCATCCCTGCACCTAGCACAAGTAGCTACACCATTTTAAGAAGCATTTTTCTACTGCTTAAAATGGATCTTTCATTGTGAACCTTGTTTTGAACTGATGCTCATTTATGAAGATATGAATAATGCTAGAAAGGAGGGTTTTTTTAAATTTAGAATTAAAGTATCCATACACAAGAGCAAAGCACACCAATTATTCAAAATCACCAAGTCAAATACAAAATTTCAGTCCCTTCACACAGTGAATGAGCAGCAGCTCTAAACAAAAATGACTCCCCCGCAACATGTTAGTTAGTACTTCCTCATTCTCTAACTCTTCAAAGGCCAGCTCTCACTCTCCAAACCAGAAAGAAAAAAAGAAAGTGGCCCCTGAGGTGTACCATTGAAATTAGACTTGAAATTGCTCAGATTTGCCTAAACAGGAAAGTATTCAAGAGTCCTGCCAGCAATCCCAGATCTAGCATTAGCACCTCTACAGACCACACCGTTAGCAATGCATCTCGGGGAGGAATTTTTTCCTTGGCCTGCAAATGGAAGAACAATAATAGACAAAGGAGGCACGATATTAATAGCACTATGAGAAGAAACAAAAGTTATACTCACACACAGAGCCCAAAAAGTGGAGAAGTGGGAGGAGATGCAACCGAGTATTATCATCAACTTCAATGCTCTGGCCTGCCCTGAATTCTGCAGTTTGCGCAACAATACTGGAAAGCTAGATGCCTTATCTCTAGTGTTATTCTGTGTCACTATTCAGAAGCATCAGAGCACATAATGGCACTCAGCTTGTCCATGCACTATATACTCTGCACAATCTTTCTTAATGTTTCAATACAGTGAAAGTGCCCTACATTACATGCACACACACAGAGCTAATTTGTCCTTTTCCACTGAGAGTTTCTCCTTGTGCTTTTTATGGCACAAAAGTCATTTGTATTTCACCTACTTCTTTGTTTATTGCTATATTGATACTTGAGAATGAAGTTAAACCACTTTACAGAGATCAATAGAATCATAGAATCATAGAATCATAGAATTCAAGATCAGAAGGGACCATTATGATCATCTAGTCTGACCTCCTGCAAGATGCAGGCCACATTAGCCGATCTACCCACTCTTTTAGCAAGCGACCCCTGCCCCATGCTTCGGAAAAGAGGTTAAGAATATCATAGTATTCTTTCATCAACAGAAAGCTTTTCCTTGATCAGTAGTTCTCAAACTTTTGTTCTGGTGACCCCTTTCCCATAGCAAACCTCTGAGTGCAGCACCCTTATAAATTAAAAACACTTTTTTATATATTTAATACCATTATAAATGCTGGATGCAAAGTGGGGTTTGGGGTGGAGGCTGACAGCTTGCGACCCCCGCTCATGTAATAACCTCACGACCCCCCAAGGGGTTTCAACCCCCAGTCTGAGAACCCCTGTCCTAGATGTTTCTAAAAGAAGGATAAGAGACCTTGAAACTGAAGCTAACATTAGCTTCCACTGCTCTCCCAGTTTGTTTTGGTTTGTTTTTTTAAACACATTATGTGATGGCAAACTCTGATCTTGTTAAACTTAAACATATAATTATTTATTTGAATACATGAATATAAAATATATCAACAAAAATTTAAAATTGTGTTCACACAGCTGGCTTTTATTAGAGTACATCATTACTACATAGCTGAAGGTAGTTTAAATAGTATTCCAGTGCCACAATATATCTTCATATGTACCAAAACCTCCTCTCTGATCTATGTTATTAGGCCTCCTTTCAATTAATTTTATTAATGAAATTCTTCTCATAAAAGAGTGCTAAGTTCCATCTCAGAATACCAAGGGAGCTGCTGGAGAAGATAAAGTCTTATCCTTCATTATTTTAGTCTACCATCAGGAGTCCAGGTTTGACTCTTCCACTTCATGATACATCCTTAGTGTAAACTGCCAGGAGTTGGCAACGTTTTAGGAAGTTATTCGCTTCTCTATGCACACTTAGACAACAATATCAGAAACAAGACACACCAATAAAATTAGAAAAAAGATACAAAATTTTAGATATAGACATGTGCACAAGATGAAATGATCTCAGAGCCATGGACTGTTATATTAAAAACAAACAATACGGAAAAAGGTTAATAGGCTTTCTGAAAGCAAAATTAGAAATCACAAAGAAGGGGTTAGAATGAAAAGATGGATATTTCACACATCAAAAGAAGGAGGAGCTTGCAGACTATGAACAGAATTCAAAAGGATCGAGATTAAACAGAAAAGATTTGTGTAAAGAAAAGAGGAGGCAGTGAGGGCAAAGATATATGCAAGAGCAGAACCGGCCAGACTGTTGATGGGAAGGACAAGAAACTTGAAATGCACATGGAAGTCAATGAAAAGCATCAAAAAGGGAGGCATCTCAAAGTTCAAGGAACAAAACAGGACTTGCCAAATGTAGCGAGGAGGCATGGCCTCCCTCAGAGTTAGACCAGGAGGGACCACAACCCAGCTAGTGGGCTGCAGAGCTAGGAAAGCTGTGCCTGCCCCACTAGAAGCTATTGAGCAGGTCAGGAAGTGAAAGTACAAAAGGCGGGCCCTACAGCTCAGTTGGGCTGGAGCTGCTGAGGGAGACAGACCCTCCTCCCCTGCTGCCGGAGCAGGACACCAAGGAGGAGCTGCTGGGGCTGCCTCCTGAGGACTGGCCAGAGCTCCCAGTGCCACCAGCCAACTGAGACACTGAGAAGCTGCTGCAGCCACCGCTGGCCACCTACCCAAGAGAGACAGAGGACACTCCAATAACAAAAGTACTAAACCAAAGGGACATAGAAAGTAGCCCAGGGAAACTAAACTGAGTGAGTGTTGGCCTGACACTAGGTCAGTGTGTTGTGGGCAGATCCCCGCTGACCCAGTGGCGGACTTCTCCACCACTGTTAGGGCCCTGGGCTGGGACCCAGTGGAGTCAGGTGGGCCCAGGTCCTTCTGCCACCCTACTCCTGGGATGGTAGCCTCCTCACCTTAGGCCAGGAGACCTGCGGTAGTCTACCGTCCATCAAGCTAGGACACTAGACTGTTTGGTGCTCACCCCTGCCTGAGCCCCTAGACTGTTTTATTGCTCTTCCCTGACTGTAGGCCAGAAACCCCTGACTGTTTGCTGCCCCGCCCTGACTGAGGATCAGGGCTCAGAGACTCACTATTGCTCAGCCTGGATCAAGTGACCTGAACTTTGAAGACTGCTAATTCCCTCCTTAATTGATTGCAGTGCAAGGGCACGACAGCAAGGAGGCATGACCTTCCTCAGAGTTAGACCAGGAGGGACAGCAGCACATGCTTACCCCAAAGTTTCAGAGAGACTGAAGGGGACTGAGGTGGGAGAAAGGATACAGCAGGTAAAGTGAACGAGTTAATATGGTATGGACAACAGTTTTAGCTATAGGTTAGAAATGCTGTAGAGATAGAAGAGGATTTGGAAGAAGTGACTTAAATATGACTGAACACTGTGGAGGGCAGAAATGAAGACAGAGGAATTACTGATCATGTTGGAGAAAAGATGTGAGTAATTCAGGTTTTTGCAATACTGAGTTTAAGCTGGCAACAGAACATATAGGACAGGGGTCTCAAACACGCGATCCATGAGGTTATTTTCTGCGGCCCGCGAGCTCCTTGCAGCCCCCCCACGCCCTCCTCCAGCGTTTACCTAGAGCGGCTCTGGCCCGCCGTGCTCCCTGCCTGCCTGCCCTGCCCCCACGCTGCTCCGGGAAGCGGAAAGAACGTGGGGGAAGAGAGGTGCAGGGTGCGTGTTGCTGTTGCTTCAGGCACCGCTCCCAGCATCTCCCATTGGCTGCAGTTCCCCGTTCCCGCCAATGGGAGACGCTGGGAATGGTGCCTGAAGCAACAGCAACACACACCCCGTGCCCTTGCTCCCCCACATTCCAGCCGCTTCCCAGAGTGGAGCAGAGCGGGGGCAGGGGCAGGCAAACAGTCTCCCCTGCCCCCGGTGTGCACCGGGCCAGAGCCCACCCCCCTCATCCCTCCTACAGCCGTACCCCCTGCCCTTAGCCCCCTGCTGCACCCCTCCTGCACCCTGACCCCCTGCCGCACCCCTCATCCCTCCTGCACTCCACACCCCAACTCCCTGCCCTGAGCCCCTGCCACACCCCACACCCCTCCTGCACCCCTCATGGAAGAGGCGGAGTGGGGGTGGGGCCGAGGGCGGCAGGGGGGAGGTGTCAGTAACGCGCCCCTTGGGCCAATGTATTAGGCCTCATGTGGCCCTCGTGGTCATTTGGAGTTTGAGACCCCTGATGTAGGATGTCAAACAGTTGGAGAGAGTTTAAAATTAACGATGGGATAGATAGGAGTGAGGAAAGTCAGGGCTGCAGATTAGTAGGATACAATATTGAGAAAGGAGAGCAAGAGTAACGTTACCCCTGCAATCAGAGTTGCATGCCACATGAGCCGTGGAATTATACTTTATATGTTTAAAAACTGAGTTCCTAGTAGCAGTTCAGAAGTCTAAACTACAGCTACTTGGAGAACAGACATTACAGAAACTGTTACCAACTATGTTAGGCTCCAAATCATTTTTGTAATAATATCTAGCTTCTTATATTGCATCTTTTATCAACAGATGTCAAAACACTTTACATAGGTCAATATCATTATCCTATTTTACAGATGGAGAAACTGAGGCAGAGGAGGGAAGTGATTTACCCAAGGTGTCCCAGCAAGCCAGTGGCAGAGCCAAGGTATTCAAACCAGATCTACTAAATCCCAGGCCAGCACTCTATCCAAGATGATAGAATTAGCTTGGCCTCTAGCCCTTTCAACCAAATCCAGAAGGTAGTGGACCACTTCCAGATGACACTAATACAGCAAAAGATCAAACTCTCCAAAAAGTTCTTCAGGGACTATTCATGCTGATCTTATCCTCTGCCATTTAAATTTAAGGTATTCTTAATCTCCCTCATAAGAGCAGATTAATTTTAGGAGCCCACAGTCAAGTTGCAAACAAGACTTTTTAACCTTGCAGATTAAACATCTGCAGCCTCAAGCCAAGGTAAAACAGGTTGTGGTCTACTGGTTTGAAACTTTGCTGTTAAAGTCATTTTCCTGACATCACTAAATTTCTTCTGATGACAAGTTAATGTTCTTCAATCCACTGAAAGTCCTTACAGAAATCAGAAGGGCGCCTAGGCCGACTCCCATACATTCACTCATAACCGCAACGAGTTGAGCAAGGAACATATTTGCACAAGAGCATGAATCATGTCTTGATGTGATTGTATCATTATTGAGACTACTAGATGGAGCCCAATTTTACCAAGGCTCACTGGTGAAAATGGGCAGCCACCACTTTCATGTAGTTGATACACATTCTTGAAGCTGCTGGCAGCCTGAAAATTAACCCTTGGTACTCAGTGACTTTTGCCCATCTGGAACCTGAGATGCTTCCAGAGCCCAAAGAAAAACCACCTCACCCTCTGCTGACCCTTGAAAGGCTTTTCAGAGTGGGCCACCCTGGATTTCTGAAGGAAGTGGAATCACTGAGCAGCAGTTTGCAACCCACGGACCACTTGCTGCCCAATCAGCACAATGCTGCGATCCATGTGACATCCTAGGGCCATACAGGTAGTATATATATTGTGTAGATGTGGCCCACAACACAAAAAGCTGCATATGTGCCCCACAATGGTAAACAGGTTGAGAATCACTGTCCTTGAGGAAGAGAGCCAATAAAACTGACCTTCCAATATGAAGCATATAACCATTTCTTCCAAAAGGATACCTGTACTAACTGCAACTAAAACAAAAATAGCCGTAAAAGGTAAGATTAAAAAAATAAACAGAACAATGAGGGATGCATTGAGGACACTGCATGCAATCTGAAGTTGCCTCACCTTTGGTAGTTAAATAACTGAGGAAAGTTTGGGGCCACCCCCTCGCTTTATACATTTGGTACCCACTGCAAGGGATGAGTGGCCCTAATGGACACTGCTCTCTAGAAGATCTGCAGCTCAATGCTAGTGCCACAAGTGGGAATTTACAGAAGCCACTCTAAAAAAAAAAGATGACTGTCTCAGAGGCTGAGTCATAGTTATGAATCTGGTAGTCTTCAATTTCTCCACGGTTTCAAGGGTCTGAAAAAAAATCTGCTCCTCAAACAGCAGGTCTATCACTTTTATTAGACTCTCAATCAGAAGGTCAGAATCTCAGAGCAAAGAGTGCCTGCAAACAGTGACATCTGAAACCTAGATGCTGACTAAAATGAGGTGCACACTGTGAATCTTGCCACCTCCTGACTTAATTACCTTGAACTCCAACCTCTTCTCAAGAATGTGATCAGCAAGAACATCTAGAACAGCTCAACTACTTCATCATTAACTACATTAATTTAGGTCCAACATGCCATACAAGATATCAGACTTGAACCATAAACTAGCAACAGAACAGACACCTTTGTTACAGCTTTCTTGTGAAGCAGGCAGTAAACTCAATCTGTAGAGAGAAGATCATCTAATATGCTAGGCTCCCATAAGATACCATTTACCTTGTAGAAAATCAGGAAAAGGAATCATACCATCTCCAGAGGCTACCAAAAAATTAAACTCCGAATTCTTCCTGTGATGCAACAAAAGAGAATATAATTGTTGTAAGCGACCCTATTATTATATTATTTATTGTTTCTGGCAGAGCCCAACATATAAACACCCCCAGTACAGTCCTTCTCCTGAAGAATTTACAAAGCTTTTCTTTTTAAAAAATGAAACAGATACAGAGAGCAAAGGAAAGGAAACAAAAACATAAAAAGAAAGGAAAAAGTTGGCCAAGTGAAAGTATCAATAGATTAAGTCCTTTTAAAAAAGATGTATAGCTAATTCCAAACTACATTACAACCAACCAACCAATTATTTGTTGGTGTCACAATAAGAGAGAGACTTCAGAAGGAATTTGAATGAGCAAAGGATAATGGCCTGACAGACCAGCTCAATAAGAGCATTTCAAATAAAAGCATAAAAAAGCTGCAGCACACAAATGGTTTAAAATACAAGCAGCCTGGATTTCTAATAGTTACTACAATCCTAATAAGGTTAATATGAACAGGCTTTATTTTATTTGTCTGTTGGGGTGGAGGAAATCTAGAGAAGCTACTCCAAAGTGCATCACAGAAGGCATGAATATCTTGATAAAATTAACATATTGGTAGCTGTAGGAAACAAATCTACATTAGCACTCAACAATTCTCTTCTCTTATCTCTTCATTTTGCTCTTCTTCACATTGGGATGGTTTGCTGTATGCATCTCTTTTGCAAATCAGATTAATAGATTAAGGCCAGAAGGGGCCATTGTGATTATCTAGTCCAGTAGTTCTCAAACTTTTGTACTGGTGACCGCTTTCACATAGCAAGCCTCTGAGTACAACCCCATTATAAATTAAAAACACTTTTTAATATGTTTAACACCATTATAAATGCTAGAGGCAAAGCGGGGTTTGGGGTGGAGGCTGACAGCTTGCGACACACACACACACCCCGCCCGCATATAATAACCTCATGACCCCCTGAGGAGTCCCAACCCCCAATTTGAGAACCCCTTATCTAGTCTGACCTCCTGCATAACACAGGCCCTAGGATTTTATTAATCAATCATCTACCTTTTGGGGGGTGGGAAAATCAATCTTTATTTAAAAGTTTTCAAATGCTGGAAAATCCACTACAACCCTTATGTTGTTCCAATGGTTAATTACTGTCACTATTAAAAATCTGTGCCCTATTTCTAGTTTAAATTTGTCTAGTTTAAACTTCCAGGCACTGGGTCTTGTTAAAACTGTCTGCTAGATAGAATAATCCCATATCAAATTATCAAACCTCTTAATATCAAATTTGATCCCTATGGAGATACTGATAGACTGTGATCAAGTTCTTAACCTTCTCTTTGATAAGCTAAATAGACTGAGCTTCTTGAGTTTCTCATCAGAAGGCAAGTTTTCTAATCCTTTTATAATTCTCATGGCTCTTTTCTGAACCCTCTCCAATTTATCAACAACTTTTTTGAACTACTGACACCAGAACTGGACACAGTATTCCAACGGCAGTCATACTAGTACCAAATACAAAGGTAATATAAACTCCCTACTCCATATTCTTCTGTTTACACATCCAACAATCGCAGTAGCCCTTTTGGCCACAGTGTCACTTTGGACACTGAGCTGATATTTAGCTGATTATCCACTATGAGCCTCAGGTCTTTTCCATGCTTGCCAGGATAGAGTCTTCCTTATTGTAAGTAGGGATTGCATGCTTTGTTCCTAGATATATGATGTTACACTTGGCTATGTTGAGTGTCAGACTGCTTGTGCCCAGTTTACCTAGAAATCCAGATCACTCTGTACCAATGGCTTGTCTTCTTCATTACCACCACTCCTCCAGTCTGGGTCATCTGCATACTTTATTAGTAATAATTTTATTTTTTCTTCTAGGTCATTGATAAAAAAAAAAAAGTGTTAAATAACATAGGGCCAACCTCCAATCCCTGCAAGACCCCAGTGGAAAACATACTCATTAAGATTCCCTGTATACAATTACATTTTCAGACATCAGTTAGCCAGTTTTTAATCCGTTTAATGTGCCATGTTGATTTTGTGCTGTTCAAGTTTCTTAATCAAAATGTCATGCATTACCAAGTCAAATGCCTTACAGAAATTCTTTGTCCCCTTCTCCACTGAGAACTCTGAACTATACAACTTCCCTTCTCTACCAGGTGGGGTGTCTATGTGACTCCTCCACATAGTTTTCCTTTTGAGACATTAAAACAGTGACAAGACAGAAGTTGGCTCTCAATTCTCTCCCTATCCTAGCCACTAGCTTCTAATTGAAGAGCAAAAAAGGAGACAATCAAGGCTGTCACTCTACAGGTTCAGATTAACCTTCCCCATCCTCCCAAGTCACTTGAAGAAAAAGCAATGAAAAGGGATCTGAAGTTTCAAGACTTCTTATCCCATTACCCTGGGATCTATGATCAGAAAGTGGCTGAAGAGATGAGTATGAGGCAGAACTGTCCTGATCTGTACAGAGAGCATCAACCCTTGCTCTCAAGTGAGAATGACTGTCTATATTGGATGGGGATGGTTTGAATGTTAATAGAGAATCATCATCCAGTGGAGGCATTCTAGTGGGGTCCCACAAGAATCTGTCCTTGGCCAAATGTTATTCATTATCAATCAGTTATTTGGAAGAAAACAAAATCATTGCTGGTAAACTTTCCAAGTGACACAAAAGTTGATTGACAGCTAAACAACAAGGGCAGGTCAGTTCTACAGAGTTATCTGGATCACATGGCAAGTTGTGATTAATTGGACATATGTTTAATAAAACAAAATTGAAGATTATATGTCTAAGAGTCAAGACTGCAGGTCACTCTTAGACGGGGGATTGTATCCTGGAAGCAGTAACTCAAAAGAGGACTAAGGATCATGGTGGATAGCCAGCCCAACACAACCATGCACTGGCTAAAAGAGCAAATGCAATCCTTGAATGGATCATGAGAATATCAAATAGAATTAGGGAGGTGTTATCACCGTACATGGCATTAGTGAGACCATTACTAGAATACTGTGTCCTGTTCTGGTGTTCACACTTCAAAAAGGAATGTTGAAAACTGAAAAACGTTCAAAATAGAGTTACAAGAATGATTCAAGGTCTGAAAATTCTGCCTTAAAATTAAGAAACTAAAAGGTTGATCCATTTAGTTTAATAGAGAAAGTGATCAACCAACCTGTAACTATCTATAAAAAAAGAACTATACGGGGAAAAGATTTTGATTGTATAGAGTTCTGTAATCTAGCAGACAAGGATAACTAGATCCAATGGATGGATGCAGAAGCTAGGACAGATTCAGAGTAGAAGTAAAGGTGCAGATTTTTAACCATGAGGGTAATTAATAAGATTGGACTGGATTTTTATTGGTAAACTATGTCACCGTACGTTTTTCTACTGTGTGTAGAAAAAAATATTTTTTCTACACACAGTAGAAAAAATATTTCCATCAATAAATAATCAAATTTTTTTCAGATCAGCAAAGTAAAAAAATGCTGCTTGAAAAAGTAAACTAACCCTAAGGATATTTACTTTGGTGTATTTTGACATGTGATGTTGACTATTTGTATTATAACAGTTATAAAGCTTCTAACTTTTTGAATCTCAATGTCTGCTACCATTAAATAATTGTCGGACCTTCCTCAATTCCGTGTAACTGTGAAAATTTAACAATTGATAAAAACGAAAAAATGCTAAAAGATCTATATTATCCATCAAAATTATTTTTAAAAAAAATCAAATTTGCAAGCCTACTAATTAACTAATGGAATAATTTAAGGAATAAGGCAATAATTTAGGAATAAGGAACATGGTGGAACCTCCATCACAAAGTCTTTTAAACATGATTGGATGTCTTTCTAAAAGATATGCTCTAGCTCAGACAGAAGTTATGGGTCTGAAACAGGAATCATTTGGCAAAATTCTATGGCATTTTACACAGGTGATATGACTAGATGCTCAGAGTCCATGCTGACCTTAATCTCTGAATCTAATTTTTTTGGAAGTCTCCCACCATTGCATTACTAACCTTTCAGGCCTTCTTTACATATCACAAAGTAGCTAAAAAAGGACAGCCCCAGTTTTTCTCTTCCCTTTAAGTCACCATTAAAATTGTGTGTTCCCCACAAATGTGCAGTACACGACTCAAAATTTACAAGCATTCATCAATAAGTTTCACACTTTTACTGAACAAACATTCCTAATAGAAATTAAAGAATTGTAGTTGGCTCCAGATCCAACGGTAGCAAGTTCCCAGCCTGCCCCCACAAAATCCACTTTCAATAATATGGAGATCAAAAATAGTCATGATGACATATAAATTAAGATCATAATGAATTAAGAACAATTACATCACAAAGTATCTATGAACTACTATTTACATTTCTTTCAAGTTTGGATAAAATTTTCTTTGTTTGTCACGTGTAGCCCAAACGTATAAGATGTACAACAGAAATAGACTGAATTTTTGCAGAGTCAAAGAGTACTCAACTTGACATGCTCATGATTGCACAACTTCCTGTCGTGACTCTAGCTACATTTCTGCAGCATTCCACCGCAAGCAATCACACGTCAAGCAGATATTTAAACTACGTAACTGAACAAGAACTTAGCACCGTTAAACTGTAAAATCAATACATTATGTAGTTCTATATAGCAGACACCAGCAAAGTGTATGGGCTTGTTTTGTATGTGCTTATAAAAAGGCTGAATTGTGCCTTTTGGTGAATACAACTGTTTCCTCAACAGCTAAAATTTTTTTTCTTACACTTCATTATTTCCTCTTTATCAAAAGTATAGTCTCAACACACCTGATTTTCAAAATCAAGTTTAGAAACCTTAAATCAACGTGCTGATATCACCTTATTAAAAACATTCGATCTGAAGTACTCCCAAAGGATAGAAATACTTCCACACAACATTTATGGAATTTCATCTCCACCACCACCAAAAGAACCAATATGCATACTTGTAGATTTTTTAAGTATATTTTCAAGCTGTAAACACAACTTTTAGCAGCATTATGCACTCACTGCAAAAGGAGTTTCAAAATCTAATACAATTGAAAACCACTGTATTTCTTTTGTTATTTTACAGTGCATTATCTCTTGCAAACGTAAACAAACTTGTTTGTCTGCACGATTGGCTGAACAAGAAGTAGGGCTGAGTGGACTTGTAGGCTCTAAAGTTTTACATTAATTTGTTTTGGAATGCAGTTTTTTAACATAATTCTACACTTGTAAGTTCAACTTTCATGATACAGATATTGCAGTACAGTACTTGTATTACATTTATTGAAAACTATTGTTTTTTACAGTGCAAATATTTGTAATAAAAAAATAAATATAAAGTGAGCACTGTACACTTTGAAAATGTAGAAAACATCCCAAAATATTTAAATAAATAAATGAAAATTATATTTAAATAAATGGTATTCTATTACGGTTTAACTGTGCGATTAATCACGATTAATTTTTTTAATTGCTTGACAGCCCTAATAAGCACATATTCTCTTCTTGAAACTTTGTCTTAGTCACTGTGCCATACGAAGCAGGGATTCTTTAGATCAGTATAATACAGTATAATTAAAACTACCATAAGGCATATGGACAAGGAGGACAAATTAAAAAGTTGAATACACAACTTCAATTCTGGTATTTCCTAAGAGGTTAGGACTTTGCAACTTTAAGTGTTCTTTGAACATAGTTGTATGTAATTTACTAGTTTGTTTAAACTAAAATAAAACAAATTCCATTATGTGGAACTTTGTCTCCAATGGGTCATTAGTAGGCTTTAAATCCAGGACTCTAAGGTCTGCAGCACAGATCTCCACCAATTATGCTAAAGCAGTGGTTCTCAAACTTATCTGATCTGGCCCCTCTTCTTTGCATCTGTAGTTGTTTATGCCCCCACACTCTCACAAGTACATATACCACCACCTTGTTCTGACAGCACAGCAAAGAGCAGCAACTGCTAGCTTGGAGCTAGACTGCTAGCTTGGAGCCAAGCTCTGAAGGCAGTGCACAGCAGCAGCACAGAAGAAAGGTCAGCATTGTAAAAAATATTTGTCATCAATATTACTTTTCTCAGCTGACTTAGCACCCCATTGCCACCCTTAGTTCTGCACTGCAGCAGCTACCCCAGGGCTGACAGCCAGAGCCTGGGCTGCCTCCCAGTGAAGTATTGGGGGGAGTGGAGAAGAGCCCAAGCCCAAATGGCAGGGCTCCGGCTGTCAGCACAGAGGCAGCAGGGCTCCTCCGGCTGTCCCCTTTCTCCCTGCCTCTCAGATGTGCATAGCCCTTCTGCACGAGTCCCAGCCACCCAGGGCTGACAGCCAGAGCTTTTTTAAAACAAAAAAACAGACTAACAAAAAGACACAGCTTGCATCTTCCTTGACACATTCCCGTGCCTGCCCCATACAGAACCACTGTGCTAAAGGGGTAATATGTAGTAGTAAGTTATTACTCTCTGTGGACCAGCCACAAAAGATGTGTACGCTTCTGGCAGACAGTGTCACAACTATTTGTTAGACAGAAGGGGAAAGCTGGAAGTCCCATATTCCATTCCTGTCTCTGGACAGAAGTGTGGTCTAGTAATTACAGACAGCATAGAGATCTTGCACATTCATTCTGAAAGGCAGCGTGGCTATGTGACTGAGACCTGGGTTCTATTCTCAGCTCTGCCTGAAGTTACCTTGTGTTACTATTCACTCTCACAACTACCTGTAAGCGGCCTTGGCTCTCACACTGCTTCCCACCACTTCTCCCATAGCTCCAGGAGTGGGCAGATGCTGACCTCGCCAGCCATCTAATGCTTTGCAGGGGAGGAAGACTAGCAGCTACAGCCATCCCCCCCTCCCTCAATTATACATACACCTCTACCTTGATATAACGCTGTCCTCAGGAGCCAAAAAATCTTACCCCGTTATAGGCAAAACCGTGTTATATCGAACTTGATTTGATCCGCAGGAGCACGCTGCACCCCCCCACACCTCCCGGAGCGCTGCTTTACCGCATTATATCCGAATTTGTGTTATATAGGGTGGCGTTATAATGGGGTAGAGGTGTACTAAGTCACCTTCCCCCACAGCCCCAATTGTCCAATAACCCATTTACCCAGGACTGACCATTTTAAACTGCAAGGCAGCTTCCAAATAGATGTGTTTTTTAATCATTATTGAAAAGTAAAGGGAAATTTTCCTTGTTATTCCACATATGGAATTAGTCCACCAAAATTATACCAGTTTGAGGTCCAGAACAAGCAAGATTCAGTCCTGGGCCAGAACAGCTTTCCTATTCTTAAATGCAATAAGTTTAAAGTCCAATATTTGTAAGGCTAGAAGGAAATACTACCAGTTTACCACTGGGATCCAGCACTCTCTTCTAATCTTGGAAGAGCCTTGGTGTGTCGCTACTTGTAGATCACACTTTTTAGGTATAGTAAAAGCTATTTGAGATCATTTTAAATATTTTTATGGCTCCTTATCAGTCCTGTACAGTTGACTGAAGGAAACTAGAGTCCTTCAGCCTTACAGGCAGAGAGATATGAAGAGAGAGAGTTGGGACTAAGACATTCCTAAAGCAGCTGTTCAAACATATGCCGCATATGTAAGATACATGATAGTGTAAAGCAGTGGTGGCCAAACCTACTGACCCTCCAAGCCACATATGACAATCTTCAGAAGTTCAATAGCCAGGGCGAGCCTATCCGGACTTGGGGCCTCAGCCCTGCTCCTGCTGAATCCCTGAGCCCCAGCAGGTTTGCAATCCCTGAGATCCCCATCTCCACTGGGCAGAAGCCCCAAGACTCCCCCCATCCCCACTGGGCTGAAGCTGCAACCCCACCAACTTGCTCCAACGCAGAGATCCTGAGCAGTCCCATCCCCACGCCAATCCCAGTCTAGTGCGTGAAGAATGAGGCCGGGAGGGGGGAGGGACGACTCTGCAAGCCACACTTTAACAACAGAAGAGCCGCATGTGGCTCACAACCCAGTTTGGCCACTGGGTGTGTGTGTATATATAATATCAATCATAATATCAGAGAGGGGGGAAAAAAAACCAACAACTTTGTTTAAAGTCAATTAAGATTAAAGAAAGATCAGAACAAATTTTCCTCCAACACTGAAAAGCCATGAAATAATTACAGTCAACCACACTTTGGGTTACCTACACCAATATAAAAACAAAACAAAAACCATGCCCCTTAACTCTTACTATCCTCCTTTCAGAACACCCAGGGCTTCATAAACTACCAGGCAGCTTTTAATATCAACATGTACATTAAAGTATATAATCTTCCTTTCCAGATACGATTCTCTCTCTTTTTTTTTTTTTTTTTTTTTTAGAAAAATCCAAAAAGGGGGGGGCACAATTTAAGCCCAAGAAAAATGGTCAGACCTTAAAACTTCCTGGCCTGCTGCAATTGTCAAGGGTTTTGCTGAAAGATTCTACCACCTGTGCTTAGAACCAAACAAGACTGAGGCTGCTCAAGTCAGTCTCTAAGGTTATGGGTACGTCTACACTACGGGATTATTCAGTGTACTAGAGAACCAGTGTATCAGAGAACCAGAGAGCACAGCCGCTCCGTGTCAGATCCCGCAGAAATGATGAGCTGCATGCCATTCACGGGGGGTGCCCCTGCAATAACCCCACCCGTTGCTTCCCTCCTTCCCGGGCTACCGTGGCAGCGTCCACCCCATTTGTGTCATGAAGTAATAAAGAATGCAGAAATAAGAAACAGTGACTTGTTAGTGAGATAAAATGAGTGGAAGGCAGCCTCCAGCTGCTATGATAGTCCAGGCAGTACAGAAGCTTTTCTTTACACATGAAAGGGAGGGGGCTGATGAAGCTCAGCCCCCAGTTGCTATGATGAGGACGGTTATCAGCCGTTCTGTACCATCTACTGGGAATGACCGGGAGTCATTCCTATTTTTACCCAGGCGCCCCCGGCCAGCCTCACCTGATGCCAGCCAGGAGCACTCACGGGCTGATGATGAGAATGGATACCAGTTCTTCCGTACTGTACCGTCTGCCACCGGGGAGAGGATGCTGCTGTTTAGCTCTCCAGAACCCCGTCTACCAGCAGCATTCAGTAGACATAGGGTGACATTGAAAAAAGGCGAGAAACGATTTTTTTCCCTTTTCTTTCGGGGGAGGAGGTGAAGGGTGTAAATTGACGACATACACCCTGAAACACCCAGGAAAATGTTTTTGACCCTTCAGGCACTTGGAGCCCAGCCAAGAATGCAAATGCTTTTCGGAGACTGCGGGGACTGTGGGATAGCTGGAGTCCTCAGTACCCCCTTCCTCCCTCCATGAGCATCCATTTGATTCTTTGGCTTTTCGTTACGCTTCTCATGCAGCACTGTGCTGAGTCCCTGCTGTGGCCTCTGGAGATTTTTTCAAGTGCTTTCTCATTTCGTCTTCTGTAACGGAGCTGTGATAGAACAGATTTGCCTCCCTATACAGCGATCAGATCCAGTATCTCCCGTACGGTCCATGCTGGAGCTCTTTTTGGATTTGGGACTGCATCGCCACCTGTGATGATCAGAGCTTCACGCTGGGCAAACAGGAAATGAAATTCAAAAGTTCGCGGGGCTTTTCCTGCCTACCTGGCCAGTGCATCCGAGTTCAGATTGCTGTCCAGAGCGGTCACAATGGTGCACTGTGGGATACCGCCCGGAGGCCAATACCGTCGATTTGCGGCCACACTAACCCTAATCCGATATGGTAATACTGATTTCAGCGCTACTCCTCTCGTTGGGGAGGAGTACAGAAACCGGTTTAAAGAGCCCTTTATATTGATATAAAGGGCCTCGTTGTGTGGACGGGTGCAGCGTTAAATCGGTTTAACGCTGCTAAAATCGGTTTAAACGCACAGTGTAGACCAGGCCTTTGTCTACACTGTAATTAAGTCACCAGCGGCTGGCCCATGGTAGCTGACTTGGGCTCATGGGGATCGGGTTGCAGGACTGTTTCACTTCAGTGTAGATTTCCGGGCTCTAACTGGAGCTCATATTATAGAACCTTGCAAGGTGGGAGGGTCCCAGAGCTCAGGCTGTAGCATGAACCCAGAAGTCTACACTGCAATTAAACAGTCCCACAACCTGAGCCCTTAGGGCCTGAGTCAGCTGGCACAGGCCTTATTTGCAATGTACACATACCCCTTAGGGTACTGAGAGTTAGCAGCACAACAATGGAACCATGAACCAGCCACTAAACAAATCTGGTCACAGCCACATCTAAAGTATTTTCAGTCCCTCCAGCTGATTAACTGCTCTGTGAGAAACTGAAGGCAGCTGCCTGGAACAAAGAAAGTCAAACTGAGGAAAATGCAGGAGCCAGCCAGAAAGAAAAGGGCAGATGAATGGGGGGGGGGGGAATATTATTGGAAACAGTGACTGGCTTGTCATTCTACATGCCTTATCTGAATAGCAGAAAGATACCCACTGGATGTTGAATGAGAAGGTGCAGAAACATCCCTGAATGAGAGTACCATCTGAGAAATGAGAGCTGGGGACAAAACATTCTCAATTGAGAGGATTCAGTTATGCAAAAAACCAAAAACAAAATTAGAAAAAGACTAGATTAATCTGAAGTCTAATACCCTTTAGGAAAAGTGCAAAACCTGCCTTGCTAATAAGCTTTTCCCTCAGAACCAGAATGGCATTAACAACTCCTCCCTCTAATCCATTTCCCACACAACTTCCTCCCTCACATACAACCCTCTCCAAGCAGAACCTTCTATACTCTGCTTGTCATAGGGCATAGCTACTAGGTAGGACCCCCCTGCTGAGTTAGTATGGCACTAACAAACCTTTCAACTCTTTTAAGAGCCTGGGAGCTAGCAGGGTGGACTGACCAGTAGGAAGTACCACCCTTAAGGGGAAGACTACCCCATCACCCTAATACATGAGATGAGCTAGAAACCCCAAGTTCACTATGGACATTTTACTATTGCCCATCACTGCAGTATCATTTCCCATGTAAAATGGATTGGCAGTAACAAAGTCCAAGTGCAAATAGACAGAAGTGATGGCCTCCGGACCGCTTTATTTGTTGTTTGTTTGGTTTTTCTTTTTTAAGGAAAAAAACACCTATCACACACAGACACAGACAGACTCTAAAAGGTACAAAATTATACTTCACTCTATCACAGGCTGAATAATCATTTCTAAGGGTGGTTATCTTGTGGTCAAGGCACTGGACTGGGACTTGGGAACTGAATCCAGATCTCCCAGCTATGCAGACTTTCTATGCCCCCTTGGCCAAGTCACTCACTTTCTCAGGATCTCAGTTTCCCCATCCATAAAAATGGGGATAAAGAAAGGTTAGGATAGCTTGTTGTTGTTTTTTTTAAGAGTCACCTCTATGCACTCAAGCTTATGGATCTGACATTGCCTGGAATAAATGTGATAGAACCTTTACCAAAGCCACATCTATTGGGGCTGCACAAGCACCCCTACTGATGTTGACATTCAGTGTCAGAGCCTTCCATCCATCTTGGTTCTACCTACTCTGTAGCAAAGAGTATGAAGAACACTGCCATACTAAGACTGATTTGAAGGGCACCGTAGTCCCCTGAATTTTACTTTAGTCTATTTCCTTTATTTAAAAAATGGAAATTGTTTTTGCCTCAGCACAGTCCTGAGGCAGTATTGACCAATACCACGCACACCATGGACTTAAAGAGATGCACCAGAGATCTGCCTGGAACTGTACACACATTTGATGCCGGTGTGCTTAAGCAAGGCTCACATCTCATCGCAATGTTCAGTTTATTCAGATAATAAATAATTCCTCCCACCTTTTGTCTATCATACCTATTTAGACTTCAAATGTGGTGTCTATATAGCATCTAACAAAATAGAGCCCCAATCTCAGTTGTACCACAATACAACAAATAATATCCTGAAGTACAAGTAAGGAGCAGAAACACTTCCTACCTCTCCCCCGCACCCAGTACCCCAGACATAGAATGGTACCACAGTCTCTATGTGACTTAATTTGGTCCACTGCCTTTTGGAACATGGAACACATCTATGGAAGATCATATCAAATGCTTTTCTGATGACTATCCAGCAGAGTTTTAGAAATGAGCAATTTTTTCACAAATAAGTGTTGCTGCTAACAATTAGATATTTATCTAATGAGAACAATTATAAATCTTAGTAGCTATGAGGAAAAATGGTATTTTAAGCTTTTGTAGTATTTAAGCAAGAACAGCCTTGCACCTTCAAATAATTAAGACTGATTTGAGGGCTATGAATTTGAATTCATGAAGGAAAACTCTTAGTTTTAAGTTATGTACATTTTCTTTTTACTTTTAGTATATTAAAACTAAACAAACCATTATAAAACATGTATGTCATTGTGTCAATGTTAAGCAGCACAAAAAAATCTGAAAATTTTAGAATTCATTTTTTCTATAATTTTATTTCACAATGCTTACTAGACTTCATCTCTTAATTTTATTTAAAAAGTTGTTCATCTGTCATTGGCCACAGTACCAATTCAATTAATCATGAAAATATTCTTATTAGCATAGTATTTCATATTTGCTTGATCCCCTATATGCCATTAAGAGGCATTTAATTAGATTTATCCCTCAAAACAACTCGCCCAAACTGCCATTCCAACTCTTGTATCACTTAATTTAATCCTTTTTGCAAGAGCTCTAGGCTATCTGGCTAGTGATCTACTGTAAGATGTCAACATTTGATTTAAGGAGAGGTGTTAAGACGATAGCTAAAGTCCTCCTTGTTAAACATCATCATAATTCAGGGCTTAAAAAATTAAGCAGATACAAGCATGGCAGGAAGCAAGCAGGAACTGGCCATCAGTGATGCTCAGGGGGCAATACCCTAAGGAAAAGTGCTTCCCTTCCTGACAAAGTCATTCTCTGAATATAGCAAATATATCAGCTAGATACTGTGCTGTTCATTACCATTATCTGTTGAATGCCCAATAATCAGACTATGAGGCCATTTAGCACATATTAGGAGGTCACTGGAATTTGGTGCTGTACCATTTTGGGTAACAATCTTTAAGAAAATGAGTATACCTACTTCATGAGAGCAAGATCACAGGC